>NW_027555625.1:78165592-78523092 GCF_003287225.1 Phascolarctos cinereus | reverse complement strand
TTTGGCTATAAATTAAAAATCCAGCACAGGATTTCCCAGCAGCCACCACTGGAAGAGGATTTGGAAAATCTTTCACACTTGACCCAAGCCAGGGATTCCCTAAAGCAGACCACTTTTTCCCAGATCAAGACCTCTTCCCTGCCAGCTGAGAGGCCCAACAGCAAAGCCAGGAAAATGAGGAGATCTCTCAGCTCCCCAGTGGCCACAGTGGAATTGACAGCCTCCAAATTACTGCCTGAAAAGCATATCACATGCCATCTGACAACAGAATGAGAGGAAAAATCCTTACAGATTGTGTAACATCATCTTTCCCTCTCAAGGGACCCCATGTTTTAGTCTTACATGCCATTGGTCCCAGAAGCCAAATGAAAAATATGCGATTACAAACACCTGGGAGGGGGGAAGAAAATGGACCCAACCCTTCCCAATGTATTAGGCAATTTGGCTAAAATCATAAGAAATGAGATCTTAAAAATGACAAATGAACTTGCGTTTGCTTTGCTTCAGGGAACTCCCATCTGATTTCAGATCAGTTTGCGAAGATTAATCCATACCATGTGAGACGACATTCCCCTCCCCTCCCCCTCCCCTCCCCGCAGCGATCAGGCCCAATCACAGCTCCAAGCTTTTAACCCCTAGAACATGAGGGGAGAGGATCTCGGGCCATTTTGGAAAAAAAAAAATAATCGTGGTGGTTATGAGCCTATGCAAATATGAAGTGGGGTCTCTGTAATGACCTTGCCAGAGGCTTCTGAGGTTTGAATTTCTTCCTGAGGGTCTGCCTTTTACACTAGGAAAAACACAAAACAGGGGAAAAAAGATGTCCTCTCTAGGGAAGGTTAGAGAATTATCAGAGCTGAGGAAAGGCACACTCCGGGAACTCTCTATTTGAGTCAGAAATATCACAGAGCTGCTCGTTCCGCCGAGGATGCCGGTAAATCAGAAACCAGCAAGGGAAGGCAGCAGCATTTTCGTGGAGGACAAGAAGGCCAGGGCTCTAAGGTCTGGTTTTCACTGCAGGATGGTGTTAAACTAGGTTCCCCCCCCCCCACTTTGGGGCATTTCTTTGGCAACTTCCCCTCTGGCCTCCCTCCATTTTCCCATACTTACAGCCGCAAAATAATGGGGTGGTGGAGAGAGCTCCTGGATTCAGAGCCCAGAGACCTGGATTCAAATTTGGACTTAGTTTTACTTGGCTGCAGGTGGTACAGTGGATAGAGCACGGGCCTTGGTATCAGGAAGACTCATCTTTGTGAGTTCAAATCCGGCCTCAGACACTTACTAACTGTGAACCTGGGCAAGTCACTTAACCCTTTCTGCCTCAGTTCCTCTTTTAGAAAATAAGCTGGGGAAGAAAATGGCAAACCACTCCAATGTCTTTGCCAAGAAAATTTCATATGTGGTCGTGAAGAGTCAGACACAACTGAAAGGAATGAACAACAATAAATACTTATTGTCACTCCTCTGGAGCTTAATGTCTGCCACTGTAAAATGACGGGGCCAGGACTAGGTTTTCCTACGGTCCCTTCCAAGGCTAAAGTCTATAGGCTTCTGAACACTGGGCACTGACCTAGGGAGGGAAGGTGGGAATGGTGTTGACATTAGCATCAATAACATGAGGCCAGCAATGGCAGGAAGGAGACTAATTCCAGGGCCAAAGGGCACCTATCCCAGCCCAAGTTCCTTCTGGGGCCTCCATTCTGGGGATGAGCCCAGCTTCATTTCCTTTCTGGTTGTGTTTCTGACTCTCAGAACTTCACCACCATAACTTCAACACTATAACTCAGCTGCCTGCTTACACTGGAACTCATCATGCCAGCGCCCTTCTCTTGGTGGTAAGTTCTTCCAAACTTCACCATCATGCCCCCCTTTTCAGCTCCCTTTTATGTGGTGCCTCTCCTATTTGAATGTAAGCACCTTGAAGGCAGGGACTATCTTTCTTTCTTGTTTTTATCCCTAGCACTTAGCATTGTGGCTGGCACATGGTAAGCATTTTAAAAATGTTTGCTGCTTTTCTGCCTACGCTACCTCCTAACCTGAGGTCTATATGCATATCGAATAACAATACCAATAAAACAAGTTTTTATAGCAGACAGATCAAGCACATTTCTGTTCCCAGGTTGCAACACACTTCCCATACAACTCTGTATAGTACTGGCATCCCCTAATACAGTAATGGACCCAATATCTCATTGCTATGGATCCTTCCCTTCACTCTTATAGAGCGCCTGTTCCTCTGGAGTGATTCTTGTCCGTGCCTTCTCATAAATCCCCATAGAGGACCTCCCCAGTGTACTGGAGGCCTTCCTCCTCTTAGGCCTTTAACCTACTGTGGGTACCAACACAGTAGCACTGAAGCTGTTTCTAGGTTAATATCCCCTGCCTCTGCCAAATGATCAGCCCACCTACTTTTCTAGGCATGCACAGACAATCTCCATTTGACAGAGGCCAAAACTAAGACTTTCCTGAGGTCATACACAGAAGGTAAGCAGTGGTGCCAGGACTCAAACAGAGGTCTCTAGACACCAGAGTCAGATGTTCTTTCCACCACACAATGGCGTTATCTCCAATTTTAGTACATAATGAAAAGGCTCATGGTATTCAATTAGGTAGTAAGAGAGTTTTTTACTTTTCTAGGCCAAGAAAAAAAGATCACAGCTGGAAGATACTCTACTGAGGGGCCATTGAGTTCAAATTCCCTGTATTTTAAAGAAAATGAAACTGAGGCCCAGGGAGTTTAAATGACTTGCCAAATGTAGTAAGTGTCAGATGTGGGATTTGAACCTAGGGTCCTCTGTCTCCAAAGCCTGTACCATGTTTCTATCTTTTTCTCCTCTTTTCATCTCCTCTCTCACCTGTCCTCCCTTTCTTTCTTCTCCCCTCTCCTCATCTTCCTTTCCCTTCTCCCCCTCTTCCTCTTCTTCTCTCTTCCTACAGTTTTTAAGTACCAACTAAACTTTGTATCCCTAGCAGAGCTGGATGGTCAGCTGGGGATGCAAAGACGAATGAAAATAAAACAGGGTATCTGATCTCATGGACCTTATCAAGTGGGCATCTAAAACAAATAAGAAATACAAAGGAGGAGTTGAGACATCAGCGATTTAAGAAAGTAAAAATCACTTCCAACTCAGAGATTAGGGACGACTTCATGAAGAAAATGAGGCCTGAGTTTGGCTTTGAAAGAAGATTTCAGCAGGTAGAAATAGGGCCAGAGACCCTGCAGGGGAAGGACAGAAAGAACAAGGGGGTACGGCTAGGAGAAGATGAGGAGTGCACCATCACGTTAGCAAGGGAGTCTGGTGCCATACTTTGGAGGGCCTTGAATGGTGAGCTATGGAACATAGGCTCTGTTTGGTATGCATGCAGAACTGCAAACTAAAAGTGAAACAGTCAAAACAGGAAGGTCTTTGACCTCTGGAATATGGGAGTCAACTTTCCTTTTCTATAATGTTTCCTGTTTTCTTTAAGAAGCTGTAAACAGAATAACGTAGAGGAAAGAGCAATGAATCTGGAGTCAGAAAAGCTGGATTAATTTCTGGCTCTGCTACATCCCACCTGTGTGTCCTTGGGAAAAGAATTTTCCCTCTCTGGGCCTCTGTTTCCTCATTTGTAAGGTGAGTAGGTTGTATTAGATGACCCTGGAGGTCTACTGAATTAAAAAAAACTCTGTGAGTCTATGATTCCAATATTTTTCTCAGCCTGAATTCAATTCTTATATTCATCCAAGTAACTGGTACAGCAAAGACTCTTCTATAATCTGTCTAGGGATGCCAGATGAGTAGACATCATCTGAAGATTATGGCGGCCATTGACACCATTGCCTCTCAGCCAATTCCATCAATCCAATTCATCTAAATAAGGCAATGCTTGCTTGCAATCAAGTTAAAACCTGTTCAATGGGGACTAACTCTACTGCTGGAGTGGGATAATTGCATTCATGCAATACAGCTGACTCATGGCCTGGATACCTCTCCCTGCTTTAGAGGACGGGGCCATTTTGAGAGCGTCTTTTTTTTTTTTTCACCACTCATTACCCAAATGCACCTCTGCTCCAACACCTTAGTCCAGGCTCAGCACACTGCTCTCCCCTACCAGCAGGGAGATGCTGCTATATAGATGTCAATTCCCTTCCCTTCCCATCCTTCTTTTGCCCCAGAGAATCCTGAGGCAAGTAGAGCACTTGTATCTCTAAAACACAGAAAGCAACACCTACCTTCACTTCAAGGGACACTGGGTACTTCCTTGTGTCAGGACCATTCCCTGATTAACTAGCCTACTATGTGTTATATGAGACAAAACAAGGAGGCCTTCCATCTTTATAGCATAAAGTACTTGGCTCACAACAGACCGTGAGAGAGGGAATTGTAAGCATTAACCTCATTTTACAGATGAAGGAATTGAGACTTAGAGAGAGCTCTAAGCTGAAAGCTAGACACTAGCTACAGATCTGAATTCAGGCTGCTGGAAGGGGATGTCCTTGTGAAAGGGGGCATGGTAATTTTATCTACCATAAAATTACACTTAGCCTAAACCATTCAAAGACTGGACAATCATCCTTGGCCCTCTTCAAGGCTCGGAGCAGGCCTTACCTTCTAAATGAGGCCTTTCCTCCCTTCCTGAGTTTTAGTGCATCCCAGACATCAGGAAACTATCTTGTGCTCAAGTTGTATTTACGTATCTGTATTCCCCTAGTGGAATAAATGTAAGTTCATTGAGGGTGGGGACTGTTTCACTCTGGTATTCTTCACCACTGAGAGCAGTGTCCACTGCACAGAGTATGTGCTAAAGAATGTCTAATGAATTGGATTTCTTAATTATGCTAGCCTGTTTATGCCTGAGAGTAGATTGGGAATAGTGGCCCTCATTTTTAGGTGCTTTAAAATTTACAAAGTTCTTTTCTCAAAATAGTCCTGTGAGATCCTCTGCATATCCAAATAAACTGGGGCTTTCCTAAGACGGTATTAAAAATAGATTAGAAAATTGAAAACCTATGTTCCTTGAGGTAGCTAGGTTGCACAGTGGATAGAATGCTGGGCCTGGAGTTAGGAAGATTCAGGTTCAAATCCAGCCTCAGATACTAGTTGTGTAACCCTGGCTGAGCAAGTCACTTATTCTCTTCTGCCTCGGTTTCTTCAAATGTAAAATGGGAATAATAGCATCTACCTCCCAGGGTTGTTGTGAGGATCAGATAATACAATATTTGCAAAGCATTTGGCAGAATGCCTGGAACATAATAGGTGCTTAATAAATGCTTATCCCCCTCCTCTCCTCAGGAAAGAACAATATCCCCATATATAACTTCTGTAGGTTTTGGAGGCGCACCACAGATTACAGTTTGGACATCGAACTTTAAATTGTAGTTAAATGTCAGGATGGAACTGAGGACATAGAATGCTAAAGCTGAAAGGATCTTTCCATACAGTATGTCAGAACTGACATGTGTATGAGGAAACTTAGAGCAGAGAGCTTTGAGTAAGAATCTTAGAGTTTTAGACTAGTAGAACTTGGAACGCCTGAACTTAGAAGAGCCTTAGAACAAGAACTGTCCGAACCGAAAGGGCCCTCAGAACATAGAGAGGAAAGGACTGTGGAGATGATTTATTCCAATCTCCCATTTTACAGATGAGTTCTGAAGGCACAGATTAGAGGCTCAGTTCCACAATGGTTGTGGGAATTTATTACAAGCAAATCCTAACAAATAATACTTACACTACCTAACTCACAAGGCAATATAGTCTATGGTTTTTATTCCCAGTAGCAAGCACGGTGTTTTATATATCTTAGGCACTTTTTGTTGGTTAAATAAATTGACTGTGCTTTGAAGACCGTAAAGTATTACTTAAATGTCAGGCAATGTTATCAATATTATTTCCTTCTTCCCTACTTCCTTTTTTTCTTCCTTCCTTCCCTTCCTCCTTCTCATCCTTCCTTCCTTTCCTTCCTCCTTCTCATCCTTCCTTCCTTTCCTCCCCCTTCCTCTCTTCCTTCCTTTAATCTCTCCCTCCCTCTCCTTTCCTCTCTCCCTCCTTCTCTTCTTCCCTTCCTTCCTCCTTCCCTTCCTTCCTTTCTTCCTCCTTCCCTTTCTTCCTTCTTTTCTTTCCTTCCTTTCCTCCCTCCCTTCCTTCCTTCTTCCCATTCTTCCTTTTTTCCTCCCTCCCTTCCTCCTTCCCTTCTTTCCTTCCTTCCTCCTAGCCTCCCTCATTCCCTCTCCCTGTTTTGCCAAGGCTGAAGTGCAGCAGCCACTCAAGAACCTGATCCCCCTGCTGATCTGCACGGTAGCTTTGACTTGCTCCTTTTCTGATGTGAACTGAGTCCTGCTGTGACTCTGAGTACCTACACTTCTCCCCATAGCAGGGAAACATGTCACCATGCTGACCCCATCTTTATTTTATCAAAAGGCAACTCATCACAGGAACACTGGGTCTAAGAGTCTGCAATAAACTAAATTAATCAAGAACTTTCACAGTCTACCAAAGAAACATTTTAAACAAATTAGTTATTCATGTGGTTAATTATTTTCTCAGTTCCTCATTTTCTAAGGTCCCTTCTCAGTTGCAATTCTATCTTTGTGGCTCTAGGACTGTAGTCTGTGAGCACTGCAACTCTTTTGGCAAAGCTTACAAGGGATCATATAAGCTAGTCTTCCCACAGGAACCTTGCTCGACTTTTCTGTGCATCCATTTTCTTCCTCGGGCTGAATTATAATGCAAAGACCCTGGGTCCCATATTTTTTCAGCCTTATGCTTAAACTAATTTGAAGGGGGAAGCAGCTCTTTACTGAAACATACAGGTTGAGATCAAGCTGTGGAATTAAGCAAAAGACAATTACAAATAAAAAATTTGCTAAGGTGGCTAAGCATAACAAGAGCTAAGGAAAATGTAAGTGCTTGCCAAGCCCTTTTACTACCTTAGACAGAGAAAGGTTCTAATTTGAGACTAAATATAAAACGAAAGTACACACATACACAGCTGCACTTTCAAGCATTTCCCAAACACCCTGAAGAGTCCAAGATGGACGAGGCCCTCGTCTTGTACCAGGACAAACAGAAGCCAAGGCACACCAAATGAATGGTATTCTCAAGGTTTTTTAGAGGGCACACAAATGCACAGACAGACAGGGCCTCCAGAGAGTCTGTGGGCTAACCAGTTTCCACAGCCAAATGTCCTCTTCCCACCAGTGCCAAGAACCTAATGCAAACCAGCAGAGTGTGAGAGGTCTCAGCCAACGCTAATACTCCTTGCCTTCCTCCACAGACTCTTTCTGCCACCACCTACTTCTGGGGCAGATGGAAAGCTATAAAAACAGAGAAAGAATCCTGATGTGAAATCTGTCTAATGATTCAGAAGCGACAGTCTCTTAACTGCCTATTGGCAGCTTACCCATCCTTTGAGGCCCACCTCAAATGCCACCTCCTCCATCAAATCTTCCCCGGCATCTATGCTGTCAGAAATGATCTCTTCTTCCTCAGACTTCACCTGGTGCTTTGAATGCTTTTATCCTACTCAATCCTGCATTTTTATTGTATAATACAGGATATTTGTGTCTATGTTTTATCTCTACATTTTGATTACCTTTGTATCTCCTGAGCTCTGAAATAATTCGTTACACATAGTGGGGATGTGGCAAAGGGCTCTCATTTCACATTTCTTTCCTTCCATCTCAGTAAAATTAGGCTCCTCACCATTCCCAACACACAAGATTCTTTCTCTAGTTTTCATTACTTTGTAGGAGTGGGCCTCTATGTCTAGAATGCACCGCTTCCTCACCACTGAGGAACTGCTTAGCTTCCTAACATCCCTCCCTCCTCTTTCCCCTTGAGCCAGCTTGGCCTCATGGTATATTGGAAAGAGAACTGGAATTTATAGGGAGAGAATATGAAAGCCTCTAAGATCCTTTCCAGCTTGAAAGCTATGATCCTATTAAACCATTTAATACATACTTGGCTTTTTCTCATCTGTATATATGTTATATCCCCTAAGTTGAATGAATATAATCTCCTTGTGGGTAGGCAGTTAAATGTAATTCTTGTCTTTATATTCCCAGTGTATGACATATACCATGCACAAAGTAGGTACCTAAGAAACATTTGTTGAATTTACCGAACAAGGAATGAATGCATACCAGCAATACTGCACGGAGGCCATGCCATTGACGGTACCAACTTGTGACAGCCATAGCATTCTAGCTTTGTTCAGATCTCTGTTTTTAAGCTGTGATATAGCCCACCTTTATTAAAAATCATTCCTGCTACCCCATGAAGGAGTACATATGACCCTGGAGTTTGTTTTAATTCATTTTTCATGTATGTTCAATAAAGTATCCCTTCGATGCCTCATTGTGTCATGAAAGGAACCTTGGGTCCTCAATGGTCATTCCATTCCAAGAGAACATAATCTTTGGCAGGTGTCATGGAGATAGGAAGGATTCAATTTGGGGTTGTTACCGGACTCTGTGACTGTCCTCTCAGGACCAGTCAAGTACAGAGCAGCTTATTATCATAGGGCTAGATGCAAGGAGATGAGACTTTTGGCCACGATTTCTCATGAATACTGTTTAACAAGGTATGGAGGGGCTGCAATTTGCACTGGTGGATGGAGTGTTAACACTGATGAAACAAGACATCTTTTTGAAGAACTGAAGTACTATATCATACATTACAAGCAATCTATGCTTACGGAGCACTGAGAGAATATAAGCACCCTAAACATGGGAACGGGAGTGTCTGGTCTTCTCAATTCTAAATGAAACAATTCAATGTTCAGCGCATCCATAGCAATCATACCAGAAATGATGAGCTGTGAATATTCTTGAGCGCAGTCTGTGCTACCATGGCACATACGTGTCTGGATGGCAGCAGAAGTACTGTAACTCAGTGTACACACATCGGCCAGGATGGTTTTAAGTGATTGTTAAAATGCTATAAATTTTCTGCCTTAAAAAACATAGATTTTGAAATCAAGCAATAATTCTTTCTAGCATAAAGGAGAGGAGACAGATTCATTTGGCTCATTTCATTACAAACTTATTTCTCAAATTATTATTTAAAGCTAAAGACAGTGATGCTGACTCCTCATAGATCCATTTGGGGTTTGTTAATGCTTCTCAAACATGCTTCCATTGGACTCATTATTTTTGTTCCTGTCAATAATAAGAAGAAGTGTACATAGTCAGGGTGCAGTGGTGAAAGCCTTGGGGTAGGGAGACAGGAGACCTGGGCACTAGACCCTGCTCTGCCAACTATTATCTATGCTATATGGAATAGGTCACTTGCCTTCCCTGGGACTCAAATTTACCATCTGCAAAATGGGAGGGCTGCATTAGCAATTCTCTAAAGTTCCTGATAGCTCTGACATTCTACAATTTTCATGGTTCTATTTATATAAGACTTTACATATATAACCTCATATGATTCTCAGAAAACCATATAAAATAGATAATAACATCAACAGTAACTCATGTTCCCACAGTGCTTTGGGTCATACACAGCATTTTCTCCATAATGACCTTGTGAAGGTCAGACTACAATTTTCCCCATTTTACGGATGGGGAAACTGAGAAGCTGAGGCTAAGATTATACAGCTAGTTGAGTAGCAGGGCTACAGCTAGGCCCTAAATCTCTAACTCTAGGTCTGGGACTCTCCATTAAAAAGTTCCCTCCCTTTAATGAAATCTCTCATTTTTGGTCTTTGAATACAATATTTAGTCCTAGATCATCGAATCCAATGGCTGGCTTTCTCTGAACATGCTTGACGGTCTCCCCCTATTCCTACCAGTTCCCAGATCATTTCGGGAGGCTGGGAATCTGTTTTTAGATCAGTCGCTCCTGTTCCTAACCCCATAATGATGACGCTGCAGTTTATTACATAAGTGGATTACTGCAGTGAAGCCATCAGGATAAGCCCAGAGAGTAGCTTCTATTTGTGACGATTCCAGAGTGCTGTGCATTTAACAGCCGTCCTCAGAGCACACAAGTATATTTCCCTGTTCCAGCCGACAACCCCTTCTGTTGCTGGTTTCTATTCGATATCTCTCTCTCCTTTCTCTTCTGCGTAATATACTGTAGTTTATTGTAGAAGTGACTTATTGAAGAAAACTTACTGTATGAGAGGCAAAATCCAACAGCTAGAATACTCCCCGAGGCCAGAGTGTACTTTGCCTTAATTTCTCTACTGTGTATTGTACATGCTATAATTGCTTTAAACAGAAGCTTCACGTACAAATTCTGCTTGGCACTAGAGATAGGGCTTCCCGGCACATGTAGGAAAACTGCTGTGCTCTGCTGCAAATCTGTGGCACCACCTGAGGAAACCTGCCGAAGACTCTGAAAGAAATATTAGGCCTGATGCTCCCCTGAGTGTGGGGAGGAGAGGAGTGTGTGGCCTTCGGCGGGTTTTGTTTACAGAAGGGACAGGATTTTCTCATAGGGGGTGATGAGAGGGAGAATTAAGAGCAAAACACAGAGAATAATCAGACTGTGAGTTTCTCGAGGTCAGGGACCATATCGTCTTTTGCCCTCAATAAATTATAAGATCTCAGATTTAAAGCTGAGGAAGGAACCTTAGAGATCACCTGGTCCAACCTCGTAAATTTATGGATGAATAAAATAAAAAAAAGAATATGGATGCACAGAGAGATAGAAAGGACTTTCCTAAGATCACATAGGGAGCAAGAAGCACAGCTGATACTGTCTTTTAAAATAATATCCAAAGGCACTATATCAGGCTATTTGGAATAGTTTGAGTACTTTGTAAAGAAAACGAGTTTACAGACAATGGAAAGTTAATTTTCAACTCCCAAACCTCATGAGGTCCTGCTATCAAATATGAGGCAAAAACTAGTTCATACTTAGATTAGGTTTTATGATTGTAAAGTACTTTCACACCCATTGTCTCATAAAATCCTCTTCAGGGAAGTAGATAGTACAACTGCTAATATCCCCATGTTACAAATGGAGTCCCAGAGAAAGGACTAGTCCAAAGTCACACAGCTAATGAGTGAATGAGTGTGGACTTGAACCTTCTGGTCCAAATCCAGGTCTCTTTCCACTATACCACATTGTCTCTCAACACAATTTCTGCAACAACTAGCACCAGAAGGAATACCATATGTTCCTTCAATAGAGCAGAGCCAGAAGTAAAATAAAAAGACAGCATCAGGGGTGTGTGGAGCCAAGAAATGTGGCCTGGCATGGAAGTGGGGCAGGAATAGTGTCAGAACAGAAGATAATAGACCCGTTGAAAGCCTGCGGGTGTGTTTGGGGGTGGGGTGGGGTGGGGTGGGGTGGGGTATACCTGCAACCACAGAGCACTAAATCGTCAGAGGATGATCTCTAGCAAGATGGAGCAATTTTCTACAGAGAATTTATGGAAAAATGTGGAAAGAAGGATGAGAAAGTATGAAAAGGTTATAGAAGGAGTGGCGACATCAAAGTGACCTTGCGTCCATTAGAATATCAATAAATATCATGGACATCACCAGTTACATGCCTCCTTCTAATGGTGCTGGACAGGTGACATACAGGCAACCCATGACTGGTAGGAACTGTCAGACCAGAAAGCCTATCAAAATTCAGAATTCTGATGAAACTTTGAAAAAAAAATTCTCTTCTGAAGCAGGGTGGAAGATCAGACTAGGGAGTGCCTGAGCAACACCTAGCATACTTGCAGGCCAAAAGATTCTAGAATCTCAGAGCTGGAAGGGCCCTGGGATCATCTAGTAGAATCTGCACATTCCACACCATCCCCAAGTTAACACCCAGCATCCCATTAAAGAGAAAGGAGCTCCCTGGTCTCCAGGTGCCTGAGGGTTACAGCAAGCCAGCGCTGCACTGAACTACACATAAATACACGAACATAAAAGTAATAATAATCAGAGAAATAGGAATTAAACTGTGTGGGGAGTGTGAGACTGACCATCTGGGTGTAGAGCAGCAGTAGTTCAGCACTCTTATGATGTCAAGAAATGACAGATCTGAATGGAATGGAACTCTCTATATTATATAAAATATTAAAATAAGTGCCTCTCTGTGCCAAGACAGCCTGACATGTGTGAGGTATGTGTGCATGAGGGAGATGGGAGTTTAGTTGTAGAGAGTGGGAGGAATGAGGCAGGGAGCTCAGCTGAGCCCAGAGTGGCAGAAGGAAGCCATTGGAGACTAAACAATTTCTGGGCACAGCAAACATGCGGAATGAAGAGGAGGCTATCTTTGCTGGCACATCTGTGTCCATCTCAATCTCTTCAGAAAAAGACTCTTTAAAAATCGTGGGGTGGCACACATAGGATTTTAGAATCCTAGAATGCCAGAACTGGAAGGGGCCTTAGGTATTCATCCCACTTCCTTGTTTGACTGATGAGGAAACTGAAACCCAGAGGGAATTGTCCAAGGTCATGACAGGAATCAGAACAGTGCCCAGGTTTGGAGGCAGATTTGAACGCCTCCAGTGCTGTCAGTGAGCCTGGATTCAGGTCTAACGATTATGATCCATGAGATTTTGGACATTAAACTTCACCTCTGTGAAAAATAGTGACCATACCATTTCTCCCCCTACCTCAAGGGCACCTTGTGAGGATAGGATCCTGTAAGCTTCAAAATGCCTCAGGAAGAATGGAGAGTTATTGTATGTGACTATACCCTACCTGTTTCCTGGTACATTGGGCTTAGCAAATCCTGCTTAACTTGCCTATGGCCTTCTGAGAGGTGGGTGTGGACAGCACCAAACTGAACCTGCTCCTTTTCACTCACATACTGCTTCCTTTTTCATGAATTGTAGGGGTCAAGGCATGAGGCTATAAAACATTGCCAAACTCCCAGGAAGGCAGCATGAAATCTGCATGGCAAATCTATTCCGGTCTCCATTCCAGAGTCAGCTGACCTTAAAATTGCCATCCTCCCCCAATCTCAGCTTCAACACTTCCTTCTGGGGAAACATCTGGAACGGTGGTGCCAATGCACCCCAAAGCAGGCTGCCTTTCAGATAAAAGAATTCTACCAATGGAATCCAGGGTCCTTGTGGAAGAGATGTGCCAATCAGGAATGCAGGAAAGGCTTTTACAGCCATAAGAGAAGACACATGCTATTCTTCAGTTAAGGGCTTAGGACACTCAAAAACAAATCCAAGAACATTCACAGACATTTTAAGACATATCATGACTCAGAAAGTGTGTTGCACTAGGATTAGGGGGTCAGGAGCAAAGAAGCTCATGTAGGGTTCAAGGAAACCCCTTTTTACAATCTTCCTGAACACTTTCAAGTTGTCTTGAGGGGGAAACAATCCAAAAAGAGAATTCTGGGAATATTTGTATACATAAAGGTACACTGTCTCAGATGCTGAGATCTGTGCCCATGGCATTACAAGTGAAAAATGTTATGCTTTTCTGTTTGCTTGGGGAAATTATTTTTTTCCCTCAGTTTTGTCTGGGAGTAGAAGAAAAATCTTTTCTCCCCCTAAAAGCTCCTAGACATACTTACATGTGTGATGTGGAGAGGATTGAAAAAGCAAATTGGTTTACTGGCTTTGGAATCTGACCACTAGATCCACCACCATTTGGGACAAACAATTTCATAGGCCCTGCTCGCCACACACCCAGGCAGCTGCCAAAGTGTCCATAAGCATTATCTTTGAAGGAAATCAGTGATTCTGTTGTTTTAAAACATTATAGATGCTCATTCATCTCTGAGAGATGGAGCAGAAATAACCCAAGAAATGAATGTTTCGTGAGGAGCCAATATCCCAGAGATGCATTTGTGATAAAGTCACAAAAGAATGTTGGTCTAGATCCATGGACCTGGGTTCAAAATCTGCTTCTGCTATTCACTAGCTCCATGACCTTGGTCAAGACGTTGGCCCACTCTGGTCCTCTGTTTCCTTCTCTATAAAACAAGGGGGTGACACTAGATGATCTCTAAGGAACTTTCTAGTTATAGGGCGATGAAGCCATAGATGTCCATAAGGTAAAAACCTAAATGTGGAATTTAGGAAGGACTGTTTCATTTTGGTCTTTGTATCTCTTAGTTCAAAGCACAGTGTCTGACACACAGACCAATAAACGTTTATTGGACTGAAACAGAATAAATGTTTTTTGAATTGAATTGAAGAGTGTCGGGAATGAATTGGCAGCAAAGCAGCCAACCTGAGTCTCCAGGTTATTTGCCTGCTTCCTGCTTCTGAGACTCTGTCTCAGATGGTCTGATCCTAATTTTTGAGAGAGACAAAGGCTTGTATTTGCCCAGAATGTACATATTCATTCTCATTCTTGCAAACAAACTGATGGTAACTGTCACCGTCTTTTGTCTCCTCCTCTTTCTCCACATTATTTATTGAGAATCGATCTGATTCTAGCAACGTGGGAAGATATTTGCATGATGACACAACTGTGAGAAAAGACATTTTAATTGGAGGGGGGAAAAATACCACAGGGTTGAAGGGGAAAAGAGGTCTTATTTGTCTGATGTATTCAAGGCGTCGATCTCCGATATATGTATGTGATGATGGTGAAACCCGCTCTTTTGGGGATTGTGTCTACCTAAGGGCTCCCTCTAATTGCTAAATTGCTATTCTTCTTACAGAGCAATAATTCTTTCATTTAAAAAGCCCCCTCCACTGCAAGAGATACCTATTTTGACTTCCATTTGCCAAATCAACTTTTGCTATCTGTATTTGGAATGAGACCCTTCTGCCTGAGAAACAGAAATGTCACTCCTCCTTGGGAGCTACAGGGCCACAAACACAACGCGCTTGCCACCACCCTCCTGCAATTCACAGCAATCATGTTACTAAATGAACAAGACTGTCACAGGCGTACAAATGTAAAATCATTTTGAAATGGCCCCATTTAAGATCACACAATTTCCAAAGCCTATTGCAACATTTTATAATTCCTCTAGGCCACTGCGGGTCTCCTTTACACTTGCAATGATGCCCCTTTCAATTTGCATTTAAAAGACAGTAAATTGCAGGGTTCATAAACATTTTTATAGTGATTTATTGAAGACTAGAATGTCACTCCTGTTCTTCACACTTTAGCAGTCTTGAGAATCAGCTGCCGGCTGTATATGTAATCTTGCTGTTCCCATAAAGCATATAAGAACAAGCCTGTTTTTGAAATCATTTTGTGAAAGACAGTGGCATCCATATTTATCTTTCATTTAGAAGAAAAACCCATTTTAATCAGCCTCCAAGTTATAACTCAGGCCCCATAATTTACAAAGTACTTGGTTTGCAAATCAGCCCTGCTAAGGAGCATTTCTTTATTCCAGCTGTGCACAAACCCCCTCCCCCCTTTTAATAAAAAAAAAATCTGTAGGTTCTTTACGCTCACTCCCCTCAGTACACGGTCCCTGAACAAATAGGGAATGGTCTTTTACTGACCAGAGATGTCAAGTGACAGCATGGGTCCAAACAGATGCATCAAACACTGATTTAACTGGCTTCGATTAGCAACCATAAAGTGGGTTTGGGGGATTGGGGATGTGTTCTGGGACCTGTGAGTCTCAGAGAATAAGAGGGCATGTGATTTGGAACTAGAAGGGACCTTGGAGATCATATCATCCAACTCCATTTCTCAGATGAGGAAACTGAGGCCTAGAGAAGGAAAATGTCTTGTCCAAAGACGTGAGCCCAGATTTGAACTCAGGTTGTCAGACTCCAGACTTGGTGCACTGTTGGGCCTGTATCACTTGTTCTCTCTCTGATATAGTACAATCAAACAAGATGATAAATGATGCCAGAAAAGGTTGTTTCTAAGGGTGCCTATGCTCACTCCTGGGCATGCCAGTGGGATGCTGCCAGAGGGAGCAGAGAAAGGTCTTTGAACCAAATGCAGAGTGCACCAAAAGAAAGGAAAAGGAAACACACACACACACACACACACACACACACACACACACACACACACACACACACACACACACACACCCCGCTCCTCATTTGTCCTTCCAGTGACCAGGAAGGGAGTATTTCTTTCTACCTTTTCCACATTACAATAATGGCTTCACAGCTCTTGAAAAGAGTGCTAGTGCCCCGGCAAATGGTGCATGACATGGTGAAACCCTGGTCTTTGTCACCACAGCTCCGCTCCAAAGAAAGTCCTTCCTTCTTTCCTTACCATTAACTGTGATGGAATGAGTTTTTCCCCCTTTTGATTCCACCCCCCGCTGCCTATTACAGTGTGACCTGATTGGGCTTACGCACCGATTATTTCATAGAGACATCCTTTTATTCAGGTTTGGGAGTTCATGCCTGCAAGGTTATCTGTTCACAAAGCAACGCCTCATTCCTCGCGTTCATTTTTGAAATCTGATCTCCTGGATAAGAACAAGACCATTCGCATTGCATTTGTCAGATAAGTAGCTCAGCACCAGAGTAATAATTTTTGTGACTCTAGTCAAGGCTTCTGTTAAAATACGTCAACCGATAAAAATGCAAGTATTGTAAAAATAACCTTTGCAGCAAAAATGTAGGCCTGCCATTTTTTAAAAGTCCTGTTCTGTCCTTCTTCACAACAGACATCTCCTCATACCAACAACGCCTGTTTCTTGAGGTGTATTTTGCACGATTATTTTTAAACGGTATTACTATTCCCAAACCATCACTTAGAGCTGGATGAGGGGAGGGATGCAGGAGAAGAATCAATGGATCGCTCATTATATGAATGAGGTTTTGATTAATTTTACTCAGGCCGTCTATACAGTGTGGATCAGTAACACTTCCAGAGCCTGACAGATGAATGAATTGTTTCCAAAGGAATGGAGGCCGAGGTTAGTGTTGGTGAAAGCACAGGACTGTCCCTTCCCTACAGCTCCCTCCCCCAACCCCCAGGGAATGGTCTAGCATCTTTGGGACTTAGGTTCTATGTCAGCTCACAACAGGAAGTGTGTGGTGGTGTGAAAGCATTATCCTGGCTACTCCTGTGGGGTGGAGCAACCAAAGTGGCGGACACCCAAAAAAAGGAGACTCACAAAACAGGAGAGTGAAGAAAAGGAATCTTAAGACCCTGACAGAAAACCAGCCTTCCTCTCCACCCCCCCTGCTCCTAAGTGCTCACGCCCACCCCCATCAGGCCGTGAGAATGGCTCCCCCAAGCAAGCCAGCCCGAAAAATGTGTTATATAAATATTAGAGGACGGCAGCTTGCTGGAACCACGAAATGTTTTCTCTCCACCCATGGCAGCCTCACAAAGAAGCCAGTGACAAAACCAAGCAGTGGCGAAGGTCTCCCAGGCTGAGCTGGCCAACCAGCAGGCAGAGAACAGGGCCCTGTCCCTGTCCCCGCGCCTGTCTCTGCTGGAGCCGTGTACACCCAGGCCTGCAGCTGATAACACTGTAATAGTCCTCCTTTGAGGACCGAGGCTCCTGGGCGCTGATTAGTCATTTATCACACCTGGCAGCCCTGCTGAACTATAATTACTCTTTCCTTATCCTCCTGCACTGTCATGTCCGAGAGGAGAAGAGAGGCAAAGGCTCCCGTTAATGACACATTACCCTCTTGACAAGCACTTAAAGGTTTTATTGTAAATATTCAAGATATAAAACATCCGAGATTCCCTTTTTAATTATAAAAAGCAATTTTCAGGATCTCCCCTCCCCCCCCAGACTGCAAAGTTTCAGCCCCGTTATCCTCTGCTTACTGCAAACAAACTGATTTTTCTTTGTCACGAAAAGTCATTGCTACAAGTTAACTTCAGTATCTCCCTGCAATTATCAGACATATTGCTTATGAAATTGGTAATTTAAACACACATCACATTCCCACAAAAGTTAAATTTCCGCCCCGAAAGAAGGGGAAAATGTGCATTTATATGAAAAATTATATATGAAAAAAGCATAAAATATGGCATAAATAGTCCAGTTTTCCTCATTGGAAAGAGAGGAATTCATTGAATTTTTTTTTAAGATGGGTCCCTAACTGAGGTTTAAAAAAATATTCATAAACAGAAATAAAAAAATTGGAAATTTGCAGGTAGTTAAATCCCGATTGCTTCCTTAGAAGGTTTGGGGAGAAAACCATCTTCGCATTCAATGACGCCTCAGGCTATTTATACACCTCAAAGAATGCTGAGAGGACCTTTTCCCTGATGGCGAACATGGGCCCAGGCCTGCTTTATCATGCCCCCTTACAAACCACTTTTATAAGGTAATCTCTCCACGGTGCTCACTCCCTGGGAAGGCTCCAGGCTACCATGGCCCTCCCTCCATAACATTCTTAAGGTCAGAACAATGGCAAGCCATGGCCCAGTGGTGTTAATAATACCTTTCATTCTGACAGAAAAAGACATAAAAGAGGCAGTGGAGTGTTTTGGAAAACGCACTGGCTGTAGAAGGAGGCCAGGGTTCAAGACCAGACCTGGGCAAGCTGTGTGACCTAGGACAAGTCATTTCAACTATATCACGAGTGAGATGGGCCTGAATGATGTCTGCATGATTTCTCTGATACTCTTCAGTTCTAATTGCCTTTGACTTGTGAATCTCTGCCTCTGTCACCCTGTGACCACAGACAAGGCACTCTACCTCTTTGAAACCTCAGTTTCTCACCAAGAAAATGAGATGAATAGATGACATCTCAGAACATTTCCGATTCTAAATTCACGAGTCTATGATTTGTGGAAAGGGGGAAGTATAGGGAAGAAAAAGGTTCTATGTATAACATAAAGAGAAATAGGAACTATTTATATAGGTGTCAAATTCAAATTCACCAAACATTTATTAAGTAGTAATCTACAGGAGACATTGCGCAAGGAACTGAGAATGCAAAGAAAAAGAAATAGTCCCTGCTTTCAGGGGCTTTCATACAGGCATGTAGAAATATAAGATAGTTTAATGAGAGAGACAGTACTAACAATTGATGGCACAAATGTGTATCCATTGGTACACAATATCTAACATGCAATGTGTCTATCAATTTGCATATAATTACATGTGAATACACATACAGGACAATCCATTTAAAAAAAATAAAATATACCACTTGAAAGTAATGTGGTTTTAAATTAGTGTGATTTTCTTTAAATGGTTTCCTGTATGTCCAGATGTGTTTAAACATATATACATGCAAATCAATCTACATAAATTATATGGCAGACTGTGAGTTCTTTGATGAAAGGATGGTGTCCTCGTTATCTCTATGTGTCTCTCAATACAAAGTACAATGAGTAGCATGAGGCAACCACTTGCAAAAGTTTGTTATGGCTAGAACATCTGGTTTGTAAGGGACAAGAAGGGCCTGACACCTTCACAATTAATTTGGACATCCCCAGATGATGCCAAGGTAGAATGCATACCAGCATTGGATGGGAACAGCCACCAATGAGAGTACCTTCCCCTTTCTCTCTTTACTTCCCCATACTCAGCCTGTCCAGACTCCATTAGGGTGGTTGGGTCACCAGAAGGGCCCCTTCTCCTTCAACCTTCTTACCAGTGCCTTCTCCCCTTTCCCATTTCTGGCTAAACACTTGTGCCCCGTCCCTACCACTGCAGCAAAGAATCTGGAATCCCTGCTCTACTCAGTGTCTCAAGCCCCTTTTCCACTTTTCAATGATTGTGGGCCAGGCCCTTTCAGGCCCCTACCCTGCAGAGTAGACATGGAAGCTTGGATGAACGAAAATCGACCAACCAGAATTATGCTGGTAAATGTGAAGGAACACCATTTACCCTACTGACAGCCTCCCCCAGCTTCCCAGGCAAAGTCAAATAACTTGCCAATGGACTCTAAGGAGTCTTGGGCCTTGCCATCACTGAGGCTTAGGGTTTTTGGTCCTTTCCATCTGAACTGAGGCTGAACTCTCATATATATGTTGTCTCCCCCAATTAAAGTGTGAGCTCTGTAATAGCAAGGACTGTTTTATTTTTTTTCCCTTTGTATCCCTAGCATTTAGCATGTTTGGTACAAAATGCTTAATAAAAGCTTTTTCATTTACTCATTCATTCGCTCATTGATTAATTGATTGATTGATTGATTCATTCATTCATTCATTCATTCATTCTGGCCTTTGGCCCGAAGGCCAAAGGAGGAGTTGCTGATCATTTGGCTCACTCAACCATTCAGTATCAGGAGGTGATCCTTGGGGCAAAGCAGAAAGGGTTGGGGGAATCACATGATGATAAAACTGAAGATCAGCCTTGAGGTTGTATGTTATGTAAAGAGTTAGCCTTGCAGTTCAGCAGACATGGGTTCATTCAAATCCCATATCCAACAATGAAGAGCTATGGAGAAAATTCATTGGATCTCTCTAAGTTTCAGTTTCCACGTGTGTAAAAAAGGTGATGGCAATCTTCACTCTGCCACCCACCTCCAAGTGCTAAAGAAACCAGAATTTCTGATTAGGAGAAGCTGTCCAACTTTTCAGCAGCCAGTAAAGACCGTCAAAGACAGAAGTCAAAGAAACAGGCTCACAGGTGCATAAGTCTAGAACTAGAAGGGACTCAGATGACACCTCGTCTCTTCATTTTACAAATGAGGACTACGAGGCCTAAGGAGGTTGTGACTGTGGTCATGGATACAGTAAGTATGGTAAGTGGGATTTGAACTCAGGTACTTTGATTTGAGGGCTGATGTAGATGGACTCCTCTTGGCTGCAAAATGCAAAGTCACAAGTTTGTCATTGCCTCCTCTTTTATCTTCCTTGACTTTTCTGGGCATGTTTTGCTTTCCTTTTTGGGAAGTATTTTTGGCAGCTTTTTAGAGTTTGACCCAGAATGTACAGAGCTGGGATGAGGCCCTCCAGTCCCCCAATAAAAGAGGACAAATACAAACTCCCATTCCCAGGGTTCTTCATTCAGACAAATCCCCTTTGAGACTCTCTCCTCTTCTTTAACGTGACATCTATGTCCCTGACAGGAAATTCCTTCTTATATTCATCACTTGTTTTGGCCCTTTGTAGAAGGTGTGAAGCAATAGCAAAAACAAGAGATTGACACTCAGTCTAGTCAACCATAGCAGTACAGACCAAATAAAGAGAGACGAGGTAAGAGGGAGGGGGAGACCCTGGCAGATTTGAAGCCAGATGGCACCTTTCAATTTTTTTTTCACTGTAGCACAGTATTGTTACTAAACCACCAGATGACTGTATGGGTGGCAGCACAGGAAGAGACCCAATTGTTGCCAAGGAAACTCACCTGAGATTGGTGGGCCAATGAACCCCTGTCCCTGGATGTGAATTTAGGAGTGGGTACTCCCTGGCATGGAATTTGGGAATATACAACCAGTTATCTCTTGTTTCTTGAGACTTGGTAATTCCACAATTACTATATCAATGAGTACATTTAGAGTAGGCCAAAGGGCAGGTCTAGCTTGGGTCTCATGCCAAGGTCTCTTTGCAAGCAAGCTGTGATGCTTGAAGAATAGATGGCCTAATCTGGGTGGGACTCTCTGCAGAAGTATCAATTTGAAGAGTGAAGGGCCAAAAAACAAGTCGTGGGACATGTGAGTAAAAACTTGGCTATCTCAAGGTAATAAGTCAGTGGGACCTGCATTAAGAGTATTCCCAGAATCTGATAGTATAGATCAGCAAGATGGCAGAACCAGAAACCAAAAGGAAAAACGAATGTTTACATTCTAAGTTCAGAAAAGAGTTTAAGAAACCTGGTATCCAAATGGTATTGAGCCCATGCAAGAAAGAAATGACCAATTTAACTCACTGAAATGTGACCCTGTTGATGTCTTTTTGAGCCCTAGTAATGGAGGCGGGGGACTGATCCCCTTTGATTTTCTGCAGGATGTATAGTTGTGAACAGCTCCTGGCTTCTGCTAGTGCTTCCTGCATTGGAAACAGCTGTGTTCATTCAGCACCAGACCATCAAGGATAGCACCAAAGTATGTTGAACCTATTCATCTAGCCCATTAGTTCCTTAGCAGCCTATTTTCTTGTGGCTGGATTAATTCAAAGGGTTCTAAGACCATATTATCTGAGGAAGATGACGATGTAGAAAAGAGTATGATTTGGGGCAAATGACTCTACTTTGCTGTGCCTCAGTTTCTCCATCTGTAAAGTGAAGGGGTTAAGTTAGATCAAGGGTTATCAGTGTTGTGCTGGTAAATTTTTCATAACAGGCTCTCCAGGAAAAAATATGTATGCATCACACACTTTAAAATTTAATCTGCTTTATTAGCATTTTCTCCATCACATTCTTAAATCTGGATAATGAAAACAAAACAATAAATCAGCCCTGATTTGTAGCATTTACAGATTTGTAAGTTGTAAATGCTTCCACTAGAAATCTAACAATCTAGCCAGTTCAAGCAGGCTCCTACACACCCCTCATTCTTATCTTTTTGTTGTGTCATGGACTCCTGTGATCCCCTTCCCAGAATCATGTTTTTAAATGCCTACATTTAAATATGTAGGATTTCAAAGGAGATGATTGCACTGAAATAGTCATCAAATGAAAAAAAGAGTTCACAGATTCCAAGGTGAGAACCCTCAGACTAGGTGATCTCTAAAGCCCCCTCAGGCTCTTAGCCCTGTAATGCTGTGATCCTATGAAGTCAATGGATTATGAGCTCTAGATGGTGAGGGACAATGAACTGAGGCTACACCAGAGAACCAGGAACAACCACCAGGTAAGAGCACAGCAGAGATTTACAGAACCAGACAGGATAATGGGAACTCCGGGCAGGTAAGAGTTTGTTTAGGTCAGGCTGCGTAGCTGAAGTATGGCTCTCAGTGTGATTTGAGCTTAAGGATATATGATATGGGGGAAGCTAGGTAGCACAATGGATAGAATGCAGAGCCTGGTGTCAGGAAGACTCATCTTCATAAGTTCAAATCTAGCCTCAGACAATTACTGTCTGTATGACCCTGAGCAAGTCACTCTTTAACACTGCTGGCCTCAGTTTTCTCATCTGTAAAATGAGCCAGAGAAGGAAAAGGCAAACCACTCCAGTGCCTTTGCCAAGAAAACCCTGAATGGGGTCACCAAGGGTTGGACGCAGCTGAAGTAACTGAACAAGACATGATAAGAGCATTGACTGAGTGATGTCCAAGTTCATAGCCTCACTGGTTTGGCTGAGTCAGAAAGGAACATGGAAACCCCAGTCGGAGAGCACGTTGGCACCTCAGAGTAGGATATGGTGAGGACCTCAAGCACTGGATTGCCCTGGACAGTTGTTTTGCCATTACTCTTGATATCTTGCTTCCTAATCCCATGAAGACTTCCTTGCTTGAAATTACTGCTTTAGGCTCTAGACCTGAAACCTGGATCTCTGCCCTTTGTATCATGGTGCTCTTTCTGGTTCCTGACATGGTCTGACCTTTGCTTAGCTTGCTTAGATCCTATCCTCTTCCTAAGAGGAGGAATTTTTAATCCAGCCCTTCTTCCACCCCCAACCCTGGGGGTGATGTGAAATTGAAATCTTTGGGAACAGGGTCAAAGAACTTCTAGGGTGGGAGAAAAAACCCAAAACAAAACAATGCAGGCATCACTGGGTCCAACATCTAGTCCAACCTACCACTGACATGAATTGTATTCTCTATTCTATATCGTATTCTGTAAGTGATCATCTAGCATTTGCTTGGAGACACCAGTTAGGGGAGCCCATTATATCCAAAGGTAGCCCATTCCCCTTCTGGATACGTTTGATTATTAGTAAGTTTTTCCTAACATGAGGCCTAGATTTGCCCTTTTGCAACTCCCAATGCTCCTAATTCTCACAGGAAAATTCATTTCTGAGAGGGCTGGTCACAGTTAATGGTGTTGTTGATATCTTCGGAAGGGAGCATTTACAATGGGAAGCACCATGTTCTACAGACAGAACTAACCAGCCCCACACATTTCATTTTCATGAAATCCCCAAAGAAAATTTTAGCCTGAAATCTCTATGAGGGCAGGAAATGAGTCCTAAACTTTTTATCCCCCTCAATGCCAAGTACACTACTCTGCATTCATTTACTTAATAAATTTCTGTAAAAATGAACTGAAAATTGAATTCAAATCAAATGAGAGATTACTCTGGTTTTGAGGTCACCCTTTGGTTTAGTCAATTAGCTGGAGAATAGTCAAAAAGAGGCTAGGGAGCCCTTGTGTGTTCAGAAGTAGCTGTGTGAGTGAGTGCATGTGGGAGTCACAAAGAAGGAAGCACAAGAGACCAGGGGGCTGAACCAAGATATCTACGCCTCTCTCATCACCAACTAAGAAAATTAGCTTGCCCTTGTTTCTGAATATAGAGCACCATGAGCAGAAAAGCAATGATATACACCGCCATGCAGAGCGGAACTGAAACATGAGGCCGTATGAGGAGTCCTTGAAAATATCTTTTCCAGGATCCCTCAAAACATCTTTTACAGCAATACCCCATGTTAAAATTAACACTGGAGGAAAAAAAACCATGAAAGATGTTCTTGTTCAGAAATGCCATTTTTCCCTTCCTTTCTAGATCTGTTTGTACAAGGAAAAGAATAAATACTTTTTAGAGGTTCAGATAAAGATGAAAAAATTTTCACCTTTGCTTGAGAAGGAAAAAAAAACTAACAAAAAACTAACAAAACCTCTAAAATTTTCAAACTTTTCTGTCCTGTTCCTACAACAAAGCAGAAAAATGTGCCCATACTATAAACAAGCCAGAGTCAAAGGACCATGTAGCTTAAAATCAATAATTGCTATATTGGATGAGCAAGATAATGCTAAACTTCCAAGTTCACTTACGTTTAAATCTACTAATCTGCGGTAGAAGATGTCACTAAGTCTCCTACTTGAAAGGACTGCTGAATGCCATCAGGCAAATTATAAATTTATTGATTCAGTCGTGTCTGGCCCTTGATGGTCCAGTAGACCATACTGTCTGTGGGGTTTTCTTGGCAAAGATACTAGAGCAGTTTGCCATTTCCTTCTGCAGTGGATTAAGGCAAACACAGTTTAAGTGACTTGCCTAGGGTCACACAGCTAGTAAGTATCTGAGGACGGATTTGAACTCGGGTCTTCCTGACTCCAGGCCCAGTGCTCTATCTACTGAGCTATCTACCTGCCTCTAAAGTTGTAAATTAGAAAAACCTTTCTCTTTGAAAACTCTTTCAGATTTAATCATGATATATAGTAAAGTATTTATAACCAAGGTCTCTGATTTCCTCCCAAGCCATAAGAAGGATTTCAGAATCAGAAAAAACCTCAGAGGTCACTGAATCTCTCTTGTATTTGAGCAACAATGCCCTCAGCTATATCCAGCTTCTGCTTATAAACTTCCAGTAATGGGATAGGTCTCCACCCTCCAAGCAACTCCTTCCACTTTTGAACACCTCTAATTGTTAGGAAAGTTTTCCTCGTGTCAACATAAAATCTGTCTCTCCACAAACTAGAGCATCTTGACTTTAAAGACCTCAGGACAGGAAGAAACCTTAGAGACCAGCTAATCTGACCCTCTCATTTTACAGATAAGGGAAATGAGGTGACTTTCCCAAGGTCATTCACTACCAAGTCAGAGAAGTGAGATTTTTTTTCAAGTATTTTTTTTCTTGATTGTCAAACATTTTCTTCTCTCCTTCTTCTCTCCATCTACTGAAAAAAAAACAGGAAGAAAATATAGAACCCCTGTACCAGATAAGCACAATCAAGAAAAATATATTCCTATATTGGCCAGGACCAAAAATACATTTCTTAGTCTGCATATTTTATTTCATCATCTCTCTGCCAAGAAGAGGGAAGCATTCTTTTTTTTTTCTTTCAATTTTTATTTTTTGGTTTAGTCAATGGGATTAAGTGACTTGCCCAGGGTCACACAGCTAGTGAGTGTTATGTGTCTGAGGCCAAATTTGAACTCAGGTCCTTCTGAATCCAGGGCCGGTGCTCTATGCACTGTACCACCTAGCTACCCCGAGGGAAGCATTCTTCTTCACCAATATCTTGTAATCCAAATTCTAAAATGATAATTTTCAATCTTCCAAAATTGTCTTCTTTTTTTTTTTGTAAAATCAATGTAATAACTTATTCTTCTGGTCCTGCTTGCTTCCACCTGTATCAGTTCATATGAATCTTTCCACATCTCTTCGAAGTTATCTTTTTTCCTCATTTCTTATAATATAATAATATTTCACTAAACATTTGTAAATCACATTTTACCTAGTCATTCCAATTAGTGGGCATGCCCTTAGTTTCCAGTTTATCTTTTTGCCACAAGAAAAAAGAGCTGCTATAAATATATAGTACATATGGGACTTTTTCCTCATTCTTTGGTTTCTTTAAGTTATAAACCTAGCAATGGCAAAATTGGGTCAAAGTCCATGTGCTCTTTAGTAACTGTGTAATTCCATGATTGCTTTCCACTATGTCAAACCCATCCATAGCTCCACCAACAGTACATCGATGAACCTGTTCTCCCAAAGCCCCTCCAATCTTTGATGTTTTCTTTTTTTAGTCATCTTTGCCAATCTAACAGGTATGAGGTGTAACCCTAGAATGGCTTTAATTTGAATTTCTCTAATTATTAGTGACACGCAGTATTTTTTTCATACAGCTATAGACAGCCTATGTTTCTTTCCTCAAGAATTTCCTATTTATCTCCTTAGATCAATTATTGCTGGGGCATGGCTCTCATTCCTATGTTAGTTCCTATGAGAGATGTGATTCAAATTCAGCTTCTGTATCTGAAATGCAATGTTCTTTCTGTTTACTATCAATTTTGCCTCTTACCTAATCAATTCCATTTCTACAGAAACTGAGGGCAAGTAAAATACATTAAATGCTCTCATATGCTTGATGAGGGCTATTGTATCGCCTTAAGTTTTTCCTTCTCTATGATAAACACCCCTAATTCCTTCAAGTGCTCTTTATGTGGCATGGTTTCCAGGCTCTTCCTCTTCCTCCATTAACTGGCTATGAAGCCTGAAAACCCTAAACCATCATTGCAGACACGATGGTAAAATGGAGAATAAGGGATAGATGAGGCTAAAGATAAGTTGGTGGCATTTCAGTCCCAGAATAGGGGGAAAAGAAAGCATTTTGTGTTTAAAATGAGTCAGGAACAACCCACATAACACTGACCTGACCAATGATGTTTTACAATGACCCATTATATGTCATTAACAAATTACAATGAAGTGCGGAAAAAGATCACAAAAGCCTGCACGGTCTCCTTTTGTTCCATCTCCTGAGATATACATTGGATGGTCATGGTCATGACACATGCTAGCACTTAAGCCCCAGTGGCATGAGTTTCCAGAGTGTTGGACTGTTTATTTCCTTGTTTATTATACTGTTGTTGTTTTTTTTTTGCAACTTATTGTCTTCATAACCTTATTTTTTCTAAAGTTCTATTTTTATAGAAAAAATTAACATTTGTCATAGTTTGCCTATTTTATACTATAGACTCTGTGTGCGTGTATGTGTGTGTGTGTGTGCGTGCGTGTGTGTGTGTGTGTGAGAGAGAGAGAGAGAGAGAGAGAGAGAGAGAGAGAGAGAGAGAGAGAGAGAGGTTATGGGGAAAATTTTACAGGGATTGACATAGAGATGATTGGGAGATAAGGTGGTAGCAGCACATTAGCAATGTGCTTTCATAAGAGCTAGACCAGAGAGATATGCTGCAGATGACTTTATATATAAGACTACTTGTGATTTCTAGGTAAAAGAGCTAAGTAGTTTTCAGTGAGTTGGTACTCTACACACAAGTTATGGAAGTGAAAACACTAGACTTTGCCTTATCTATCTCAAGAAAATGGCTGCCTTAGCCTTCCACAAGCTCCTTTTTGGGCACGTGTCATGGTGCACTAGTAAAACCTGACATTTCTCCTGCATCCACGCTGTATTTTAGAGAAATGTGTTGGCTAGAAATCTGACCCCGAAGGGACCCTACAATCCACGTCTCAAGGACAGGCAAAGGTCAGTCCGATGCATTTTTGGCTGTCAGCCATGACCTCCTGACATAGCGACTGCGTTCCTCACTCAGTTATAAGGCCAGCTTTCTGTATCCAAGATCCTAGCTGATGGAGCCAGCTAATGCAGCCGATTGAAATGCGAGTGTCAACAGGCTTTGATTGGCGCTCCTGCTCTCCCATGGAAATAGCATTAGTTCAGACGGGAGGCTCCAGATAAATCATTAGCTTACTGTGAGCTGAAGAATGAGGACTCCCACTCATAAGTAAGCCTTGGGCTTGGGCTCTGCCTGCCTCCCAAAGATGTGAAGTGATTTGGGATAACGAGGCTGTGACACCACTCTTTACCCTGGCAGTGTTGACATGCAGCATCCAGGACAACACAATGGACCTGAGATCCCAACACAGAGAGTTACTGAGCAAACCCTTTCCACTTCTCTGACATAATATGCCGTGTCAGAGTGGTAGAATAGAGCACTTGCTGCAGTAAACCCCCTCCCCCGCCACCCAATCTCCAGGAAATGAAGATCTTCCCCAGTTAAGCCCTTGATGAAATCCAGCGCATATGTAACAACAGTTTCATCTGCCTGGGACTGAATGCTCAACACTATTTATAAGTTTTGAAAGAGTTAGAGTCCAAGGATATGGTGCTTTCTTCTAGGGCTCTGCTTTTGAGGGTGCCATGGCTGGGGGAGGAAGGAACTAAGTAATACCCTATCTGTGAGTGGTTTTCAAAATGCTTCCTTCTTCCTAGAAAATTGGTAGATGTGCAGATCTTTCCACTGGTGCCATCTTACTCATCTTAGCAGAGGCACAGCTGGACACAGTCTCTTTGGCAGGCAAGGTAGAGCATCTCATTCTAAAACTGGTGGTGGTCATTGGCCATAATGATGACAAGAGCTAGCATTGAGATACTGCTTTGGCGATTGCAAAACTTTGTGCTTAATGTTATCTCATTATGTCTCCAAAACAATGCTGTGTAGTAGGCTGTTAGATGAATGGTGTGGAGGATAGTGTTAGATCTAGAATCAGGAAGGCATGAGTTCAAATCCTGTCTCAGACACTAATTTACTGTGAGATACTTGGCAAATCACTTTACCTCTCAGTCTCAGGAGATAATTATAGCACCTATTTCCCGGGATTGTTGTGAGTTAGTTATTCAGTCATTTCTGTTGTGTAGACTCTTCCTGACCTTATTTGGGGTTTTCTTGGCAAAGATACTGGAGTGGTTTGATATTTCCTTCTCCAGCTCATTTTGTAGATGAGGAAACTGAGGCAAATAAGGTTAAGTGACTTGCCCAGGGTCACATAGCTAGTGAGGATGTAGTGAGTTAATACAGTCATTGTTGTTGTTTGTTACATATATTTACTTAAGGACAGAATGTGTTAAAAGCTGGGATCCCTTAGGCCACATACAATAAATGGAGCAAAGATTAGCCCTAGAACAGAACTCTGAAGGTGAAGAGTGCCCTGGGGGTAGTTACCTCTTCCTACAGCTTTTTTATTTCCCCCTTAAAAATACTCCCACTCAGCTCCATTCCTGCTTTTCCTCCCTGCAACACACACAGCAGTACCTTACTATGGTTTTTTCAGGGAAGAAAGGAAAGCTCATTTTCACTAAGGTGTTAAGGCCCTCACGCATTTTACTAATAGACATAGAATTTCAGAGTTAGAAGAGATCTTGGAACTTAAGAACATATGGAGACCTTAGACTAACAGAACAAAGAATGTTAGAATGTAGAATAAGAGAGTTGAGAGGAACTTTATAATGTAGTTCTAATACTGAACAAAGAATATCAACCTTGAAGAGACTTAGAGATAACCTAATGTTTCTCCTCATTTTACCCTTAAGAATCAAGACCTTGAGAGGAAAAGTGACTTCCCCAAGCTAACTCAGTGCCTTGGTGAAAGATGAATCTCAAATAATAATCACTCACTCCTGGAATTTCAAATCCCCCAAGGGGATGGGGAGAAGAGAGATAATAGAATTTCAGGTGGCACCTTGGGAATGAGCAGAAAAGGGGAGAAAGATATTTTCGGAACATAAGACCTTCTTGGAACCCCTCAAATCACTCCATAAGAGAATGTGATGCCTCTTACTCACAAAGCAGGTCCTGAATGGTAAACACAACAAATATTTACTAAATAAGTATGAAGATGTAGGCAGAACCAAGGGTACCATAGCTCTTACTACTGTCTCTAAAAAAAAATTTTTATAGTCAAGCTACTCTGGGTAGTTTTCTCATTTCCAGAAAATGTTCAAAATAGCACCCTGCCAGGATCCAAATCTGACTAAATCTGTCTAACAGTCTTAGCAGAGCTTGGCTCAGTACCTCAGCCCACTCTCAGCAGTGCTTTTATTGGGCAAATCAAATCTATTTCAGAAACGAACATGAGGAGACTGGTGATCACCCGCTATTAATGCATCCTTCTTAAAGGCTCACATTATTTCAGGGCACATCTTCTTAGATTTGGGGATCTAGACCTAAAATATTAACAGGCCCGCCTCATCTAAATGATATTCCACACATCCACACATCCCTTTCGGCCTGCTTCTGTCAGAAAGCTGCCGAGCGTACAATTGCAGCACACAGCTAACCATATAATTGATAACTCCCTCGTCTATTCACTGTGGGAATCTGTCAGTTAAAGTCTAAAGACACATACACCATACCACACACTATGAAAATGAACTTACATAAGTCTTCCTATGGACTGCAAAGGGTCTGTATGCACAACATTTGGCTGTTTTAATTGGATGGGGCCAGCATACCAGTGCACACATGTATTTCAGCAGCGGCAGCGGCGTGCCGTTGTTGGGCTCATTCTGACAGGCCTAGTTACGGAAGAGGAGGTAGACTTTCCCCAGGTAATTGCTTAGAATCATACTTTCAAAGGCAAGATGATTCACATTTGCCTGTCTGTATTTTGCAAACAGACAAAGGTGGAACACAAATGAACAGTCTTTAGGCCAGTGCACCAGGGATGTTGTTTCTTCAAAGCAAGGTGGGAGGAGATGGAACACAAATTTGTCACCACCTTTATGCACCTCCATCCCTTATCTCCCAACCATACCTGGTGAGAAGATATTTCTGAGGCCATGTGCCTAGAGACCACCAATAAAATATATGGTATCTGAGATCCTGGCACTCAATGACTAGGGTTCCTACTGTCCTTAGAAATGTGAAATGCAGATATCTGAGGCCTTATCTCAGAGGTGGTATGGTCCAACAGAAAGCACTGTGGCTGGAGTCAGGAGACTCAAGTTCTGGCTCTGGTGACTGAGTAAATCAGTACCTCAGTTTGCTCATTCGCAAAAACAGGTAAGAATGCTTGAGGTACTGCCCTCTGCAGATTACTCAATTCAACAAATATTTATTAAGGACTTAAAATGTATGAAGCAAGAGAGATGGTCCAGTTGTAATAGATAGCGAGTTGTCTGGCCTCAGAATCTAGAAAACCTGGGTTTAAATCTTTCCTCTGGCCAATAATGGCTGGGTGAGTCTGAGCAAGTAACTTGACTTCTTAATGCCCAAGGAACTTTCTACAACTATAAGAATGGTGGCAGTGGTAGAGAGAACGTGTTCACTTGGGATTCATGATCTCAATGAAATCACAGCCTTAACAACAAGAACAAAATAAATGCAAGGCACTGTTGACACAGAGATGCTTAGGGAACTTCCAAGTCTTACTAACCACAAGGCCAGCTCTCCACATACTCAGTCACAGAGACTCTCAGACACCAATGATTCATACTAGCTATGTCACCCTAGCCAAGTCACTTCTCAGTCACCAAGATAACTCTCTAAGACTATAAAGTACAAAGAAGGCACTGACCTGTAATGGGTTAGAGAGTTCTTCATGCCGATGAAATTGTAGGCTCAGTCACTAATCTTTTCCCTATGAGGCTTCTAAGGAGAGGTATCCAGGATTGTTGCAAGGAAAGCATTTTTAAACTATAAATTATTACAGGAAGATGAACTATTTCTAGTGGTATTTCACAACATGGGACTCCCTCACTGCAACCCTGGACACTTCCTCTGGTTCCCTGCCTCTGATGCATGAGCTTTTGCCTCATCTTTCCTAGAACCAGGCCTCCACATTATCTCCTAGTCATCTCTTCACCTACACTCTGGACATCATACTCATCTCTGAATTGTAAACTTTGACTCATCCCTTCTGGGTCCTCTGGTTCTGACAGGTGAGCTTCTTCCATTTCTTACCTGGAACTAGGCTTCTACACCACTTCCTGGACATCTTCACACTGTGTCATCCTGCACATACCTCACCCTAGTCCTCACCCCCATTTCCAGTTCCCTTTTGAATATATGTATTGTTTTCCTCCTTTGGAATTTAAGCTCCTTGAGGGCAGACAGAGGCCAGCTCCATTGTCTTGGTATCCCCAGAACTAAGCAGGGTGCCTGGCACAGAGGAGACAATAAAGGCGGTACCTATGTATCTCTTTCTCCCTATACTACCAGCCTCCCCTGCTGCCTTCCTATGACACAGAGACGACCCTAGGTTCTCGAAGGCCATATTGGCTGAGTACAATCTCTGGCTCAATCTACAAAGAAGGCTTTAAATACAGACAGCAAGGGATTCTATGCCTCTCTTAATGCAGCTTAAGATCACGCTAACTTGGCTATTGTGTTATGCTGTTCATGTCAACTGAGCATATCATGCATATTTTTTTTGTTTGTTTTCATTTTTTTTCTTTTTTCACCTGGTTGAGGGAGTTCCTTGTGTCAGAGATCTTTAAGAAGAAGCCTGATACCCATCTCTTCGGTTAGGTTCAGTCATTCCTAAAGGGGGTGGTAGATTTATGAATAACCTTTGAAGATCCCTTCCAAACAGGGTTTTCTACAGTCCATTTTCAGTGCCTACGTGCTATTTCTGCCTATAGAGTACAAAATGAATTCATAATCTCGTAGTTATCTGGATGATTTGGTCAATTCAGGCACTGAAAAGAACTGGATTAGGACTTGGAAGGCCTGCAATCAATTCTTAGCTGTCTGTCCCTTACTAAGTTGCGTGACCTTGAGATGGGTCATTTCCCCCTAATTAGACTCATCTTCAAAATGTGAGAGTTGGTCTAGATGATATCTCAGGTTCCTTCTAGCTTAAAACTTCATGACTGTATCTAAGGTTTTACAGTAATTCATCAACATTGATCTCATTTCTTTTGTTTGTTTTGTTTTTTGTTTGTTTTTAGGCAATTGGGGTTAAGTGACTTGCCCAGGGTCACACAGCTAGTAAGTGTCAAGTGTTTGGTCTGAGGTGGGATTTGAACTCAGGTCCTCCTGACTTCAGGGCCGGTGATTGATCTCATTTCTTCATGATTTCCAAAATGTCCCTTACTTTGTATTTTTTAAAGGCACTATAACCTCAGAAGATAAGGTGGCCCTTCTCCTTGCCAGTGCCAACCCATCTCCTCTGCCCACAATCCTACCTCCTCTGGTCTTCTCTCATTCCCTCTCGGTTTTTTTTTTTACAATTTTCAACTTCTCCTTATTAACTGGTTCTTTTCCTGCTGCCTTCAAATATGTCCAGATTTCTCTATCCTTAAGGAACTTTCACTCGATCCCATGATCCTCTAAAGCAGAGGGGCCAAATACCCTGCCCCAGGGCCACATGCAGCCCAAAACACTCCCAGTGAGCATAAACCAGATTAAAAGGTAATTGGGTAACATTTAACAATAAAAATACAATAAAACATAATGTTGATATGTGCTTTTCTAAGTCAATATGTGCCTACAGGGACTCTTGTATGTGGTTTAGTGTTCTTTTATTCTATTTGAGTTTGACACCACTGCTCACAAAGAATCTAGGGAAAGGAGGTCTGTTTCCCCAGATGACAGTGATTCTGATGAGAGAATCCAACCACTCATTCTGTGAAATATTTGACTATTACTTCCCTACAGTCACGCTTTTCCTTTTTGACTGAGGACAGGTTGTGGGGTTCAGAAACAGCAGTAAGAGCTCTCCAATCTGCCTATTCTGGCCCGTATATATGTGAGGTCTGCCAAAATGAAACATCAGAACAAACACTTGCTTTGCAGTTTTATAGGATCGAGAAATCCCACTTATGGAAAAAAAAAAAAGGGAAGGATAAACTAGCTCTTCTAAGAGTCCCCAGGGGAAGCATCTGGATTAATATGTTGATGTCGGCATTAATTTTAGTGGAAACTTGATTCTTCCAACTTGGAAGTCATCGTTATTTTGTTTCATTCAGGACTTAAATACAGGCATATTACAGAACGTTAACCCAGTAGCTCCTCTGTGGTGGACAAGAAAAAATGTTCAAAGAATTCTCATTGGAGTTAGGAAAAGAAAGGGTTCCAAAATTGTCTTTTTTTTTGTTTTCATTTTTAATATGAACTGGACTTCTGAATCAATGGAGTCATTGGGAAGGATAATAATTACTCACATTTCATTAGCATTTATGTTTTACATAGTGCTTTCTACAATCGAACCTTGTAAATTATGCAATAAGTGGATTATTATCCCCTATTTAGAGAAAAGGAAACTGAGGATCAGAAAGAAGAAATTATTTAGCCATGGTCCTATAGCTGAGCCACACCTACAGCCTAGGTTCCACCTCTAATATTCTTTCTACTAAACTACAACTGTCTCCCTAAGGTGCTGATATTTGTAGGTAGGCATACCACAAGAATATAGGACTCACACTAGTGGTGGTAGTTAAGTCAAACATTGAACCAATGTGAGCCTGTCACGTTCTTTTTCTGAGGCACACAACTTGGTTTTCAGAGTATAAACACAGTTCATGGTATAAAGGTGTGGGGTAAAGCTATATGAGTGTTTGCATCTACATGGGAAAGGACCGGGGCACAACTGAATCCGCCGGGCATAGTTTGTGGCTACACCACTCATCTGGAGGTGGACACGTAGGGAAAAAACAAACAAATAACTTAAGGTGTAAAAAACATGGGGGGGAAGTCTGAACTCCCAGAGCTGTTTGGTAATTATTAGGTAAAATAATTGTTAACCTGCTTCATAGACTAGCCTTCAGAGATGAAAATTCCAGAAGTAAATTAGTTACTATAAGAAAAGATGAGGTCACTGACTAAGGGACTAAATCCCTTACCAGGAGGAGTCGGGTAAAGAAAATATTAAGCATAAGGGCATCACCAGTGAGCTGGGCTAACCCCGTGTCTCCCTCTCTCTTAACCTCCCACCTAAAGAGCTTGGCAGCAGGTCTTGAAAATTTCCTGCTAGGGAGATGAAAGAACTTAGTAGTAGTCAAGACATTTAGAGAACAAGAGAGGGCAAGGATTTCTGGCCTTTTCTAAAAGAAATAGCTAAAAGACAGCGGCAACACCCTAGCTGAGGACTTCAAATGAGCCAGAAGTTGGAGGCAGTGGCAACTACAGTTAGGCAGTATCAGTGGGGTCTATGTGTCTGGCAGAGGGATGTGAAATGGGGAGATGAGAAGAGGAGTCCCTGGCAGCTTCCAGCAGGGTCCAATGCAGTCGAGTCCCCGGGAGATGACACTTCGGCAGAGCAAAACGTGGCACCATCCAACAGGGTAGTTAGAATGGAGCAGAGCTGTGTTTGGCAGACTATGAGACTGATGGGAAAGAAATTCATCTGAAAGACACTACGAGACCAGTGTCAAAGAGAGAAGCACAGTCGTGTTATCAGAAGGCATGTTTAAGACACCTTCAGGTTTACAGGTAGTGGAGCTGGCATGGGATCCCAGTTTTCTGATGATACACTCAGAGCTTGCTTTGCTATACTGCTGAAATTCACTTCACCAAAGAGAGGGGCTAAGGTAGAAAGAGGTGCTTTATAAAGCAAATTATAATTCCAAAGGTTGTGGTGAGGAAAGCACTCTGTAAACTATTGAGTCTTGTAGATATTAGTATTGTTGTCATTACACAGTAATATCACCTACTAAATTTCCTCGTTCCTTGTCAGAGCTTGGATAGTCCTATTTTCAGTGACCAATCCATCTACATCACATGAAGCAAATCTGTGACTCTGGTGGTATGGCTAGTGTATCCTAAGATTATTTGAGAGTTGAAGGTTTTGAGAGTATGAGCAGCACAATCAATTCTCATTTCAAAACTGCTTAAAGATGCAGATAGGAAAGAAGCTGGTGTGTTTTACAAGGTGATGGGTGAAAGTCATTTTCAATTAGAACCTTGCAAGGGGCCAGCAGTGGAAAACACATCCGTCCACCTCTCTGGAGTCATGACAATGGTATCGATCAAGCTGCAGAGGGAAAATGGGGGGAAGCAGAATAGCAGAGTAGAAAGAGCCTTCACTAGGTTGTAGAAGCCCAGATTTGCAGGCAAGCTTTACCAGCTGCGTCACCTGGGCAAGTCATTTATCTGTTCTTGGCTTTGGTATCCTCACATGTACATGGAGGAGGTTCAACTAGATTGTTTCCTAACATCCCTTCCAGCTGCACAATGGAGGGTCTAAAGTTCTTTCTGGCTCTGTATTCCATGTTCTAAGGCCCCTTCTAGTTCCATTTTTTAATTTTCTGTTTAAAGGTTGCTTAAAACTTGGACATTCTATGTTCTAGGATACCTTCTATCTCAAATATTTTATGTTCTAAGGCCTCTCTGTCAGTAATAACATTCTATTTTCTAGGTTCCAATGTCCCTCTTAGCTGTAACATTCTGTTTTAAGGTCTCCACCTGCTTGGCCAGTCCATGTTTTAAGATCGAGTATAGCTCAGACATTCTAGGTTTCCCAAAGCTGACTCCATAATGTAGTTGTGGCTAGTATGATGTATGACCTAGAGTTCTATAAAACTACATATAACCCATAGTAGTCCAGGGCTTCATAACTGTATTGATGGCCCTGTATGTGGAAGCAGGGCATACAAAGGAGTGACAAAACTGTAACTTCTCCCCCTAAAACCAATAACAACCACAAACCTTTTCTGACCTCATTACTTATCCTAAGCCTGTTTCAAACAGGATCCTTTGTTCTCATGATGGAGCTCAGTGAAAGGCACTCGGTTTAAGAAGTTCAATAGAAGATATATGATGACTAGACATGGAGCCAGAAGCACCGAGTTCAAATTCTAGTTCTTCTAATTTATACCTGTGAAATCTTAGGTTAGTCCCTTCCCTTTTCATGCCTCGGTTTCCTTATCTATACAACAAGGGGGAGAGATTACATGATTTTTTAAATTTTGATCCCCTAAACTCTATGATCTTGTGACTCCTATATGGCAAAAGATAAAGTAAAGAGAGGAAAACCAGAGTGCCAATCCTCAGGACCCTTTTGATTTTGGGCAAGGTCAGTGACCTCTTCGATTCAGCCTCCTCATCTTTTAAATCAGAATGATAATACTTGTAGTTCTTTCTTTTATTAAAAATGGTATTAATTTATTTTGATTTATCAACAATCACTTCCATATGCTTTTGAGTTTAAAATTTTTCTCCCCCTTCCTCCCCCCCACTCTCCCCAAGATGGTGCACAATCTGATATAGGCTTTATATTTACATACCCATGATACATATTTTCACATTAGTGAAGTTGTAAGTAAAAATTAAAACCAATAGGAAGAACCGTCAGAAAGATGAAACAAAACTCAACAGGAGGTAAAAATAAGTGATAGTGATTTGACTTCCATAGTTCTTTCTTTGGATATGGACAGCATTTTCCAACCCGAGGCCTCTGGAGATGTCTTAGATCTTTGTAATGCTGAGAAGGGTTCAGTTTAACAATATTAGTCATTGCATAACATGGCTGTTATTGTGTACAAAGTCCTCTTGGTTCTGCTCACTTCACTCAGCATCAGACCATATAAGTCTTTCCAGGTTTTTCTGAAGTCAGCCTGTTCATCATTTCTTATAGCACAATAGTATTCCATTACATTCATATACCACAACTTGCTCAGCCATTCCCCAATTGATGGGCATCCTCTCAATTTCCAATTCTTTGCCACCACAAAAAGAGCTGCTATGAATATTTTTGTACATGTGGGTCCTTTTCCCATTTGTTTGATCTCTTTGGGATATAGCCCTAGAAGTGCTATTGCTGGATCAAAGGGTATGCATATTTTTGTAGCCCTTTGGGCATAGTTCCAAATTGTTCTCCAAAATGGTTGGATCATTTCACAACTCCACCAACAATGTATTAGTGTTCCAAGTTTTCCACATCTTCTCCAACATTTATCATTTTCCTGTTTTGTCATGTTGGCCAATCTGACAGGTGTGATGTGGTACCTCAAAGTTGTTTTGATTTGCAATTCTCTAATCAATAATGATTTAGAGCATTTTTCATATGATTATAGATGGCTTTAATTTCTTCATCTGAGAACTGTCTGTTCATATCCTTTGACCATTTATCAATTGGGGAATGGCTTGTGTTCTTATAAATTTGTCCTAATTCTCTATGTATTTTAGAAATGAGGCCTTTATCAGAGAGACCGGTTGTAAAAATTCTTTCCCAATTTTCTACCTTCCTTCTAATCTTAGTTGCATTGGCTTTGTTTGTGTAAAAACTTTTCAATTTAATGTAATCCAAATTATCCATTTTGCTTTTCATAATGTTCTCTATCTCCTGTTTCATCATGAATTCTTCTGTTCTCCATAGATCTGATAGGTAAATTATTCCTCGTTCTCCCAGTTTACTTATGGTATCAGCCTTTAGATCTAAGTCATGAACACATTTTGACTTTATTTTGGTATATGGTGTGAGATCTGGGTCCATGCCCAGTCTCTGCCATACTCCTTTCCAGTTTTCCCAGCAGTTTCCTTCAAAGAGTGGGTTCTTATCTGAGAAGCTGGGGTCTTTGGGTTTATCAAATAATAGATTACTATAGTCATTGACATCTGTGTCTTGCATATTTAACCTATTCCACTGATCCACCTCCCTATTTCTTAGCCAGTACCAACTTGCAGTACTTTCTTCACAAGGTTTGTAAGCCAGGCTTGACTCAAGCCAATCTGATACATCAGGTTCATAAATGGAACAAACCCAAACACTCAGAGAGCCCCAAACAGCTGACCGACAGAGGTTTAGCCATGTCTTGGACAGGATACTCGGCAAAGATACGGTATCAATTAAGAAATTTTTCTGCCTCTGTATTGGTCTACAGATCACAAGGGAGGAGCTCCTGACTCATTGGGCAACAAATTTTTTTTTTTGTATTTAGGCCACCAGGGACCAAGATAAGGAAACCACAAGTTACTGCTTGGTACCTTGCTAACACACTTAAACCATGTCTGCAATACTTAACATGCATCACAGTTATTCGTGTTTGAATCTTACCTCTGTCCTAGGCTTGTGAAGAGTCTAAGGACTATGCCTTAACTAAACTACATTTCCCATAGCTCTGAGCCATCCTCTGAATGATCACTAAATGAGGTTTAATTCAATATTCTCTGCGAGTGTGCCTCAGCAGCTAGGTAGCACTCTATATAAAACCCTAGACTAGAAGTCAGCATGATCTGAGCTTAAATCCGACTTCAGATGCTTGCTAGCTGTGTGCTTCTGGGCAAGTCACTTAATTGTTTTGTTTTGTTTTGGTTTTTTGGTTGGGCAATGGGGATTAAGTGACTTGCCCAGGGTCACACAGCTAGTAATTGTTATGTGTCTGAGGCCGGATTTGAACTCAGGTCCTCCTGAATCCAGGGCCAGTGCTCTATCCACTGCATCACCTAGCCGCCCCAGTTGTTCTCATTCATAACTGTTCTCTGCCTCAGTTTTCTCATACGTAAAATGGGAAAATAATAGCACCTATCTCTAAGGGTTAGATAAAACAAGATATTTGTACAGTGCTTGAAAAATCATAAGGTGCTCTATAAGTTCTAGCTGTTATTTTTAAATTTAAATTTAATTTATTTTTGTTGCAAGACATTATTATTATCATTATTATTATTTTACTTTGGCCAAAAGAGTGAGTGTAGGCATGTATGTTTGTATACACATTAAGCAGATATAGCACCATAGTATAGCAAAAGCATGTATAGGTACTAAGTACATGCACACATTTAGTATATGTGCACACACAGACACACACAAATGTGTACGTGGAACAAGATATGTGTACGTGTACACACAACATTTATAAAGGTCCTTTATACTGGGGACCAAGTGGAGTCTCCTCTGTAACCAGAGAGGGTTCTGTTGAGGTGGGCGTGGGCCATTAGATTAGCAGCACAGACACCTCTTGAATCATTGCCTGAAGACATAAGGCATTTTAATCCTTGATCAGGGTTCTGTCCTCAAGTGTTAGCTTGAAGTTATTCAATTAAGATGTTTATTGATGTGACACTTACCCCTCTCATATTTCATTATCTGTTCTAGAAGTTGGTTATTCATTTAATGGCATTATTTCTATGTCACATGGATATTAAAAATCATTTCCCTTAACCTGGGTGCATTTCAAACAAATGGTTTTGCTCTGCTTTTCTTTCATTTTACCCTCATTAGATAGGAATCCAACTGAGTTTTTCTAGTGTTATATAACTGAAGTAATTAAGGCGATAATTGGCGTGGGAGGGGTCTAGATGTTTAGATTAAAAAAAAAATACAAGTAGAGAAAGGGAGAAAAGAGGAAGGAGAAGAATAAATTGACTTTTGTGTTTGTTAAAACCAAAGGACCAACATAGCAGAATTGAAAGAGTGCTAGATGTGGAACCTGGGTTCGAATGTCATTTCTCTCACTTATTGCCTGTGTTGAATTTTCCTGGCATTCAGTTTCCTTATCTAGACCTCTCAGGTCCCTTGAAGATTTAAATAAGCAATTCTATGAGATAGGAGAGTCTTGGTTCTGGTCAGGAAAGGAAGCAGCAACCCCATTTTACAACCCCTGAATCCCCCTTCTCCTATCTCTATCACTGTCCTTCCCTCTCCTTTCTTTAAAGTCGTCAGAAGGGCCCCCCGGGACACTTTTTCAAACAATACTTTCATTTATTAAGTTGGAACTTTGGGGAGGAGGGAATTGCTCACAGAAAAATGTTGAAGGAGGAAGAGAGAGAAAAACTGGCTAAAGAATAAAGATACCTTCCTTGTTTGCTACTTATCAGACATACGGTATGATTCCAGATGTTTTCAGAAATGCCCTGTTTGCAGGCAGAAGTTTCCTTCGGGTGGCTAATTATTTAGCAGCTCCTTTGGTATTAAAACACTAGAGTTACACAGAGATATTTCCAGAATCATTCTATTTTTCTTTCTTTTATCACCTTCCTAGTCCTCTCCAGCTGCATCCACCAGGGAATGGAAGTGCCCGGCTGCCAACATGACAGCGCTGACTTCTGCAAAGTAGCTTAATTACTCATTACGAGATTCCATCAACAGAAGCTCCGGTCTGTAGTTTTGTAATAAGGGCCCTTATCTTTCCACAGATTCCTATGCCTCCAGAAAGGGGGATATGGGCAGCGCTTTCCCTATGGCCATGCCCACTTTTGAGGTAGGGGGATGTGCAGAGCAAATGGTAGTGCCGGAATTTGATGTCATTAACAATGCTGACAGCTGTTTAATCCCACTGGAAACAACAGCTGAGTCCCAACTGCAGGGAAAAAATAATTAACTCTTCAGTGCATTTCACTGAAGGGATACTATGAATCAATTAAACGTTTCATGCCCTACCTGCACTTTTTGTCAATTATTCAGCAATTGAGTCCCTAGTCTCTGGTGCTACGAATGTGACAGGCAGCCCTTACAGGTGAGAAAGAAGACTTGGTAAGTCGAGAGAACAGATTTATCCAATGGGCCTGCTCTAAATCTGCTATTATTTAAAATTAAGGATCATTATTTTATGTTCCTGTATAAGGAATGCACGAAATAGGAGCCCTGATGTCCCCTGCATGGCACAGAAGAAATGGAGAATATTTTTTGACAAGGAGTTTTATAAGCTAGTTGCCTTTTCATTTCTAGTATGCAGCCTTTAGGAAGTGGCCTTCACCCCTACTGAGTTTCAGTCTTCATGCAAGGGCAATGCAGTTGATGACGTCAGAAATCTGATGTTCTGTGTTCTACTGTCCCTTCTGGCTCTGACATTCTGCGTTCTATGTTCTAAGGACCAGTTTTATCTTTGGCAATCTAGGCTCTAGATTCTGACATCCTTTCCGGATCTGACATGCTTCGATTCTTTGACTTTAATGGAACACTTAGATACCTGCCAATGAGAAAGGATCTGCTGCTCTTTCATACTCCTCTCACCTGCAAATTATCCCCAACCCAGACTTTATCTTTATGATTTCACTGCCTGATATTCTTCTGCTGTATCAATTTCTTCTGCTTTTAATTTATAAAATATTATGGATATAAATAATGTCTGATTAAGAGTGTCCTTTGCTGTGTGCAGCATTCATTTCACAGCTCGGGTCTAATAAAGCACAATTGGAGTTTTCCCATTAATTTCTAATGAGAGACTTTAAGCAGATGTCTTCAGTGTCCAATGCTCGAAACAGCAACAGCACATGAATGCAAATGTGCCTCTTTGTGTGGTGGTACTTCCCTATGAGGCAGCTGCCTCTGGGGTCTGGAGGCTCTCTTAGGATAAAGACACCACCCAACACATCTCCTTGTCTGTGCTGCCACATGCAGAGAGAGGCCTGTAATCACTGGAGCTCAGAGAAGGCCCAGATTTTTGTGCTTCTGCATTCACGTCAGGGCAGCAGGCTGACAAAACTCCTGTCCCTGGCATAAGTGTGCCACATTTGAACAGAATGGGGAGGTAAAGCTTGTTATGCGTAGTAACTGATTAGAGAATTTTAGAGATCATGCCATCTACCTCCCTCATTTTTTATGCATTTCCTCAAAAGAAATGGGCACCCAGAGAGGTTGTATCCCCTGTGCTTCAACATAGGAGGTGCTCAATGAATGTTTGTTGACTGTATGTATCTGTATATTTTTGTGTCTCCCCCCCCCATTCGAATTTAAGGTGGGGTTTTTTCTTTGTGTAGCATCCACTTTGGGTTTGCTCTCCCAACTCCAAGGAGCACTGTTCAGCTGGGAATGACTACTCCTCCCCTCAAGGTTCTAGCTGGTATGTGGCACTGCTGTGTTTCTCCTACTCCAGTATTCCTGGTGATATCATCCCACGCTGTATCAAGTTGTGTCTTGCTACAAGTTTCAAGAGTTTAGTTTAAGGAAACGTATTATATGGTCATGAAAAGACTGCACTGGAAGTCAGAAGCCCAGCTTTGCCACTAATTTTCTTTGTGACCAAGGGCAAGGTACTTTGAGATTCATTTCCCTCATCTCTAAATTGTAGGTAGTAATAGCACACTTTTTTTTTAGTGCTTTGAGATATGAAAAGCACTTTTTTTCCCCTAGAGCACCATGATATATGTAATATGAACACGGGAATAGGGCTGAGCTCTCTGACTTCTTGCTACGGAGGAAATTCATATTCACATGAGGGAATTCCTGTGACCAGTGTGGATCATTAGCCTCCTTGGCAGCTTATAGTAGGAGAGAGTAGCTCAGAGCAGTGAGGGAGAGAAAGAGAAAAAGAGAGGCAGAGAGAGAGAAAGGAAGAGAGAGAGAAAGGGAGAGAAAGAGAAAGAGAGAGAGAGAGAAGCAGAGGATGAACCTTGTAATAACTTTGGAAAAGGGTTTGGGGGCAAAGATACACACAGAATAGATGTGAGGTAACCTCGGAGGGTGAGGCACTAGAAGCAGGGAAGGGAAACAAAAACAGCCTCCTGCAGAAGGCAGTGCTTGAGCTAATGCTTAAAGGAAGCCTGAGACTTTATGAAGTAGAGACAAGGAGGAAGACATTTCAGGCAAGGGGGACAGAGTACGAAAGTGTGGAGAGGGGAGCAGCAAGTAGGCCCCAATGGCTGCACTGTTCATGAAGGGGAGTCATTTGTGAGAAGACTCTAAAGTCAGGAAGGGACCAGGCTGTGAGGAGTTTTAAAAACCAGACAGAGCATTTTATATTTGATCACTGAGGTAATAGGTACCTCAATGAGCCTTTCCAGATCTAAATATATGATCTTGAATCTCCAGACAAGGTCTACTATGCAGAGAAGCTGAAGGCAGGGCCGGAAGGAAAACAGCCATGACTCTAAGAGCTGGCCTTTTCGTGCCACCATTTTACTCTGTCTATGGTTTATCTGTACAGAGTTGTTTCCATGTTGTCTCCTCTGTTAGACGGAGAGCTCCCTGAGAGCAAAGACTCTCTGTCGCCTTTCTTTGTCTCCCAGTAGGCACTTAATAAATGTTTATTGACTGACTAATGGGACAGTACATGGAAAGCCCATGAAGGAGCCTGGGAGTGAGATTGTCCAGCTCTGGGTCATGCCCTGTCCCCTCACTTGGCCTCCCAATTTCCTCTTCTGTTACATGAGAATGTTGGATTAGAAGAGCCCTGAGCTTCCTCCCAGCTCTGAAATGATGACTATCACAGAATAACAGAATTTAAGTCTTACTGGCAGTGAAGAGAAGAAAGCAAGATATGTAAATATATGCTAATTATTATTCTAAATATGAGCTACTAAAATAAAGAGAGGTAGTATGATACGGAAAGGGAAAACTTCTGGTTCGGATATCAGAAACCCTGGGTTCCATTGTAATCTCTGAGTTTTGGTGGCTGTGCTGTCTTGGACAAATTAGTTAGTTTCTCTGGCCTCAGTTGCTGTATCTGTAAAAAGAGGGATGGAGAAGGGAGGGATACTAGTGCTCTAGACTGTTTGTTTTGTGAATACCATGGAAATGAATTTTTATAGCAGTCAAACAAAAAGCACCTACTATGTTCCAAAGATTGTGCTAGGCAGTGGGCAAAAAGAGGAAAAACTGAAACTTTTCCTGCCTTCGAGAAGATTGCATTATATTAAGGGAAACAATATCTATGCACATAGGTAGATGCAAAATAGTTAACTAAGTAAATATATGCAAAGATGCCCAGGTGACTCTCCTAAGGAACAGTTCTGACAATGTTGCCATCTTATTCTCTGCACATAGTACAGTGAATAGAATACCGGGCCCAGAGTTAGGAGGACCAAAGGACAAATCTAGCCTCAGACACTTACTAGCTGGGTGAGTCACTTAGCCTGCCTACCTCAGTTTCCCCAGCTATAAAATGGGGATAATAATAGCACCTCCCTTGAGTTGTGAAAATGTTTGTAAAAAGCGCCTGGCACGGTGCCTGGCACGTAGGGGCTTATTAATAAATGCTTGTTCCCTCTATTCCCTCATAGAAGCTGGCTGCCTGTTACTTCTAGGATGAGATATAAACAGTTTGGCATGTAAAGCTCTCCCAAGCCTGGCCCAAACTAACCCTTGCAACCTTATGGCACATTACTCCCTTTTGCTTGCACTCTCGAACCCGCCAAAATGGAGGTCCTACTGTTCTTCCTATGGGGCACCCTCTTCTCTCTTACCTCATCTCTTGGTTTTGGCTGTCTCCCATGTTTATACGGCACTCCCCCTTCAGCTCTGTCTGAGAATCCCTGATTTCTTTCAGGGCTCAGCCATAACTCCATCTTCTAGATTATGAGTTCTTAATCTGTGGTCCGTGTTCTTTTTATTTTTTAATATTATAATAACTATATTTCCTTTATAATATTATCTATATTATTTTCTGCATTTAAAAACATTAATCTGATCTTGTCTATTTTTTTCCTTAGCCTCTCCTCCTCAGTAAAATGGGGATAATAATAATACCTACCTCCCAAAGTAGTTGTGAGGATCCATAAAACGCTTTGCAAACCATAGACTCTCCTCCTAGCCCAGTTCCTGACCTTTCTGACTGCAAAACCTTGGGCTTCTCTTCTGGCTAATCTTGAGAGTTCCCTCACAGCCACAGGCCTCCTCATCCTAAAACTAGAGCTTACCGTTAAGGCAGTCTGCTCACTTATACATTCCTCAGAAATGCCCATACACCCCCTTCTCCTATTGGGAAGTTCTTCCTAGTGTCTCCATTATGTGGAAGGGCCCATGCTGGCCCTGTTCCTGACTTTCTGGACTTCTAAATCACCACCACCTTCATTTTCAGCTCTCTTTTGTGTATTATCTTCCCCAGTTAGAATGTAAGCTCCTTAAGGGCAGGGATTATCTTTCTTTTTGTTTGTAAGAACTGATTAAATGACAGATTGATTGATAAATATTTGGTAAAGGGGAGTAGGAAGCCCTAGCAGCTAGGGAGACCTTAGGTAAAGCTTCTTGTTAGAGATTTTGCTTTTGAAATGAGATCTTCAGGAAATTCGGGGTTTCCCTGGGAGTCACAGATAAGAAGGGAGGGCATTCCACGTACGCGGAGCAGTTTATGCCAAGCCCTGAGATAGGAGATGGAATGTTGTGTGTGACAAAGAGCAAAATACCCATTTGGCTCAACCCCAGAATGCGGGGAGGGGAATAATGGGTAATAAACCTGGAAAGGTAGGACAGAGACAGGTTGTGAAGTGCTTTATGCGCCAAACAGAAGAGTTCATGTTTGATCCTATAGTGATAGAGAACCACAGAAGTACAGTAATGACAAAGTCTGACCTTTGATTTAGGGATATCACTCTGGCAGCTCTGTGGAGAGATGGATTGGAGAAGATAGAGAGATTGGAGGCAGGGAGTCCAATCAGGAGGCTATTTTAATAGTCCTGGTTGTGATGGTAGGAGTGAAGAGAAGGTGACAGATGTGGACAGTTGTGAGAGATGATGAGGAAAGAGAATCAAAGAGACACTATGTGGTATGTGGAAGAGTGAAGAGTCAAGGGTTATCCTAAAGTTGTAAACCTGGATGAAAGGTTCCCAACTCTATATAAATAGCAAAGTCCAGAAGACTGCTGGGTTCTACTGGAACAATAACGTATTCTTTGTTGAACCTGGGGAATCTGAGATAAAATGCCCAATTGAGTCAGTTAGTGATGTGGGACTGGGCCTCAGAAGATCAGCTTTAATGGCTTAAAACAGCACTAAAACCTTCGGAATATCCTGTATTGATCTTGTAAGCGCTAACTAAAATCCCACCTTCCACAGGAAGCCTTCCCCAATCCTTCTTAATACTAGAGCCTCCCCTCGGTTAATTATTTCCTATTTATTCTATATATAGCTTGCTTTGTATATACTTGCTTACATGTTGTCTCCTCCACCAGACTGTAAGTTCCATGAATGCAATGGCTGTCCTTCGCCTCTTTTTGTCTCCCCCATGCTTAGCACAGTGACTGGCACATGTCAGATGCTTAATAGTTACTGATTGATTGGGAGTCCTGTAATAGAGACTACAAGTGAACCTATGGGAGTTAGATAACACAGTATTGGTCTTGGACTCAGGAAGAACCAAGTTGGACCCTTACCAGCTCTGCAACCCTTGGCAAGTTACAACTTGTCAGCCTCAGTTTCCTCATGTAAAGATGAAGATAATAATAGCAACCTACCTCCCAAGGAGATTTTGAGGATTACCTGAGTTAACAAAGGTCATATAAATCCTACCTCTTGTTATCACTGGAGTACAGAGAAGTGTCCAAGAGTTGAGGGATACCCAAAGCTAACCGACAGGTCTTAGATGATGATCCAGCAAAGGGAAGGGAAAGGAAGAGAAGTTGGACTAATGACTGCCTGGCCAGGACCACTACTCCACTATTTCACAAAAAGCTCTAGCTGCGCTTCACTATACATCATACTCTTTATTCTCAGGCTGTTTTCTCCCCAACAATCACCTTGTAGCCCTGAAGCCTCTTTTCTCCTGGGGCCTGGTTCTTCTGATTTTGGAACACCCCTTCCCAACCACCATTTCCAGAAAAGCTGGGGCCATTCACTACTTCAATCCCAAAGCTCCAGCAATTTCCTTCTCTCTAACTTCCTCCTCCCCAACAACCTCATTCCCAGAGCACCCTTTTCTCCCTTTTCTCCTCTATGATAATTTGTGGTTCAATCAATTCTATTTTGTTCCTCAGATGGGGCATATCAATCTATTCCCCCTAAGGCCCAGTTGCCTTCTTCCCTAGCCCCCAAAAGAAAACAAGCTCCCTGTCTTTGCTTTTCATATTGTTATCAGCTCTTAACAATGTTTTTAATCATTCTCTGGACCCTAAAAAGAAATCCTTAGGAGAGAGAATATCCCAGAGGAGAGGGAGGTCAACAATGTCCAGTGCCATGGAGAAGTCAAGATGGACGAACACTGAGAAATGGCCATAATTTCAAATGATATGTAACCAGGAGCATATTTTAAGCAATGATCAATGCTCAAGAAATAGGGTCAGGAGGACGTAACATGGTACAGCAGAAAGACTACTGCTTTGGGAGTCCAAAGACCTGGGTTCAAATACCAACTCTTACGCTCACTACATGTGTGACCTCAGGAAAATCACATACCATCCCTACGCTTTAATATCTCCATCTGTAAAATGAGAAGGTTGGACTAGAATCTCAGAAGTTCTTAGCAGGGTTTTTTTGTGTGTCATGGACCCATTTAGAAGTTGGGTAAAAGACTCCTTTCTTAGAATACTGATTTGTTGGGGCAGCTAGGTGGCGCAGTGGATAGAGCACTGGCCCTGAAGTCAGGAGGACCTGAGTTCAAATCCAGCTTCAGACCAAACACTTGACACTTACTGGTTGTGTGACCCTAGGCAAGTCACTTAACCCCAATTGCCTAAAAAAAAAAAAGACACTGATTTGTTGCCTACATTCATAATTAAAGGAAATGCTACATTTCAGTTACATGTTAGTGAAATAAAGATATAATTTTGGATTCCCTGGAATCTATCCACAGATACCTTGGGAGTTAGATCCCCTAGATGAGACAGACTTTGAGGAAAGAAGTGAGGATTGTTAAGCTCCTCCTATGTGCCAGACATTCTGCTAAACACTTAATAAGTATTATCTCATTTAATCCTCACAACAACTGTGGAAGGTATGTGCTGTTATTTTCCCCATTTTACAAGGAAAATGAGGCAGACAAGAGTTAAATGGCTTGCCTAAGGTCACACAACTAGTGAGTATCTCAAGCCACATTTGAACTCGAGTCTTCCTGAGTCCATGCTCAGAGTTCTATCCACTGTACCTTGAACCCTTTCATGATCACCAGTTGAAGAGAGGTTAGATTTGTTCAGCTTGGCCACAGAGGGCTAGACATTAATGCATGTAAATTGCAGAAATGCTAACATAATGTAAAACTTCCATCAGTTAGAGCTGTTCCAAAACAGAACTAACAGGCAGTGAATCCTCTATCATTGGATATATTAGAGAAGACAGATAAGGTGAGATAAGAAGCGAAGGTGATAGGGCAGCTAGGTGGTGCAGTGGATAGAGCACTGGCCCTGAAATCAGTAGGACCTGAGTTCAAATCCGGCCTCAGACCAAACATTTGACAATTACTAGCTGTGTGACCCTGGGCAAGTCACTTAACCCCAATTGCCTTAAAAAAAATAAAAGAAGAGGTGATAACTTGTCAAGGACTAACGTCCCTCAAGTCTGGGTAGAACCCAATGATCTCCGAGGTTCCTTCAAACTAAGCTCCTGTTTATCTCTTGCCTGTCTGTTCTGCAATGAATTCCTAAGTGCTAAAAATGTGGAGAGGAGGCGAGGAAAGAGGGAAGAAGAAATTGGACAAAAAGAATAGTCTATTATATGCCCAATTTTTCACAGCAGCACTTTTTGTGGGAGCAAAAACTTGGAAGCCAAGCTCATGCAAACTGATTAGGGAGTGGATGAAAAAATTGTAGCAATATGAATATAATGGAACAGCATCTCCCCAACCCACCCTAAACCACTGAGCCTGCTCCAAGGCTGTGTGCTCTCCCCATCTTTGTGGAGAGGTGACCTGTCAACTCCCTCCATAAGTGCTGCAGGCCCAGCTTCCTCAGCATTCCCAGCTACTGAAGACCCAGAAAATTAAGTTTTCCCCACCAAAATCCTTGGTATTGACAGATAGCGCAGTGTCAAAAAAATAAGTTTTTTTATTTGTTTGTTTTATCAATGGATATGACATAAAAGAAGTTTCATTACAATCTGCTTTGATACTGACCACTGAGGAGGACCATTGGGCCTCTGCATTAGAATGAGAGTCTCTGAAAGCAGGGACTGTCTTGCTTTTCTATTTGTATCATCAACACTTACCACAATGCTTAGCACACAGTAAGTGCTTAATAAATGCTTTTTCATTCAGTTAGTTATTACACAATAGGAAATGATGAATATGAGGACAAACAATTAGCAAACCTCCCTCCTCTTAGCTCCGGCAAGATGTTTCCTATGTTGTCAGATGAGGTCACTGTATGAGCTGTTTTTGCTTAACTATTTTTCTTCGTCACAAGGGAAGGTTCAATTCCCTGGCATGGAAAGTCAGGGGATCTATCCAGAAATGTTTGTGGTATAAAAAATAGCATCAATAAAACTTTTTTTTTTTTTAAAGCCTGGCTTGTCTACCTGTCTGGTACTCCCTGAGTTGAACTCCTAGGTCAATTCCACTTTTGTGCCATTCTCATTATTAGGAATTTTTACCTTTTATCCAATGATTGTCTTTCTTTCTGTACTTTTCCCTCCCTCCACCACCCGTTTCCCCCTCATCGCTCCTAGTTCTGTGGATAGCTATTTTTCTGTTTTGTGGTTGACATTCCCAGGAGCTCGCAGATGAAGATATGGCAGCCCATAAATCACCACTTATGTGGCCCAGCTGTGACTACAACCACAGATTAGCTGCTGTCCCATTCAGAAGCAATAAGTCATATATGATATGATCCAGCAGCAGAATCCTGTCCAGTGCTCATGATCCAACTGGCTGCTCCCCAGCCTTGTGTGAGGCTCTTTACACCAAACGTTCTGTCCCAGTAGGTTTCTGGGGCCAGCCCAACCTTACTTTGTCCTCATGTGTAAATGTACTTCCCTCTGGGATGGCCCTTCAAACATACATCTTTTACTTTACTGTTTGATTTGAAGACATGAATGCTGGGAGTGGAGAGTCACTGGTGTGCCTCTATGGATTGCAGGGAGGAATTGGGGAAGCTAGCCCCTGATGATTAGATAGGGGTGGGGGACTGTGATCACTGCTAATGGCTGAGGCTAATCTGGCTAGATTTGTGTCTTGACAGTGAAGTTCTAACCACCTCCCCACCCCTATCTTAAAAGCTCCCAAGAGCTCTCGCAAAGAACTATCCATGTGTTTCAGACCTCAGTTAAATTGATAACGTTCGCTTGTTTTGCATGGGAAGAAAAGTTCTGAATTCCCCTACCTACCAACAAAGCGTACCTAGAATTGATGAGACACACATGCATGCACACAGAACATTATCATACTTGGACTCTGGGCTTGGACCCAAAGTACAGCATCTCTCTACTCTAGATCTACTCAGAGAATGCTTTTCCTAAATTGAGACTAAATTAGATCAACCAGTCCATAAAACTCTCACCCCTCCCAATCCTCTTTGGGAAAATTTAATCATCTCAGTCTAAGAGTTTCTCCTTTACTCACAAAAGACACCAAAGAATGATTAGTACAATTTGTAGACATTTTAGCATCACAAAGCAACAAGAGCAAAGACCTAACAAAAGGGAAAGCAGTCTTCCTGATCTGGGTACAATGAGGAGGCCGCTAGATGGTATAGTGGATAGAACACCAGTCCTGGATCCAGGAAGACTTTATCTTCCTCAGTTCAAATCCAGCCTCAGATACTTACTAGGCAAGTCATTTTACCCTCTTTGCCTCAGTTTCCTCATCTGTAAAATGAACTAAATAAGGGAATGACAAACCACTCCAGTATCCAAGAAAACCCCAAATGAGGTCATAAAGAGTCGGACATGACTGAACAACAACAGAACTTAAAACCTTGTGCCTTGCTAGGATCTGCTAAGACTTGTGTTCCACTGACATAATGCTCCAGAGGGCAATATTGTTGGCCACAATGAGACAATATCAGAGGAGGAAGGTAGTGGTGTGGTTGTTATTAGTACCAGTAGTTTGGGAGCAGACAGCAGTGTGAGAGAAGAGTGCTGTAGGCTGAACTCAAAGCATGGAAATGAATTGTGTCTGCTCCAGAGTTTAAAAGGAACATCCATTAGCTCGGCTGCTGCTCACAATAACCTTGCGAGGGAGGAAGTGTAACTCTAATAATACCTATGTAGAAGTGAAGAAGGCAAGGCTCAGGAAGAGTAGCACAGGATCACCGAGTTAGAGCTGGAAGCGCCCTCTGATGCCATCTGCCAACTCCCTTATTTTACAGATGGGAAACAAAAGACCAGGGACATGGAGTGACCTGCCTAAGGTCACATAGCTTGGATTGGAAACCAGGTCTTTCAGAGTCCCCTGGGATTTCCACTACATCAAACTGGCTGCTTTCTTTTCTTCCTCTCAGGCTGCTGAGGAATGCTTCTTTGACTGTTTCAGGAACAAGATTCCTGGCTGCTGATAGTTCCTCAACAGCATTTCCTGAGTGACCACTGGACACCCTGTGCCTCAAGTCCTGGACTGGGTCTCTTTACACTATTACAGCCTTTACACTATTGCACACTGCTTCCTTTTTATGGAAGGATGAAATCTAACACACACACACACACACACACACACACACACACACACACTCCATTGCCAAAACACAAATTCCCTCTTTGGGTGAGCAAACTACCCACAGATGGCTGATCTTGTCCTCAATGGATCTCTGAGCTACTGATTGTGATACCACCAAAAATACTGGTTTGATTATGCTCAGTCTGTCTTAGTTCCAAAGACATAACATTAACTGAGTTGTAAGTAAAATAATAATAGCTCACATATCTTTAGGGCTTTAGAGGCAGTTGGTGGTACAGTGGATAAAGAGATGGGCCTAGAGCTGGAAAGACCTGAGTTCAGATCTGGTCTCAGAGACTTACTAGCTGTGTGACCTTGGGCAAGTCACTTAACCCTGTTTGCTTCAGTTTTCTCAACTATAACATGAGGATAATAATAATAGCACCTACTTCCCATGGCTGTTGTGAGGATCAAATGGGATAATACTTGTAAAGTGCTTAGCACAGTGTTGGGCACATTGTAGGAAATTAATACATGCTTATTTCATTCCTTCCTCTACAATTTTTAAGTGCGATATGGATATTATAGCTATCTGTGTTTACGACTTATCCCTTTACTAGAATGTGAGCCCCAGAAGGGGCAAGGGTCCTAAGGTCATAGGTGCACAGTTGGAAGGAACCTTAGGGATCATCTGTTCCAACCTTTCATTTTGTAGGTGGGGAAAAACTGAGACTAAAAGGATCAAAGGAAGTTGTCCAAGGTCACAAGCTTTGCTAAGGGGCAGAATGTGGTGGCTTCAGCCTTGGGTCATCTGTCTCTAAATCCAGCACACGTTCTACCATACCTCTCTGCTTGGGTCTCTGTCTGTCTCACAACACCAAACACTCCTTTCTCTGTACATGGGAGCCTACTGATATTTCCTGAATGAATGGTCAAAGCCTTTCCAACAGTGCAATGGACAAAACATTAAATACCTATTAAGTGCCTGCTATGTGCCAGGGCACTAAGGGCTGTGTATACAGATAAGAAAAAGAAAGACAGTCCCTGTCTCCATGGAGCTTATCATCTAATGGGGAAGATAATACACAAAAGGAGGCAGGGGTGGGGTAGGGGAAGGCAGTCAGCTACAGGGCATAATGGTAGTGGTTTCAAAACCAACAGAGCAGTTGGCTTCCGGGCTGTTCCATTAACTAGACATTCTTCTCAGCTCTGGGCATTTTCTCTGGCTGTTCCCCTTGCCTGGAATATTCTCCCTCTTTGGTTCTGCCTGACCTCACTGGCTTACTTTAAGTCCCAAATAAAATCTCACCTCTTATAGAAGGCCTTCCCTGACCCCTTTTAATTTTAGTGCCTTTTCTATTAATTATTTCCTAAGTATATAGCTTGATCGATCTATCTATCATCTATCTATCTATCTATCTATCTATCTATCTATCTATCTATCTATCTATCTATCTATATTTGTTTGCATGTTGTCTCCCCCATCAGACTGAGAGCTCCTTGTTTGGCAGGGACTATCTTTTGGCTTATTTTTTTGTGTGTCCCCAGCACTTAGCACAGTGCCTGGCACATAGCAGACACTTAATACATGTCAATTGACTGGTAGTAGACTGAAGAGTTGGCTGGAAATTCTGAGCCTTTTATAAAGGGAGGTTTGGGAGTAAGTTTCTGCTCCCGAACAACATAATAGTTCTTTTCTCAGCAACTCTGGAAAGTAGGTAACACAAGTCTTACTACCCTCATTACAAGGAAGTTCCAGTAATGTCTCTAGCACATCATCATGGTGTTGTTAAGGACACTAGAGAAGCATAAGCTCTAGCAATTCCCACCAAAATGGAGCCACCACTGAGTATGATTCAGAGATGGTCCAAGGCCCAGCCTAGCCAAGTGCGGAGTGAGACTCATTATCAGAAAGTTAGCTACCAGGCAATAAATGATGGGGTTTGCAGGGCCATATTTAACCACAAAGTCCCCTATTAAAGTGCAATCTATTTCAGAAGAAATACCAATGAAACCGCAGATTTTTGAGTTATGGGATAAGTATAGAGAAGGAAACTGAGGCTCAGAAAAGTCAGAGGACTTACCAATAGATACAACAGACACATGTCTAGGTTGAGAGAATGTTTCCCAAAAAGCACCAGCAAGGCACAGACACCCTGTTTTTGTTGGGAGAAATGCTTTCAGGTTACTTTCAAAGTACAAGAAACCGTAACTTCCCAAATTGGGGAAAACTACCTGCTATGGATTGTAGTAAAGTGTGTTTTTAAATGATTTCAGAACCATAAAACCTTTCCATAGAGAGTGCTTTGAAACTGCAAATTAAATATAGAACATCTATGAACTGTATCCATTTTTACTGTAAGTATATATTTCCATGGGGGGTTGTACCATCTTTTTTGTTTAGTTACACTAGTTAATAATGCAGTGAATTTGCAGTAATAGAGTAAATGTTATTTTGATGACACTATTTGATTAAATTAAAGATGACATTAAAAGGCCCATTTCAATAAAGAACTGGAATATCGAGAAGTTATTGAGGTTGAATTTTTAAGTCAGCTAGACTGGCAGTCTTAAAAAGACAAAACCAAATTTCTGTCATCTAGTGACTGATGGCGGAGTTACTGACAAATAAGGATGATATTATACATGTGAGTGCAGTGTTCTTCCTGGAATGTTTCACTGTTGAAAAAATCAGGCTTCTAGGACTAAGGTCATTTTGATTCTCTGAAATTTTAAGTTACTTCCCCCAGAAACAATTCATACGGTCTTGGGAAGATGTGATACAGTGTAATGAACACCCCAAGTTTGGAGCCAGGGGACCTGAGTTTAGAAACCCAGGTCTTCCACTGACCTTTCTGTATGACCATGGTTAAGTCACCATTCTTCTCTGGATCCCATTTTCTCATCTGTAAAATGAGAAGGTCAGGCTAACTGACCTCTAAGACCCCACTGAGCTCTACATCATATAAACCTATGTTGAAATGTATTAAGTTTGACTATAAAGGGAGAGATCTTTGAGATTTGAAATGAAATGTGCTGAGATGATCCCAGGGAAATGAGCTGGTAGCACCAACGAAAAGTCAAGGAGGGCAGGGGGATTAGTCGTTTTCATCCATATACCATTTTCTTTGATAATTCACCGATGTATGATACTTCTTTCGATTTAAAAAAAATGAATAGAGACATCATTATTTCTTTAGGCCTCCAGTGCTATGGAACTTGAAAAATAAATGTCTTTTTATGAGCCAGAGGTTCACATACATAAATCAAGTGACAGTTGGAGAATCCCGTGACTTAAGTTCTCAGAGACAGAATCTATCTGAAGCCACATTCCAAAATAATGTGAGTGTGTTATGAATCACAGTCATTTCTCTGGGAAGAAGATATAAGATTAAAGATGTGCTTTGGGAGGCCCTGGAAGTTCTCATGGAAAACATCCTAGCTTGGGTGCCGTGGCCCAAAGACAGGTAACGATGAATTTATCTCCGTTCACTCTACCTGGGCCCGCTGAGGAGGAAAAGTTCAAGTCTGAAGCATTTTATACCCGGGCCATGTTTTTTTGGTTTATTTTTCCTATTAAATGAACATAAAATAACAATCTTCCTCATGAGTCAATTAATCAATGAATAAACATTTTTTTAAGCACCTACTATGTGGCAGGCATTACTAGATACAAGAAAAGGTAAAAGATAGTCCCCTCTCTGAAGAAATTTACAATGAAATGGAGACAATAAACAAATAAATACGTACAAACAAGGTACATACAAGATAAGTAGGCAATAATTAACAGAGGGAAAGCACTAGGACTACAGAAAGTTAGGAAAGGTGTCATGTAGGAGACAGGACTTTAGTTGGAATTTAAAGGAAGCCAGGGAGGTCAGTATTGTGAGCAGAAAGCGAGAGAGCAGTCCAATCATGGGGCCAGCTGGAGAAAAGGTTTGGAGCTAAGAGACAGAGTGTCTCATTCATGGAACAGCAAAGAGGCTAGAGTCAAAAGCATCATTCATGCATCAAAGGGTACATAGTATTTAAGAAGACTGGAGAGGTAGGAGGGGGCTGGATTATGAAGGGTTTTGAATGCCAAACAGAGGCTTTTGTATTTGAACCTGGGGACAATAGGGAGCCACTGGAATTTATTGAGTAGGGCCCGACCTGTGCTTTAGGAAAATCATGTTCGTGGCTGAATGGAGGATGGATTGAAGTGGGGAAAGATCTGAGCCAAACACACCCACAAGCAGGCTCTTGCAATAGTTCAAATGTGATGAGATATAGGCCTGCACCAGAGTGATGGCAGAATCAGAGGAGAGAAGGAAATGTAATAGAGAAATGTTGCAAAACTAAAATTGAGAGGTCTGGGCAACTTGAAAGAACCTCCTTTGGTGCTGTGGCTCTTAAGCAATTTTGTGGAGTCACAGGATTTAGGGCAAGAACGAACCCTAGAGATCATCCTTTCCTATTCCACCCTCTTACCGAGAAAGGGACAGGCATGGAGAAAGGGAATGACTTCCTCAAGGTCACGTAGTGAGACAGAGACTAACTTGTATCTCTCCACTGTGCAGCACAGAGTAGGTACATGACAAATGATTTTTAAAAAGTAAAAAATGAATCAAGCTAACAGAGCTGGAACACTCTGGTCCCCAAACTAGTCCTCTTGCTATACGACATTCAGAGGTCATTTGACCTATCAGCATTCCTATCTATATATTTGTTTTTGCCCTAAAGGAGGTATTTGTTGTTTTCTTTGAAGAGTCATTTATTGATGTTGCAACTGTCACTAATTAATATCATTATAAAGAATAATTAATATTATTATCACTAATTATCTCTATAAATAATAACAATGATAACACATTTTTCTAGCACTTTATAGCTCATAAAATCCTTTCTTGACAACCAGTCCATGAGGTGGGGAATGTCAATATGGTTATCCTGAAAGATGAGGCATTTGAGGCCCAGAGGGGTTAGGTCACACAGGTAGCAAGAGGCAGAGCTGAGATTCAAACTCAGGATTTTGGACTCCAAGTACAGTGTTCATAGAGGCAGGTTGGTAGTCACATGGCTGCCACACACAGCCTTTGTCCCTTACGTAGGCACCACAGCCTGCAGTATATTGAATGCCCCACTTAAGACCATGTTACAAGCAGTTCTGTAACATCTATTTCTCTTTTCTTCTCCACCCCCCCACCCCTTTCTCATAATGTTTCCCTCTGAGGAGCCCTTGCCCTCTATTGGTTCTGTAATCACCCATCATAAGCAGTACATGGTTTTCAAACCTTATTCCTTCCCACCCCAAAAGAGGCTTAAAACTAGGCATTGAGCAAATGGCTTCTGTCCTAGGATGCATAGCCGTGGTCCATCTGGAGTGTGGTTTGGATGGTGCCTGAGAGGCGGTGTGGTGGAGAAGAAATGGCCCTCTCTGTGGAGTCACAGGAGGAGGGTCTGCATCTTAGCTCTGCCACTACCTAGCTGTGTCACTATGGACAGATAATTTGCCATATGGGAATTGGATTTAGACTTATGCCTTACCTCGACTTCATTTTCTGTCTATCCTCCTACATGTTCACACCTACATACTTGGACCTTACTCCTGCCTGTGTCTTCCTGCCTCCTCTCAATTGTCTAGATATTGACTCCTGCTCATTTCTCAAATGTTACACTTTGCTTGTTCCTTCCAGTCTGGCCTGACACTTGGGCTTGGGTCTCGATCTCTGTATTTATCCTAGCTGTTAGCCTTTCTTTCTATGCTAAATGATTCCCCTATCATCCTCCCAGTTCCTCCTCTTTTCCTTCAGTTGTGACATCTTATTGGAAGAGCCAAGAGATAGTATGTACAAGAGGGCCAAATGCTACCATCATCTCAACCACCATTTCCCTCAGATCCTGGTGGAGACAGCACAGGACCTCAGAATCTAAGAGCCCCAGAAAAGGCAGCAATATACCCCCATACCTTGTCCTGCTTTCAACTTAGCTCCCACAGCCACCACTCCAGGGGAACAACCCTTATGGAGAAGGGATCTGCCATGTCTTCCACAAACAACAATCACCAACCAAGTGCCATGGTCAGGCAAGTTAGTCTAAGAGTGCTGGGAATGAAGTGCCCCATAGACCCATCAATCTTGCTAGTAGTTGGGCTCCTGCAGCCATGTTTAGGGGTCACACCCCTTATAGAGATGCAACCTAGCAACTGCCTATGCAGGTTGAGACTTCTTCAGAAGTCACAGCTGATAAAGATTCAGAAAAGCTCTGGCCACCAAAGTCCTTGCCACTGTCAAATGTCAACATCAAAAACTAGTATAATGATGGCTAGCCTTTATAAAGTACTTTAAGATTTGCAAAGTGCTTTACTTATGTCATTTCAATGATCCTCACAACAACCCTTTGAGGCAGATATTATTACCCCCAGTTGAGGAAATTGAGGCTGAGAGAGGTTAAATGACTTACTCAGATTTACACAGAAAGTAAGTCTTTGAGATAGGATACAACATCAAAGATGTATTACCATCTGCTTTGCCACTATACACTAAGGACTACTGGACCTTTCCATCAGATGTGCAGCTGAAACTTCCTATACGTGTTGTCTCCCATGTTAGAATGTGAGCTCCTAGAGACACAGTCTGTCTTTTCTACTTGTACCTCCAGTGCTCTGCACACAGGAATCACTTAATAAATGTATCACTCATTCATTCACTCATTCATGTCCTTGCTCTGTCACCTTCTAATTGGTCTAGGCCACATGATCTGTCTGAATTCCTTTATTTGTAAAAAACAAGGACATAAACCTTGAAATGCTCACTCGATAGGCTGTCTTGTGGAAAGCTGTGGCTATGAAAGTTGCAATGCTTGGTAGAACATTCCTGGTACCACTCTCTCTGGGGCTAGCCTGTCCCAGCTGGACATGACCATTATTAAGTTGTATGTTCATGATCCAAAGAGAGGATTTTCATTGCTATGTGACTGACACAAAGCAAAGGCTAATATTTGCTTGTGAATGAATGAATGACTAAAGAATACTCCAAACAACTGGACTGAACTAAGAAAGTGGACCTGAACAAAAGTCCCACAGGCCCCCTCATGAATAGATTTGAAATTGAACTACACTGGAGTCCTGTTTTTGCAATTAGCAGCATCTATTTGCATACAAATATAAAAGTCTTTTAAAATGTCTTTAAAAACAGTTTGTTGGCTGGGATCCTTATAATCTAGACTTGGCTCAGATTCTTAAAATCTAGCCAATAGCTTAGGGGCAGCTAGGTGGCGCAGTGGATAGAGCACCGGCCCTGAAGTCAGGACGACCTGAGTTCAAATTCAGCCTCAGACCAAACACTTGACACTTACTAGCTGTGTGACCCTGGGCAAGTCACTTAACCCCAATTGCCTAAAAATAAAAAAATAATAATAAAAACAGTTTGTTCTCCAAAGTAGGTTAAACATGCAGCACCCCTCACCCCCAATCCTGTCTACCCCTATTGTTTAAGCAAACATTTCTTCCTATCAAGTACCAAGACAAATTTTTGCCCAGCTCAAGTCAGTTGGCCAAGATTTACAGATAAATTGTGATTATAATTTCTTAAATGCCACTTTGTTGGTCTAAAAGAGGTCTTTAGTTTTCAAAGGAATCTAATTTCAGGTTAATCAATCAATCAATCAAACTTCCTCCAAGGTAGAAGTTAGGAGGCTTTTGGATTCCCCAGTCCTTCAGGTCCCACCCATCACTCTGTACTTATCTTTTACGTAATCTGTTTTTACTTATCTGTGAACTATATCTTTTCAGTTGATAGTAAACTGCATGAGGGCAGGAACCATCTCACCTTTGCATTTGTGCCCTCAAAGCCTGGGATAATGTCTGGCAAGTAGCAAGAGCTTGATATATGTTGATTGACTATTTTCTGATACTTACTGATGAGGATGGGATCTAGACCCCAAAAAGGAAAAACCCTGGACTCTCCCACATGGCCAAATCTCTGGCATTTGCTGAGGCTATAATCCCATCAACTGGCCTTTCATTGTTGGCTATACCCAATCTCCCAATTCTGTTACCCTTAACCTAGCCTAGCCCTCCATTGTCTTACCTCCCTATGGCCCCTGGCCACTTCCCACCCTTAATCCTATTTAGGCTCCATTCTCCCTTGGCCACCCATGGTCTGGGTCCCTGGAGTTCTATTACCTCATAGACTACTTGGCCACTCCTAGATCCCTCCCACAGTCTTTCTGTATATGAGGTTCATCTTGTCTCCATTAAAGTGCTTAGATTCTTAAAATCTAGCCAATAGCTTACTAATGTTCAGATTCCTTAAAAGTCTGCCCAATATGATGGGTGTTCTAACAAACCTTGTCTTTGGTTGAAAGAAGGCTTGGGTAGAATTCTTTTAGGCAGGACCCATATGTTGTGATATTGGGGTCTCAGCACCCCTGGATCCCTAAACCTCATCACTTTCTACAGATTGAATTTATATACTGCTTTCAGATTTCCCATGTTTTCCTCACAACAGCCCTGAGGTAGATATAGTGAGGATGAAAGCAATCTTAGAAAGTTAGAGGGACATATGTGTAATCACACAACTAGTAAAAGGTGTTGCCAAGACATACCTGGGAGGCTATTTCTGATAGTTAGGAGCTGTTTGATTCCATCACCAAATCTTACCAGTGCAACATTGTAGAAAGTACCAAGTATTTGGAACCCGGAGGAGAAATTGCTCTCCTACTTAAGACCAATATTTCTTAGGTCCTTTCTAGCTCTAAATTCTATGATTCTATTAAATTCAGCCAAATGGTCCCCAAACCAAACCAGTTCAGCTGGTTATGTGATGAATGGGATGAAAGGAACTTATTTTGAGAAAGTGAATAAGACTGGCCTAGGGTGGAGAAACTAAGAGGCTGCCTAACCCTGCCTGGGCGACTGGAACCTGATCCCTCCCACCCTCCCCCTCCCCCAACTACCTCCAACCTCTTTCCCCAGAGGGGAGGGAGGCTGGAGGGAGAAGTTCTGCTATCAATGACAGGACCTTCTAGATCCTCACCAGCTGCCACACCAAGTCCCCAAAGATACATTCCTCTGTGTGGAGAATTGACAACTGCGGAGTTAAAGGTGAAAGTCTGACTTCTTTTTTCAAAGGTGACACACCCCAGCGGGTTCTCCAAAGTCCTGGGCATGATGCCAGGAGATCATTATCATTTGAGATTCCTTTTTAAAACTCCTGATTTCATTACTGGAGCATCTGAGAGGAGTAATTATTAAAATGCTTGCAAGAAGAGCTGACCCAAGACCACCACACCATCCAAAGGCAAAAACTTGAGCCACAAAATGTAAGTCCAACTTGAACAAGTGACAATAGCTAAATGATTCCCCACTTGGCAAATCTATAGAGTCTCAAGTTTTGTTGTCCTTCTCAGGGCACCAGGAAGGGAGAAACTCCCTTCAAATAACTATCAGGCTTGACCTCTCTCTCTCTCTCTCTCTCTCTCTCTCTCTCTCTCTCTCTCTCTCTCTCTCTCTCTCTCTCTCTCTCTCTGCTATAATTGAAGCTGCTGCTACCAAGGCCTTTGGACCTTACATGCCACCTGCTTTATTAGGAAGAACCGGGCAAATAGTATTGTGAGATGAACCCTAATACATTCAGTCCAGAGAGTCCCATAAAGCAAGGGAGTCCTTGTGGCATAATGGAAAGAAAAGTGTTTTTGAGTTAGAGGACAAATTTAAGTCTTAGATCTGATATTCTCTACCTGTGTGAACTCAAAAGAGTCACACTTCCTGTGCCTCAGTTTCCTCCTCTGCAAAAATGAGATGATAATAGCTGTCTTGCCTATGTCATAGAGTTGTGAGGATCAGATGAGATAATGTTTGCCAAGTATTTTGCCAGGCACAAAGTATTACATGAATGGAAACTCTTACTATTAATTTAATACTATAGAGAAGCAGCTAGGTGGTACAGTGGCTACGGCACCAGGCCTGGAGCCAGGAAGACCTAAGTTCAAATCTAGCCTCAGACACTTACTAGCTATGTGACCCTGGGCAAGTTACTTGACCTTGTTTATCTCAGTTTCTTCATCTATAAAATGAGTTGGAGAAGGAAGTGGCAAATCACTCCAGTATCTCTGCCAAGAAAACCTCAAATGGGGTCACAAAGAGTCAGACACAACTGAAATAACTGAACGACATCAACACTGAAAAGCAGTATAGAGTAGAGAGTTTAAATCCTGTTTCTGATGTCCTGGGCAAGGTGCTTGACCACCTCTTAGTCCTCAAGACAACTCTCCAAGACTACAAGTTGTTGAGAAAATGTTGACCTGTATTGGCAGGAGGGGCTTTCTCATTTGGAGGTCGCCAATACCAGTGAAATCCCAGGCTTAGTTCCAATTCCTATTCTTATTACATCTATTGTTATTGTGATGAGAAAGCTTCCAACACCCAGAGGAAAATGTTTAGACTTCTGGTGGCATTGTGTAGAAGGTGAATCTGGGCCATGGATGGCATCCCTTTAAGGAGGAAGTCAGACACCTTGAACTTCATTCAGATAAGAGTGACAAGGAGCCTTGAAGGAGCGAATTTGCAGAATAGAAATGTGTTCATCTGTGAAATTAAAGGTAGTGCAGCATAACACACAGCATTATGTGTTGGGGTTGGTCAGAGGCAACAATTAGGCTCAGCAACAATCCTAACACACTCATGATCAAACAAAAGAGGTGTGATCGAAAAACCAGAGGGCTGAGACCTGAGAGAAAGAAATGTTGGGAACCACGGGCAGCCAAGAGTAGTATGGCAGTGAAGTCTTTGGTCCAGGGTTCAAATCCTGGCATTCTGACCCTATGCAAGTCACTTCCTCTTTCTCAGCATTAGTTTCCAAGTCTGTAAAATGGGGGAGGGGTGCATTATAGTAGGTGACCTCTAAGATGACCTTGAGGCTTTCACATTCCATGCTGACATTCTGTGGCCCCTTCCAGGTCTGGAATTTTATATTTGAAGTTCCTTCCCATCTTTGACATTCAATGTTCTATGGTCTATTTTAGCCTGTTCTCTGGGCTTAAGGCTGAAATAGATCCAAACACTCTTCTTGGATGCCAACACTGAAGAGTTTATTAGATTCAATCTAGTACATGGTATATTATATCCTATGGCATGAGTAACAATGCGCAATCATAAGATCAGAGTTTCATAGCTGGAAAGGACCTTATAAGTTATATAAACCAATCCCCTTCATTTTATAGATAAAGAAACAGAAACCCAAGAGGTTGACAGAGTTACCTAAGGTTACATAAGTAGTGGCAGAAGTAGGATTGAATCAGGGTTCTCTCCAAATCCAAGAGTTCTCCACTGTACCATGCTTCTCAAGAATGCTTCATGAGAGCCAGCAAAGAGTTCAGGAGAAGGGTGGAATCAAACCTAACCATCCCCAAGGCCTAGGATATAAATTACAATGTCTTAATTTGGGCTGCTCCTTTTAGAACTCAGGGGTTACATAGGCAGACATTTCCACAGACACGCATACTCACACACACACACCCATTCACACCAATAGCCCCCACATCATGGATTATTTTCTATTCTACTCTGAGTGACAGTTTTCCAATCTGGTCATCCAAACAAGTCACAAACTCTAAGTCACAAGCATCTGTCAGATCTTGCCACTGGGAAACTAAGTGCCTTTCATGAAAGTTTTAAGAGTGGTGATATGGTCGATTAGTCATATCTGACTCCATGACCCAAATTGGAGGTTTTCTGGCAGAGATACTGGAGCAGTTTGTCATTTCCTTTTCCAGCTCATTTTATAGATGAGGAAACTGAGGAAAATAGGTTTAAGTGACTTGCCTAGGGTCACACAACTAGTTAAGTGTCTGGATTTGAACTCAGGTCCTCCTGACTCCACCGCCAGCCCTGTATCCACTACATCACCTAGCTGCCCTGGGCTACCCTTGGCAGCTAGGTGGCACAGTGGATATTGTGCCAGGCCTGGAGTCATGCAGACTCTTCTTTTTGAGTTCAAATCCGGCCTCAGACACTTACTAGTTATGTGACTTTGGGTAAGTCATTAACCCTATTTGCCTCAGTTTCCTCATCTGTCAACCAGGGAAAATAAGCTTTATAATTCTTGATATAGTTTCTGGCATATAGAAGGAAAGGAGAAGAAGGAAGAAGCATTTATTAAGTGCCTACTATGTGCTAAATGCTTTACAGATATTTCATTTGATCATGGAAAGACCTTACCATGCATTTTGGCTTGCTGCTTGCTGCTTCTAATAACTCCTTACAGGGTTTACTCTCTAGGTTCTTCCTCGTGTTTAGGGCAAGGTCTGGGTTCATTCACCTGATCCCCACTAACCTGGCAGGTTTGGCTGCCAGGGGGTTTCTGCTGTTGCCCCTCTCAAGATTTTAGAGGTAACTGCGAGGGAATGTTGAACTTTCCTCCGGTCTAATTGCTCACCAGCTGTCACCAATGTGCTCCCTCCCATTGATTACCAATTAATTTCAATTAGACTGACAGATTGAATTAGCTTTTAGAGACAGGTATTTACGAAGGTTGTATAGGAAGAGAAGTTGCCATTCTCTCCCAAAATAAAAACAAAACCACCACAACAACCAGGGGCACACTCTCCCACAAGCACATCCAAAGTCCGAGGGACTCAAGCTTAGACAGGGCAACATGACAAAAGATGAGACACAGCTCTTGGTTTCTTAAAGTCCTTGTCTCCTCTTTGGCTCCATTGCCATCAGACACTACTATTCCAAGGACATTGCTAGGATGCCTGTGAAAAGTCAACAATCTTCCAATCTTTTGGAGTTTACAGCTCATCCTCTGGTTGGGGTGAGGCAAAAAGGATCCAGAGGCTTCCCCGTCTTTTCCAAAAGTAATTTCTACTCCAGGGCTCTGCTGAAGCTGCTCTCTCCCAGTTGGACTGCCATTGGAATGCTATGTTCTGACCTGGCTCACTATGTTATCCGAAGCTCTCTAAGGTGTGATTGATCTGTCATTTTGAGGCAGCCAGACAGCGCAGGGCATAGAGAGCTGGGCCCAGAGTCAGAACCCCCTGATTTCCAATCTGGCCTCAGACACGTACTGGCTGTGTGACTTTGGACAAATCACTTAACCTCAGCTTACCTCAGTTTCATCAAATGTCAAATAAGACATGATAAACAGTTCCTATCCTCAGGGTAGCTGTGAGGATCAAATGAGATAATGTCTGTGGAGGACTTAGTCCAGGGCCTGGCACATAGTAGGCACCATATATATACCATCACCATTTATGGGAAGGTCATTTCATTTCATCCAATTGCTTCTTCCAAATCAATTAGGGACTTTCCAAATCTAGTGTAATTCTTTTGACTGATTTAATAGAGATATTCTCATCTGCTAAAAGGGTATCAGAGTATGGAGCATCTTATTAGTTACATTAGAGGCAGGGGGGGGGGAGGAAACAAGGTGGATTACATGATTGATTCAATGACTGCCACCCTTCTACCTGTCATAGTTTATTTTTTTCTCCTTCTTCCATTCCAGCCTAGCTTTGTGGTCCCTGTGATCCTCTATCACCCATGGTTACTGCGGGGACAAAATGATAGCATACACGTACAGTGTTATGTAACTATGAAAGTTATTCTACTTGGCCTATGCTAAAGTTCTATCTTAGGAAATAATCTTTATGGGAACCAAGGGTTATAAATTCAGGTCTAGAAGGAACCTTAGAGATTATCTATATCAACCTACTCATTTTAAAAATGAGAAAACTGAGGTCCAGAAAGAGGGATTTATCCAATGTCACAAAAAGTGTTAGTGGCAACCAACGGACAAGTATTTATTAAGCACCTGCTATGGCAGCTAGGTATAGCAGTGGATAGCGTGCTGGACCTGGAGTCAGGAAGACTCATCTTCTTGAGTTCAAATCTGGTCTCAGACACTTACTAGTTATGTGACCCTGGGCAAGTCACTTCACTCTGTGTGCCTTAGTTCCTCATCTGTAAAATGAGACAGAAGGGCAAATCCCTCCAGTATCTTTGTCAAGAAAACCCCAAATGGGGTCACGAAGAATCAGACACTGCTGAAAAAACAACTCAACAACAACGACAAATGTACCAGACACTGTGCTCTACACTAGGAGTACAAATGCCCCCAGTACCAAGTATCCCTTGGTATCCTTCCTTCCCACCTTTTCCCACCTTCCATTTATGTACTGTTTCCCCCTATTAGATTGTAAGCTACTTTAGGATAAGGACTGTCTTTCTTTGTCTTATTTGTATCTCCAGGGCTTAGCACAGTGCCTAGCTTAAAAATAAATTGAATTCTATCAGGAGAAAGGGCAACTCACAGCTTCTCATTCCTGGACATGTTTTTTCCCTCTTGGCTCCCAATATGGATGGACACTGCTATCAGTCACTGCAATGCCAGGGACACTGTTAGGATGTCTATGGCTGTGAGTGAATTGCATCTACTGCCTGACTATTAAAAGTAACTTCACTGGTATGGGCTTGTGGGCTATGTTCTGGTAGTTTAGACCAACAGAATTCCTTGAATCTGATGTATTTTCCCTCTAGAGGTACAACCTACAACCTAAGAATGCCAAATTGGGGGGATTGCCCTAGAGGAGCTGCTATATTATGTGCTGTCTAGGGCTCAGCTGCTTGCATTTCTCCAAAGAGGAGAGCCTTTTAAACAGCTCTCTCTTTCTACCCTCCCCGCCCCACTGCCGTCCCCCTCTTTCCCCCCACCCATTCACTCCTGCCTAAGGACTTCACAGGCCATCTCTTCTTTGTTCTCCTCCACTCTGTCCTTGGTCTTCACAGAGTAACCTAAGAAATAATGATTTAATTACCAGTGTTTTGTCAATGCCATAATTAAATATCCACTTTAAGGTAAATCAACCTGAACCTATTCAGAGAACAATGCCAACAAAAGCTTGTGTCCCACTCTGGAACATTTCATTTTGGGGCCTCTTAAAAACATATTTGCCTTTTATAGATCCCAAATTAGGTTTCTGATGGAGGCCCCCAGAGGAGACGAAAATTGTTATTAATAGCAACTAGGTGGAACATTCGTCTTTGTATTGCTCAAGAGCCTAAATGAGGGGATGGAGCAATTACTTTATTGAACAATTCAGGAATGATCCCCTGCTTTATTATATGATAAGAGGTTATCTGATCTCTGATTGGACGGGTGAGTGGCCAGCAGTCTAGGTACACAGAAACACCTCCCACTCACCCCCACTGGGGTGAGGCATCCCGATGGCTCTATAATAGTAGTGGGAAGGGGCAGCTTCTCTGGGGGAATCTCTTCCTCCACGTTCAGAGACAGGTGTATTTAGGAAAAGAGCTGTTGAGATAACAAACAGGAGGAGACCTTTTCATCCAGGCTAAGACTGAGCTGCACGACTGGTTGTACTTGTCAAATAATAGACATAGGAACTCAGCTGGAGGGGGAAGGAAGATAACAAATGTTGCTGGGGTTTCCCAAAACATTTGGTTTTTTGAAGCTAATGCCAATGCTTTTGCCCTCCTTGCTTCAGGCAGGGACAGAGAGGAACCAGCAATCTAGGAGCAGGAGAAAAGAGAATGTCTAGCAAACTCATTTGCAGGACCTGACTTTTATGATCCTAATTCCTTTCATTGTTCTGGTGTTTTTCTTCTGGGCACTTTTTGGATCTATTTTTAATGGAAGACTAATGCTTGTGCAGCTTCTTTCTCTTGATAATGTATTGGCCATTAAAGAAGTTTTCTCTTTTTTAAAAAAATGTAACTTTTATTTTATTTTACTTCTTTTCAAATAAGAAGCATTTATTGTCTCTCCCTTTCCCATCTCCCCACTCCCCCAAGGAGTCTTCTAAAGAGAATTTTTTCAAACTTGGTTTACTCTCTTAAGGGGATAATAATGGAGCTGAAATGACTAGGAATAGCTTGATAATTACAGCTTATGCTTATAAAATGCCCTCGCAAGTAGCATTTAATTCAAATCTCACCACAACTCTGTTAGATAGGTGCTGTTATTATACCCATTTTAGTGATAAGGAAATTGAGGCACAGAGGAGAGGAATAATCTTTTCAAGCTCCCAAGAGCATCTGGAATCTGGTAGCAGAAACTGGATCTTGAGTCCAAATCCAACTAATAGTGTATCCTTCCACTATCCCAGCCGGCCATCTGCATTACCTACATGTTAACCATGGTAGTGCAAATTCTGATGGCCTTTTCCACTCAGTGATTCAGAAGGAAGAAGACAGAGAAGGTCAGTACATTACATCCCCACGCCTCTGTGATTCTAGAAAGTGAATTTAGCTTTTTCTTTGTGTTTCCCCCCGAGTCGACTTTCTTCCTTCTCCTTGTTTCCTGGCCTTTCATCTGCAGTCTGAGAAGCACGCGCACTGACCACTTTTCAAGTTTCCAAGTCTGTAACTTGTCTGCTGAGTGGAGACATGTAATCATTACATTTCTCCTATATCGAGGGACGGGAATAAAGAAGAAAACGCCTCTTATATTCCCAGTGCTGAAAACTCCACACTTTAGAGAAATGTCGTTCTATCAATCTAGGGAAAATTCCTCAAATGTCGGATGAGAAAATATACTAAACTGTCTTGAGGAAGAAAGTTCTCATAAAGACACATTTTTATCTTAAAATATATCCTGTGAATGTCTTCAAGTCAATCCAGCAAATAGTTGTTAAGCACTTACAATGTGCACAGTGTGCTTTTAGGGGCTAGAAGAGATATAAAAACAAATAGCTATGCATCCTGCCCTTAGAAGGCTTATCTTCTAGTACCGGGATAAGACAATTACAATAACAATCTGTAAGGCTAGAAAGCCTGCCTCAAAGCTGGCAGAAGTTAGGAAGGATTCTGCAATGGAGGAAGTTTTGTCCCAGGGCAAGCCAGGTCCTGCAGAAGGCCCAGTAGCCCAGGAAAGTAGGAGGAGGGTAGAGAGATCTAGTCAGGTTCTGAAAAAGGCTCTGCAGCAGGGTCAACATTGTGCTTAACTTTTTATTTTTTCATGTTATGTCCAGGCAATTGTGGATATGATTGTGGACAATGGTTTTCACCATGATCGTTTTTTTCAGTTTCGATACAATTTATCTGTGGAATTCTCAAATACATTTTGAGGTCTGTATTTGTAGCATGAAGATTTGTCATTTATTATTCTATGGAAGTCAGACATATAACTTTGGACCTCAGGTCCTGCCTTGCTAGGTATTGAGTAGCTGCTAAATCTGTTATTGTTATTTTAGTAACATGGCTGGTGAGAGCCCTGGTTTTCAAATTCATGTTTTCTGACTCCATGTCCAGCATATTTTATCATGATGCCTCTCAAAAGGAAATAGGGACTAGAACTCTTGACATTCCTTCCACCACTAAAGCTCACATACTCTATATGACCATAAATATCAGTAATTAACATTATCATTCATGCTGATTAACATTTCAGTCATACTGCTGCTGAGTAGACCTCAGTGTTTCTAAAAAACCTAAAACACACCCTGGATGGCATGTATTATCATCTCCACATAGTAACTGGATTAGTTATGGTTGTTGGAACTCTACCTCTACACTAGTAAAACATGCAACTGAAAACACTACATGTCTTCTTTATGGTACAACTTAGAGAACCTAAGTATTCACTGTGTCCCCAAGAGAAGCAAGCTCAGAGGAGCAGCTTATCTGGACTTTTTTGGTTTATATGAGCAACATTCTTCAGAATCCAATACAGGCCTGTTTTACAGAAGCCGATCATACATTCCATCATTCAAGACAACTGAAGATATCTCAGCTCAAAAACAATTCTGTCACATCCTGACTGATACTACTGGGAACAAAGTACTGGGAGAAATATGTGAGAATCAAGTCATATCTATTTTTCCAACAGGCTTGGCCTGGCTTTCTTCATGATGTCCCCAAGTCAGACCAAGAATAAAGTCCACGAGTACAATGGACATAGAAAATTGAATGGACAAAATCAGGGCTTCTTAAACTTTTTCCACTGAACCCCCCAGTCACGTAGCCTGAGGGCAAGCGCGCTGCAAAGTGCTCATGCTTTGTGTTCAGAACCAAGGCTGTAGTGAAGTCACTGGCAAGCGCTGCCAGAAACACCTAGGATTCATTAAGTTTTTGATTTTTAATTAATTTTTGGTCGTTGCACATTCATAAACTTTTTACAGTTGCCAAATTTTTTGCGACCCCATATGGGGTCACAACCCACAGTTTAAGAAACACTGGACAAAATGGCTGATTAGTCATTAGCTTTGAGACACTATGAGAATCTCTGCTGATTATTCTCCCATCGTACAATATGAGATGAACAGAGACAATGTTTTCCACTGCTGAAAAGACTTATTCCCAAGGAGTCAGGGTAGCATTTACTGTGGTTGTATTAATTTTTTTGTGGTCAATAGTAAGACATCTGGTGTACAAATGATTAATTTCTTCAATAGCCCCCTAGTAATTCAAAAGTCTATTCAGAAATGGTGGAATCAGGAACTAGACCTGGTATCCACACAGCTCACAAATTGCTAGACAGTATGAAACGCTTGTGGCAAATTCATTTCAATAAACTTTTTTTCTTCCCTATAATGTGTGGATAGCACTGTGCTGAGTAGTTAGTGAAAGTTTATTAAGAAAATTTTATTTTGTTTTTTTCCTTCCAAACAACAAGCATTTACTTGCTTTCACTCTCACTCCTCTCCTTGATTAGAACACAAAAAGAAAAACAAATCCCTTACAACAAATATTCATAGCCAAGTAAAGCAAATTCTCCCATTGGCCATGACCAAAAATATACAACTCATTCTATATTGAGTCCATCACCTCTGGCAAGAGGTGAGTAATAAGCTTCATCGTTGGAACTCTAGAATTAGGGTTTGTTATTGCATTGATCAGAGTGGGAGATATAATTTAAATAGCATAAAAGATTTAGAGCTGAAAAGTATCTTATATGTCATCCAGTCTAAGACCCTCTTTTTATAAATGAGGAATTGAGACCCAGAAATGTTAATTAATTTGTCCAAGGTCACGAAGGCAGGAAGTAGCAGAGCCAGGATTCAAACCCAGTTCTTTGACTCTCAAGTCAGTGCCTTTTCTACTGCATGACACAGTCCCTTGCCTTCAGGGAAGTCACTTTATAGTAGAAGGAAAAGACATAAAGAGGAATAACCAGAATATAACTTTGAAGGTGGGCCAGCATCAACTGCCACCACCGAGGGGCGAAAGGTCTATGCCTTTCCCTTTCCTAGCCCAACCTCTGCCCCATTGCTCCATGCCTGACAGATACGGGATGCCTTTGGGCACCCTGCTGGATGCTACCCACCTCTTTGGGAGGAGGCATAGGAACAGGGATGCTATCCACACCTAGTCTAATACTGAGATGCCAAGCACAGCAACTAGTTTATTAACAACTTGGCAGCTCAGCAGACTTGGGCGCCGGGCTTGGGGTCAGGAAGATCCAAATTCAAATCAGACAGTCACTAACACAGGACCTGGCACATAGCAGGCATTTAACAGATATTTATTGACTGACTGGTTGTCTGCATATTTTGGCTTATTCCCTTTGAAACCATGACAAATGTGTTCTCTGTCTCTTCTGATACCAAAGGTGATTATCAAGGTTCACTGGCCCATTGGGTCAATCATAACTTGCCAATTCATTTACAATAGAATGATAGCTTCTACTTGTATGGCAGTATCTTGAAAAATAAGATATACTCGGGCAGCTAGGTGACACAGTAGTTAAAGCTCCAGCCCTGGAGTCAGGAGGACCTGAGTTCAAATCTGTACTCAGACACTTCCTAGCTGTGTGACTTTGGGCAAGTCATGTAACCCTTATCACCTCCAAAAAACAAAGAACAAAACAAAGAAAAATATGACACTCTTACTCAAAGCTATGGAAGAACAGGCATTTCAGGAGCTTTGGCTACCTTCCCACTTATTATTATTAGTAGGAGTAATTAAGACTTGGAAATATTTTGAAATAGAAGTATTATTAGAAATAATAATAATAACTACATTTATGAAGTGTTTCATTTGGAGGCAGCTAGGTAGTGGTGTAGATAGAGCTTGGAGGCAGGAAGATATGAATTCAAATATGGACTCAGATACTAACTAGCTGTGTGACCCTGGGCAAGTCATTTAACCTCCATCTGCCTCAAGTTCCTCAAGTGTAAAATAGGGATATAACAACATTTACCTCACAGGGTTGTTGGGAGGATCACAGGAGATCATATTTGAAAAGCACTTAGCACAGTGCCTGGCAAAAGTAGGCTCTTAATAAACACTTGTTTTCTTCCTTCCTAGCAATGAGAAGGAACAGGGAAGTGGTGGGGTACACTGGAAAAAAAGATTGGTTCTTGAGCCAGAAGATTTGGATTCAAATCTTCCCTCTGATATTCACTACTCCTGTGACTGTGGGTAAGTCACTTTTCTGCCTTGGTTTCCTTTTCTTTAAAATCAGGGGGCTAGCCTTTGAGGGGCCCTTCCAACTCTAGCTCTGGACTGCTAAGCCTGTGAACTCTTCTTTAATTTATATACACTCTTAGAAAGTTGCCGGGGGGCACTGAGAGTGACTTGCCTATGATCCACAGATGGTATATGCCAGTGAGAATTGGAACCCAGGTTTCTGTGACTCCAAGACCATTTCTCTATCCACTATTCTATGCTGCCTCCCCTTGAAAAGAATACACTTATTAACTAAAAAGGACATGAAATGATCTAAATAAAAATTCTCCACAATATAAACAGGAAAAAAATAGTGCATTTGGAATTTATATAAAAAATTGATTTTATTATTATAATTTTGAAAAATTCCAGTGTTTGCTTTCAAAAGGGCTCAGAAACCTGAGCATTCCTTCCACCCTATGATTCTGGAGGATGCAAATACAGCCTAGTGCTGGAATAACAAATGCTCCATTTTCTAAGCACTCTCCCATGATTTATGAAAGGTGTACCTCACTGTGGGAAGATAATGCCATTTGAAATGGTCCATTTCATAAATCTATCCTCCTCGTTCCCGGCTGCAAACAGGACTACGACGGGCTCCTGAATCCAATAATGTTTTCATCTTCTATTGACAAAAAAAAAAAAAGAAAGAAAGAAAGAAAGAAAAAAAGAAAAAAAAAAGGACTTTGGCGCGAGGTAATGATGCAGTTATGGGGGAACTTCGGCTAAAGCGCTGTCTCGGGGGCTTTCGTTGGCAATAGCCATACAGCTGTGCAGCAGAGGAAACTTGAATAAACAAAACAAAACAAAAAATAATCACCACACACTCCGTCCCTAATGTCCTCTTCCTAGTAGTGGCATTAATTATAGCCCGTGTCCAATCCTCTGTCCTATTGCCGAGCTGAGGGTTCTGCATGAATACACTCTCCTCCCACATGATAGATTTCTCCTCAGGAACAAGGATATTCTCTATTCATCCTTGGACCCACTCTGTGGATCTGTTTATTTATCTCTCGGCAAGAATGCTTCCAGGTGAGATTTCGGGGCCCAGTGGGATGGTACGGTACCTGCGATTAGGAACCAATCAGAAACTAATAAAATGCATGGTTCTGAGGCTTTTCTGAGGGCAGGACAAGAAAGAGATGATGTACACATAGAGGGACAGGACAGGCTCAGGAATAAACACAAACTGGAAATCTTTTTTTTCCCCTTAATACCCTAAAAAATATATCCCCTCTACCCCCAAAGGAAGATCTCAGCACCCCTTAGGTTCTGGAGTCCCCTTGCCCAGCTTTCTGGGGATAAGTATCTCAGCGCTCACTTTGGCTAATACACAGGTTCACATACAGGTTGAAAGGGACTTTTAAGAGGTTATTTAGTCCAACCTTTTCATTTTCCACATTATGGCATCATAAGGAGCCTCAGATATCATTATTACCCAACCTGACTAATTTCATAAATGAAGACATGGAGGTTTAGAGAAATTGTGACTTCCCCAAGGTCATGCACCTGTCTAGCTGGTTTCCTTGGTTAAGGAAACTGAGGCATAGGTGTCACACCCAGAGATGCTCACTGCAGACCAGTTCTTGGCAAACAGATGAACTGACAGCAGATCTATAATTTAAATCTCCCAGTTTGATAAGGCTTCCCAGTGCTTGTACTTTGCTGGCCCAGCCTCTGAGAAACTACACTCACTTAACATTAGAGGTGGACTTTGATGAATGTAGAAATAGGTCAGAAAATTAATTTTATTAAACTACAAAAACCTTCACTCTGGAATAAATGAAGAGGGTGGTATGAGAATGAAGTAACAAGGCTAAATTCTTGTGTGGCCAATGGAGGTAATTTCATCAGTGTCTAATCAAGGCTCAAAACTCGATCTCATGTCACTTTCCTCAAAAACCAGTGAGTGACAAAGGAGACGAGATAAAATCACAGAATGAAATCATTTCATATGGAAGCCACGTAAGAAAGACACTAAGTTGGAAATAGAAATGCCGATTTTCTTCAGTCTCTTCTGCTGATTCACCATTCATATCACCACCACTAACTGTGGATGTTCCCCAGAGCTCTGTCCTACGTCCAGGTACAGCACCTGGTACGCTGCAGGTGATTAAGAAATGCTTTTTGAGGGGCAGCTAGGTGGCGCCGTGGATAGAGCACAGGCCCTGGATTCAGGAGGACCTGAGTTCAAATGCGGCCTCAGACACATAACACTTACTAGCTGTGTGACTCTGGGCAAGTCACTTAACCCCATTGCCTAGCCAAAAATAAATAAATAAACAAATAAATAGGTAAATGCTTTTTGAGGGACTGATAGATAGGGAAGGACGTTTGTTGGGGGGAGAGTGGCAAGGAGAGGATTTTTGCCTGGAACTGAACCAGCCCATTTTAATAAAACCCACCATTCATAGCATAATGATACTAATAATGACAATGACATTAAATGCAAAAGAATAATATTAGAATAGCAATTTGTCCCAGGACTCTTTCTATCTGAATTATATTGAACAAGATGAAAGAATGATTTTTCTATAATAATAATAATAATAATAATAATAGTTATTATTATTATGTGATGATGATGATATAACCCTGGACAGAGAGGCAGAAAGACATGTGCTTAAATCCCAACAGATATTTACCAGCTGTATAACTCTAGGAAAATCACTTAACTTCTCTATGCCTCAGTTTCCTTATCTGTAAAATAAGGGAGTTAGAACTAATGGCCTCTAGTGTTCCATACAGCTTTAAATCTAGGATCCTATTCTATCCTATCCCATTTATATGATGCTTTAGATTTTGCAAAATTCTCCTTTAAAAAATCTCATTTAAATTCATGACAACTCTGTGTGTCCCAGAAAAGTCAAATGACTTGGACACAATCACATAGCTGGTGCTACAGGTTGGATTTGGACCCAGGTCTTTCTGACTATAAGTCCAACACTCTTACTTTAGTCTTTATGCTTTCATAGTTGTAGATAAGAGGTAGACCAAATGACTACGTGAAATGGGGGACTCTTCCATTACTATAAATGTGGAAGAGCTCCTAACATGGGCATCAGGTTTTGATACACTGGAATTTGCATATTTTGACTTGTACTTTAAAAAAAAAAAGCAATTTCAAGGTCAGTTGCAGTGGAGAAACAGAGAGCCAAAATGGAAAGTAGCCCCATTAAAAGTCTACCAGTGTTTCGCATGTTTATTTTTTTTCTTTTCCTTATAGCATGCACTGGGAACTCATAAATCAAAAAAATCAAGGTAAACAAATACCAGAGGTTATTTTAGACAAAAATGTATACTCTTTATTCTCTCTGTGTAAACAGGCAAGCATTTTTATTACCTGGAATCCTAAAGTGTGTAATACATACATGTGTGGTGGAAATCTGCATATATTTGCATAAGATAGAAACTCTATTACCATTGCACATCTCAGAAGAACATCATCCATACAAAGTGATGACCACCTCAAATGGAATTAGAGCTAATGGAATAGAAGTAACATATGTTCTCAAAAATCCTCAAATTTGGAATTTTTTCTGGAACAGTGACTCCCAGACCAGGGAGCTACTAAGTTATTGTAAAAGTTCCCCAATCCACAAGCAAATCTACAAATAAGCAAACATATCTTCTTTAGATGGAATAAATAAGATATCTTTGCACAAAAGTGTATAATGCATATATATAATATATGCACAAATCTATATAATTTTCAAATTTATATATATATATATAATATATACACCTCTATTCTATTGGTTACTAAAATAATTTTTTTAAAAAGTAACAAAATTTAGAGAAACTCATGTATTTTATTAATAAAAATTAATAGAATGACAATAACCGCGTGTCTACAAAATTTTTGGATATTAAAAAAAATCAGCTCTTGTACTTGAAATTTTATGAACCTGAATCTCTATTCTAGAAAAGATGCTAGTCTTCCTATAGAAAAGCCTTTTATTTAGGCTCCACGGTCAAATCTTGGACAACTTATAGCCTATGCAAGGGCAAGAATATATGACCTCTTCCAACCTTGCTGTTCAATTCCCTAGATTTAAAATAAACAAAAATCACTTTGATGAGGTATATTAATTCATCTCAACAATGAGAATTATTTACACTAGCTGTTTGGCAATTTCCCAATAGAAACCATAAAAAAGCCAGTGAACACTGACTTGAAAGCCAAGGTGCCCTCAGATGGGGTCAGAAAGCTATAATGAGAAGAGGCAGAGTTGAAGCAGCTAAGACAAGAAATCAGGAGCCTTGGGTTCTCAGCTCTTCCATTGATGAGTAATATGACTTGGGTCAGGTTCTTTCCATTCTTGGTACCTCACTTTCCTCATCTGTGCAGAGGTTGCAAGCATGTGACTCAAGAACTTATAAGGTTTGGGGGGCAGCTAGGTGGCACAGTGGATAGAGCGCCGGCCCTGAAGTCAGGAGGACCTAAGTTCAAGTCCGGCCTCAGACCAAACACTCGACACTTACTAGCTGTGTGACCCTGGGCAAGTCACTTAACCCCAATTGCCTAAAAGCAAAAAATTTAAAAATTAAAAAAAAAGAACTTATAAGGTTCCTTCTTGCTCCAGATCAATGATCCCATGATCCTTCCACATCTAAGGTTCTAGGTCTATGATACTCTAGCAAAACTACTCATTCTTATCTTTTAGTGGAAGCCTGGTATTATGGGAAAATATGTTGAGAGACATAGGATCATAGAAAATATATCTAGAAGAGGCCTTAGAGATTATCTATTCCAGGATGCTCATTTTACAGAGGAGGAAACTGAGGCTCTGGCTAGAAAAAAATGACTTGCTTTCCAACCTAGTGTACTTTCCAATAACCAGGTTTGTCCTGGCAACCTGGATCCAAATACTGTCTCTGGCCCTTACTCTCATCTGACCCTTGGTAAGTCAGTTACTTTCTCTCTGGACCTCAGCTTCCTCATCTGTACAATAAGGGGGTTGAACTAGATGATGTCTAAGGTTTCTTTCAGCTCTTAGGTTCTTTGCTTAAAGTTCTTAAGTCTTTTCTAATACTGGTTTGGTTTTCTATAGGACAACATTCTATGTTCAGCAAAAAGGAGGTGAGGGAAAAAGGAATACTTGGGTTACATAGCCTCTACGGTCATCCTTGCTCTAAGGACATTTGACTCTCTGACTCTCCTGCCAATAACAACATGGACCTACCCATTGCCCTTGTCCCTAATGGAGTGACAATGAATGAAGCTGGCTGAGAAGGAAATGGTGGTCAGAAAGCTAAGTGATGTGCAAGCAGGACCTGATCAGTCAGCAGCAGGGATTCTCCCAATTATAATCAGATGCCCACAGAGTTCAGGCACATTTCATATCTGCACTGTCGCTTTAGAACCCTCTTTGGGAAAAATGGTCTTCAGGGATAGTTATGAGTAATATGAGAAAAAAGAAATCAGTGATTCGATGAAAACTAGACCTTTCCTTCATGATTTAAAAAAATTAAATAAATAGGATTCTTGAGCCTCATCCCCACCTTAATCACCAGAATGACTTCTTGCTGTTTCAAGAAATCAGACAACACTTAAAGGATAAATATTAATAGAAGACGAGTGTCTAGAATAAGGGAGGTGACAGTTTCGTTGCCCTGTGCCTCATTTAGACCATATCTGGAGGATCGCATCCAATTCTAGGTGCCACACTTCAGGAAAGACACTGACAAGCTGGAATGTATCTAGAAGAGGTTAACCAAGAGCATGAAGGGACTAGAAACCATGATGAGGAGCAGTCGCCTGTCTTGGAGAAGAAAAGACTTATGGGAGACACGATAGTGTAGAAAGGGGGATGATCAGGGGATCCCTTAACAACCGAGTTCTCCCAACATCCTTGATGAAATTACAGGATGTAAGGGGAAGTTATGAAGAAGTGAGCCTCTTTCAGACCTTGACTGGCCAGTGTAAAGAAGGTATAAAAAAGTGTTTAAACTCTTTATACATCTTTATTTCCTTTAGGAGGTAGGAAGAAGTTGTTTAATCAAAATGAGAGGATTATAGAACATTGGCTTGTGGATGAAGGCAAATGCTGTCACTCAGGAAGAGTGCAGTGACTGACTAAGAGAATCAGCAGTGCTCACGGGATCTATAGAAAAGAAGCCTGCTAGCTTGGAAGCTTGACAACTGCCCTGGCGATTAGGGCCAGAACTAGTTATGGAGAAAGAAAACCAAGTCCCGAGGTATCTCCACTTTTCAGTCTGTGATGATTACTGAGTGTAACAAAGGGGGCTGGGAAGAGACTTCTCTGTCCTTCTCCCTATTCCTTGGCCCGCTCCTTCCTGGTAATGGCATCTTGTGGCAGAAATACACAGGCTTTTCTCCTTCTGCTCACTTACGGGACAAACAGGAGAGATGGAGGATTTAAAAGGAAATGAGGCAGAATTGCTAGAGTATACAACTGTGAAACTGAATGGCTGGCATGAGAAGATGAGAGTTTGGTGCTTGGGATTGAGACCCTATTCTGGAGATGGTAGAACCCAGAGCTAAGACTCGGGCTCTGGTTCTTTCTGAGATTAGGGAAGCAATACCCTAGACTAGGATGTTGGCTGAGACAGAAGCTAGAAACAGTAGTGAGTATAACCAAATCATGAAGGAGCATCTAGTGGGGACTGAGCCCAAGGTTATCAGAAATAGGGCAAGGGCATCAGGGATCAGACAACCCTGAAGAATCAGAAATGGGCGTCTTGTTCACACGCATTCTCCACCTGTGCCCTTTTCTGCTTGCGAAACCTCTCTGGGATGCCTACTATTTCCACTAAATGCCCTATGCGTTTGTGGGAAGGTGTAAAAGAAGTTTATAACATTTTTGGTTACTATGTCATTACAGTAAATGCCTATGTTTTGAATTAATTGTGTCAGCTAGCTAACTGTTGAAAGACAATTCATCAGTTGAAGCCCAGGAGCTATAGTTGGGGGAAGGGTAGAGGAACAAGCATTTATTAATCAGTTAGACATAGTGCTAAGGAGCTTTGCAAACATCTCATCTGATCCTTACAACTCTGGGAGGTAGGGGCTATTTATTATCTCCATTTTATAGTTGGGGAAACTGAGGCAAGCAGAAGTTAAATGACTTGCCCAGAGTCATATAGCTGGTAACTGTCTGAGTTTGGATTTGAATTCAGGTCTTTCCAATTGCAGGCTCAGCGCTCTAACCACCGTACCACCTAGCTACCTCTGGTTTTAGGAGTTCAGACCCGCAGGACGTCTTACACCTGAGTTAGTCATCTCTCAAGGAAAGTACCTTACAAGTAAGAAGTAGGAGAGTATGCCAGAGGAGTATTCCACAAAAATTTGAAGAGCTATTATATGGGAGAAAGTTCGATTTGCTCTGCTTGGCCGGCCCCCAAGAGGAGAATTAGGTACAAAAGGTAGATGTTATAAGGAACAAGATTTCAGATTGATAAAAGAAAAAAAATATCCTAACAATTAGAACTGACCAAAAGTGTAACAAGTTGTCTTATTTGGTGGTGAGTTCCCCATCACTGGAAGTGTTTAAGCAGAGTCAGATTACCGCTTGTCAAGGATGTCAAGGGAATACTTGTACAGGTGTGGGTCGAACTTGATGGACTCTCAGATTCCTTTCAGCTCTGACAGTCAGCGATCCTAAGATTGCTTCCACAAAAGAAATTCTACAACATTTGCCTCAGCCTATGAAGACAATTTCCAGAGATGTTAAAATATTTCTTAATCAGTGGCAGCATTGTTGGAATGAATACAAAGCCTCTCAAGGCTACCACTCCAAAGACACCCACACTCATGTGGATGTTTAAGTTCTTGGTCTTTATTGCATATCTGTGTGTGTGTGTGGGTGTGTGTGTGTGTGTGTGTGTGTGTGTGTGTGTGTGTGTACGAATCAGTGATTTTATCAGTATGGCTGGTGGTCCTTTCTAAGATCCTTCCTCTATGCCTTAGTAAACCACCTCCTAGCGGCCAACCTTATGAGAATGGGTGATAGTCCCTTCTTGGACCTTGATGTTACTAGGAGATCCTCTATGCCTCCTTAAATTACCTAGTGGCCAACCTTTCCGATGATGAGAATATAATGTATCTATCTCCTTATTTGAGGTTCTGTGGTTCTTTCTGTGTGGGACCCTCCCTCTAGGAAAGGACCCTTAGGAGATGGTTGTATGAACTGCTATAGCTCAAATAATTCCTCCCCAGGTGGCCATCCTTCTGTTGACAAGCTGCACCAATCTTAGCTAGACTGGTCCCAGGACCAAAGATGCAGAGTTGTTTGCTGGGCTCATAGTCAAGGATTTTTCTGGATGAGTTAGGAGCTGCCACACTATGGGTTGCTCTGGCATAGTTCTCAGGAAGTCAGACTCATTTCTACACCATAAGGAGGCACCAGAGGAGGACCTTAGTGGAAGATACCGTATCTATGAATATGAATCTCCACAATCCATTGTATATCATGACAAGCAAGGGACAGCTATATCCCAAAGCACAAATGAATCATGGGATGCATAGATGCTTAGAAGCCATCAAGTCTGACTCCACTGTTTTATAGAGATGGCACACATAAGAGCCACTTAATGAATGTTTGTTAAATTGAGGCGTAATGAAGGGAAAGTACTTGCTTGGGCTCCCACAGCAGGTCAAACAGCAGAGCCAATGGGTCATAAGAGGATTCACCCATTGAATAGAGAGGCTTCGCAAATTTTTAACAAGAACAAAACTGCCTGTCTTACTCTCTGCTTTTGGATACCACGTGGCTGCTGTTAATACTTCATTTCCCAGAGAGTTCCTAAGATCCAGAATGTTACACAAGCCTGACAGTGATGGATTAAAACCATACCTTCCACCCAGCTCAAACAGTAGTACTTACTTTTCTAACTGAAATCAGGGTTGAATGACTGGAGCTATTTACTGTAAACTGGAATTACTGAAGTGTTGTCAGAAATTCTTCTTTGTCTGGCCTAAGCCAGATCCTAGATCAAAGACAAAATGCTGCTGAGTACTGGCTGTACCTCTGAATAACTGGGCCATGTGGGCAAATCCCTTCTCCTTCCCAGGCCTCAGTTTCCTTATTTTTTAAATAATAGCCTAAGTAGTCCTTGGGTTTCTTTATGCCTTTGATATCCTGTGGCCTGTGCTTTACCTTCTGTGGCCTTTGTAACTCTCTCTGTACAGTCCAACATTTTATTTCAAGGTACCTTCTATCGCTACCATTTTCTGTTCTGTTCTAAACTGTCTGAGTTTTAAAGCACCATAGTTCATGCTCTGAGATCCTTTCTAGCTCTGAAATTCTATGTTTCTAGGTCCTTCCTAGCTCTAACATTTGATATTTCACATTGTAAGGTCCCTTCAGTCATTTTTGTAATCTGTGTTCCATTTTCACATTCTCTGTTCCAAGGTTATATTACATGGAACAATGGAATGAAGTGATCATACTATAGCCTAAAACAGCCACTAAGCCAATCTTACACACCAAACTTGCTGCTTCTTAAATGACTTTTTTTTTTTAAACCAGAGAGACACCATCTAAATCTGGATTGGAATATGCTGTGTAAGATGTTGATTATGTTTCTTCCCCCTCTTTGCCCCCCAGGTTTGCAAACTAACAACCACAGATAGATCCCAGATGCCATTTTGTTGGTGAAGAAAACCTTCCAGTGGGCCTTGCCAGGGAAGGCTCCTGCCAAAGAAAACGCTGTCCCAGAAATGTTCTTGGCATTGCCTTCATGTGGTGCCAAGAACCTACAGGAAATGCTGACCTCCCTGAGAGGGAGACCTGCAGCTGTGCTCCTGTCTCCAGGGTGAATTCCCCAGATGGGAGGATTTGATGAAATTAGAAAGAGAATAGCACCACATTAGAAGCCCAGCTGGCCCATCACTGAGACTCTGACCATGGTGACTTGAAGGGATGCCCTGTTGGAAGGGTGGGATGGACTGACTCTGCAGTTCGTAATAACAGCTCCTATTTCTAATACGTCTTAATATGTACAAAGTGCTTTTATTACAACAACCCTGTAACAGAGTTAGCAAAGGAACTGGTATCTGAATTTTCCAGAGGAAGAAAGGGAGGCTTGGAAAGAAGCAGTAACTTGTCCGTGAAGATGGGGTAATGAGAAGGGAAGGAAAGAATCTTGGACTCAGCAAGACTCGGGTTGAATCCTAGCTCTTTTCCTTACTACTTGGTGAGAACTTCTCTCTTCTGGGACCTACTTACAAATCTGTAAAATGGGTTGTTGAGTTAGATGATCTTTACCATACCTTTTGAAACCTAGACCCTATTATCCTTAGCATGTCAACTAGGATTTGGCCCAGGGCTCTCTCCAACACTTTTTCTACCACACCATATTGCTTCTATTAAAAAAATCATGATATTTGATTTACAAAGTACTTTATTACATCATCAAATTTAATCATCACAACAATCCTGATGGTTGTTCTGGGTTCTACAGATTAATGTCCTTTCAAGTTCTGACATTCTCTGATCCTAGTTAGTGTTTTGGGAGGATAATGACTGAAATTCTTGTGCTCCAGAGTCAACCTTTCTACCCACATGAGGAATTGAGTTATTTTGAGCACTGGAAAGCAATTTTTAAAGAACAAGGGCATATAGCGATTCCTCTTCAAAGTTCTTTTCTATATTTTAGCAGTATTTTTATAAATCTCTGTTGTAAAAACAAGGCAAGGAGAAGGGCTAAATATACAGTACCTAGAAACTGAAAATTCAAGTATTTGCTTTTTATAGGACACTTGAGACTCTTAAAAACAGAACCACTAGAAAACAAATCCAAAAAAAAAAAAGAGAAAAAATCACCGTATGGTAACAGAAACACACTACAGAGCTGATTGACTTATGAAAATAATTACAAAAATATAGACTTTGATCTATAGTTTAAAAATATGTGACCCCTCCACTCTCCTCTTGTGTTTTTAAATGGATTTTTATTTTCAAAAAGTGAGCCTTCACTAAATTTTGATTATTTTGAGGCAATTACTTCTCAAACATCTTCTGTGGGGATACGAAGGCCAAAAGCTTCACTGATGGCAGCTTCTTAAAGTATGCTCATGCTCAGAGGTATGTGAACATTAAGTTTCAAGTTAAAAAAACAAAACCAAAAATAAATGCCCTGTAATTACTTTAGATGAGGAATGCCCAGTTCTAAATTCATGTCTTAAGTTCAGGGCCTATGGCTTTCCTGTCTTTTTTAAAAATGACATGACATGGTAGGAATTCTTAGCAATGCAGGCATGTAAGACAAGGGATATGAGAGAAGAAAATGTCTTGGGCCCTTTCCTTTTGTTTCTGACATTATCGTTTTCTCCCAGAGTATCCAGACCTTGGAATTTCCATCTTTTGTATCTTTTGGAAGTGTGTTTACAACAACTTTAATAGCTCTCTGTAGCATTGAGATATCCTTGGCAAAATCAGTATTCACTTCGGAGGGGAAAATATTCTGAACGAGCAAGAAGTGGAAGGGAAAACAGAGGGCCTGAGACATGATTATTAAGCTCATGGGTTTAATGAAACCCAAACATGGTGAATACATTATGTAAATGCACCTGGACAAAGGACTTCTGAAGTCAGGCCGACCACAGCAACCAGGATCTTCGCCTGCGATTTCCATGAACAGATCCCCGCTGAAATATCACTTTCAAAACGGCAAGCCAGAGGGTATACATGGAATGAAATATTCTACTCAGTTTTAAACCCAAAACCCTGGTTTGCTAAAGCAATAATGGTTATTTATGAAAAAAGAAAGTCAGAACTGGAAGAGACTTTAGAAATAATCTATTCCAGCCCCTTTATTTAGTAGATAAGGTAACTGAGGCCCAGAGAAGGGAAGAGGATTGTCCAAGGTAACTCCAAAAATAAGTGACAGAATTGGAAATTCTTTTCACCACATCCCAAGTCACTTTTACACAGCAAGCTCCTGTCTTGGGTCAGAAGAATAATTTGCTAAACTTCAGGGTTAGAAACAAAAACAATTGCTCTGAATTCTATCTAAGCTTCTGTTTCCAAAGAATCACATCTATATAAAGTATACATAAGCATAAGTCCCAGGAGTATGGGAAATGGAGGAAGACATTAGTGGCAGGCAAGATAGATGAGCCAAATGTAAACAAGATGTAATTAATGGAGGTCAGTGTAAAATCTTGCATATAGGTTAAAAAAAAAAGAAAACTGGACAAGTATAGGAGAGTAGAAAGATGACTATTAAATAGTGCATAGGATAACAGATCTAGAAATGGGAGAGACCTCACAGATTTCCTAGCAAAAAGTTATCTTTTTATGGATGTGGAAACTGAGGCCCTGGTGTGACTTATCCAAGGTCACCTGGTGGAAAGCATTAGAAGTTAGATTTTAGTAGAGATCCTCTCACTAAAGAGCCAACGTTCTTTCTGCTTTTCTAACATGGTCCATTTTAACACACATAGACTATTTCTTGTGTGCCCAGAGAAGGTTCATCTAGTTAAAATAATCCATAGCTGTTATATTTCCCTTGTGAGGAATGAAGTCAGCATTGCCCAGCACAAATGCTCAGGAGAGAACAAATAAGATGCCTGCCCACCAGGACTTGTGTTCTGAAATTGCTACCATTCCCAGTGGCTGACCCTGCTGAATAGCCTGAATGTGGGAGACAGACATAATGTAGTATAGAATGGTAGGCTTTAGAGTTATCTAAACTTATGGAAGAAAGAGAAACATAATAGTCCTAACTCAGGATAGGTACTAGACCATAACAAAAAGCCAGAGATGCTAATCTTTGACAAAGTGGGCACATGCAATTTCTTGCCCTGCAGAATTCTCAGTACTTGTCAACTATGTACATACATGACTTACTTCTAAAGTGCAGCTTTTATTATTAGTAAACATTTATTATGATTAGGATTAGGATTGAAAGAACCAGACAGGTTTGTTTGAGGCAGATTATAAAGTAGCTGGCAGCTAGGGATCGAGTGAGGATGCAGGAGGTGGGTGGGTGGGTGAGGGGATGCTGCTGTTTGTCTTTCATTATCGAAAAGGACCATGGCATCAGATCAGGGAGGTGATGCGATGACATGTAAGTGAATTGGAAGCTTCTGGTTATGTGACGTTGCAAGCTAGAAATACCTATAAAATTACAGAGTTCAAACTCACATTGAGTGTACTTATCTAGTTAACATTTAGATTTTTATTAGTATTATTAAATTCTGTCTTTTAACTTTGGGGTATTTCCAATATGTGCATTTCCAAAGGCTGTCACTGCGTGCTGGTTTGCTCCGAGGCCTCATTCTTTCTTCTTTCTCCTCCTCCTCAATTCGTAGCAACTTCGAAGTCCTTACAAAGGCTTGTTTTCTCAGGTACTAGGAACCTAAACCCCCTTTCTGTCATTTAGTAGTCACTGCTAACAGGGAACCCCAGTTTTCCTTATGAAAACAATAAATTAGAGCATATTCATGATGGCATTACCAGAGAGCTGTCTGAGAAAATACCTCTAATGATACTGAGTAGTGAGATGGAGGCTTAGTGAGACTTTGAAACAGGAGCAGGGACAGTGAAGATGCTTCCACACGACTGTCCACAGAAATCTCATCTCAATTCTATCACTGACTAGCATGGGATCAAGGCCAGGGCACTTCACATTTCTGGACCCCAAATACCTAGATCATAAAATATGGAGGACTGGACCAAATGCTCCCTAAGTTTCCTTCCAGCATCCAAGTTCTAGATTTTTTGTGGCCCATAGGGCCCCAGTTTTCTTGTGTGTAAAATGGGGATAATAATACCTCTATTATCTATTTCACAAGGCTGTTGTAGGTTTCCTGTAGAAATCCCATCTCAAATGTGAGAAGGTATGTGAAAATATCTATAAAGCATTAACTATATCAATATGAGGGAGTGATTATATTTGTTTAATTTTGTGGAGGAAATATTTAGGGATCACACTCACTCTTAGTTTTACTCTGGTTTACAGAGTCAGTATCCTTGCCTAATTTTCCATCTCTGGGTGCTGAAATTATGTAAGCCATAACTTTCATTAGCGCAGGATTTCAGTCGGTAAAGAAAATGGCAAAAGAAACTCTGCATTCTGCCTTTGCTAGATCCATCTTGGCACAGCACGGTTTAGAAGTTAATGTCTTTTCAAACAGCTCTGTTTTGCCTGCAGAGTTGAATATCCTCATTATAGTGTTTGAAAAAAGTTCCCTTATGTTTTTTAAAGAGCGCCATTCTTCAAAAAGATGTCAAGAAAATTCTCCCCCACCCCTGCTTTCCCGACCCTCCCCCCTGCTACAAGGTGTAATGTAGAGATAAGCACAAAATCTAGTTGGAAATGTGACCTATATTGGACTGGCAATGCTTCACATCAGGCCAACAGCAAGGTCCAGACGTGCTTTTGTCCTGACTTGCTGCCCAGAGGTTTTTTAAGTAGCATATACTTTTGTGGACAGTAAGTGCAGTGGGGAAGTAAATTATTATTCTTGTTGTTGTTGTTATCATTGTTATTCTTGTTATTTAAGGCAGTGGATTATTTGCTAACAGAGTTCATCAGTATTGCTATTCCCTGGTCTTGCTTAATAAAGGTAATATCTGTTCTTCTGGAAAACAGTTCATTTTCATATTTGCTGTTCAAAAAGGAAGAAAAAGGTGGTGTTTTGTGGATGAAATGGTGTTTGTAAAAAAAAAATAGGTCACTTTCTCCTTCTCCCTCCCTCTCTTTTTCTGAAAGACAAAGGAGGCTTTCTAACATATGGATAAAGTCAAACCAGGCTACTGACCTGGGCATTCTCTGCATTCAGAATAAAGATTGGTAACGTTTTCAGTCAGGGCTGACATGGAAAATGGAAACTGTTTGGGGGAATCCTGGTGGCAGACAAAAATTGGGGGGAGTCCAGGCTGCCATGTCAGGCAGGAAAGAATCTGGGCCAGCTCCCATAGCTCTAGGGAGAGGAGACAGAGTCTAGAGATAAATGACGTGCCCTCTGTCAGCCATTTCACAATACAGGGCAGCAGAGCAGTCCTGAGGAGGATGTGGAGATGGTAAGAGGACTTAAAAAAAAAATCATGGAAGGTTTGTTTGTGGACCTGAAGATGTTTTGTCTGGAGAAGAGAAGACTTTGGGGGAAGGGGGGACAATCACTGTCTTCAAGTATTTGAAGGACTATTATGTGGAAGAGGCATGGAATTTATTCCTCTTGGCCCCAGAGCATAGAATTGGAGTCAGTGGGAGGCAGAATGGTATGGTAGAAAAAGCTCTGGATTTAGACCAAAGGGATCCTGGTTCAAATCCTGGCAGTGCCACTTACTATCTGTATGACTTTGGCAACATAACTTAAACATATTAGGCCTCAGTTTCCCCATTTGTAAAATGGACGTGGCAGTTGGGAGTGGATCTAAGGTCCCTTCCAGCTCTAAATCCTATGATTCGCTAAGTTACAAGATAGACAATTTTTGCAGCATATAAGGAGAAACTTCCTATTGGATCTAATGATGAGATGCGCTGCTGTGGGAGATTAGCAAATTCCCCGTTGCTGGAAGTCTTTAAGCAAAGGCTGTATAAACCACCCTTTGCTAAAGAGGGTGGAGAATGTATTTTTCAGGGAGGATTCAGGATTAAGGGGATCAGCTTCTATAGGAAACCTTTCCTTATCTTCCAAACTGTCAGTGCTCTTCTACTCTGACTCCTACCCAAGATTAATTTGCATTTATTTCTATATTTTGATTATACCAATAATAGTGCTAGAGATAGATAGATAGTATCATGGAAACAACAAATATGAATTGGACAGACTTTTAGAGATAGTGGGGAAATAGAAAGGCATGTCCTTCCGTGGTCCATGGGGTCATGAAGAGTTGAACATGACTGAAAAACAACAACATAATAGTGCTAACACTTATACAGAATTTGTACAATCTGTAAAAGCACCTTATACAAGTATTCTCTGATTCAATCCTCAATAACACTATGAAGTAGGTGCTATTATTATGTCCCTTCTCTCTCTCTCTCTCTTTTTTTTTTTTTTGCTTTTTGGTAAGGCATTCGGAGTTAAGTGACTTGCCCAGGGTCACACAGCTAGTAAGTGTCAAATGTCTGAGGCCAGATTTGAACTCAGGTCCTCCTGACTCCAAGGCTGGAGCTCCATCCACTGAGCCACCTACCTGCCCCCTGTTCCCATTTTATATGAAGAAACTGAGGCTTTGGAAGGTTAGGTGACTTGCTAGGGTCAAAAAATTAGTAGGTAACTGAGGTAGGGTTCAAACTTAGGTCTTCCTGACCCCCAAGCCCAATGGGTTGAGACCCATTAGACCCATCTCTCTGAGTTGTTTTCACTCACTAAACTGTAAGCTCCATGAGGGCAGGGCCTTGTTCGTTTTTGTCTTGGTTTCCTCAGCACCTATGACAGTGCCTGCCATGCCCTAGGCACTCGATAAATGTCTGCTGAGTTTATTTGAATGACATTCTGATTTTAACCTTAACTATATACATCTGTGATTCTGTGAGTCTGGAAGGGAGGAAAACCTATTGTATATCTTCTTCCCTCCCACATTCAGTTCAGGCTGTTAAGTGTGGGAAGAGTGAAAACAGGGCTGGCAGTTCAGGAGGTGAAAACAAAGAATTCTGGGAAGCAGCCAAATGCCTTGGGCCAACCCTCCTGACTGAACCACAGGAACACTAAAATAGATAATGTCTCCAGGGTCCCCGATTCAGAAAATGATGTGGCCTTCAGGATTGTCAATAGGAAAAGATAATTAGAACTCGTAAAAATGACCCTCTCCACAGCCCTCCACACCCAACCCACAATCCTCTGATAACTCCACTGTCTTTATAGGACAAATAGCATCGTATAGTAGAAAGAGGACTGCGTGTGCAGAATCAAGGGACCTGGGTTCTACTCCTACTTTTTGCCATGTGACTTGGAAAAGGAAAAGCCATTTCTCTGAGCCTCAATTTCTTCAGCCATAAAAGACAGATAATAAAACTTATTTTATTATTAACACTAAAGGCAGCAATGGCTTGAGTGCTGGTTGCAAAGCCAGAAAGATCAATGCTCAAGCCCTACCTTGGACCTATACAGGATGTACAACCCCAGAGAAGTCACTTAAGCTCTAGGTGCTCTCAGCAGTTCTAAAAGGGGAAGAAGATCCAGAGAAGGTACTTGTCTGCAGCGCTGGAGGGTGCTCTCTCACTCTGGAATTCCCTATACTAGGGAAATCTCAGGTCCAGTTTCTCTCCTTAACCTTTCACTAACTCAGAAAATGAAGAGAATACTTTCATGTCTTCCTCATACAGCAGGGATCACACTTACACTATTTAACCCATCCATTTGTTGTTAGGATCAAATATATGCAAAGCACTCTGTAAACTACACAGCATTTCCATTAACACCAGCTATTACTATGGGTTAAACGCAAATTATTTCTGTCAGAGCTGTTTAAGAAATCAATGGAGTAATTGAACTTTGTGTTGGACAAAAGGGCGAGCCCTCCTTCTCCTCCAAATTAAGCCAGTGCAGTTTCCACACAAGAGGCAACTTTGCCTATTTCTTTTCAAAGGCCTGAAATGATAGCTTAGGTGTTTTTGAGAGCATCAAGCCCTACTCTATCAGAACAATAGTTTCAAAACAAAGCTTTCTCCCTGAATGCATAACCCATAAATGTCTTTTTCAAGTAATAACCACAGCTAATTACACCCACTAAATAATCTCAGTTTACAAGCTTTTCTGTGTTTACCTTGCTGAGGATTAATCATGTTGAGCTGGGCAACGAGGCTCTGGAAAGCATGGCATTATTATTCTAAGGAAAAGGAAGCCCTCCTGAAAGGCTGCAATCATCCATCAACTTTCCTCCGCTAGGAGGGATGGGTCAGCTTCCTGGCTTGGACCCTCTTTTGTTAATGAGAGGTTTCCTCATCCTTCCAAGCCTTATGGAAGGGACTTCTTCTAGGGGTTGTTTGGAATTTGCAGTAGGCCTAGTGTTATCAAGATGGGCCAGTGATCAGCTCTGAAGGACATTGCGTTGGGAATCTGAGAAGCACTGTAAACACAAAGATAACACCAAGTCTGTGTATTCTGTATAGAACAATAAGCTCCTGAACTCCTTTTTCTTAATTAGCTTTTGGAACAATAAGTGGGAAAAGTCTGCACATACCTCTGTTAAATACTAGCTTTCATTTCTGTGCATTGATTCGGTTGATGTTGAACTCAAAAATGATTTCTCACTTTCTCCTCCTCTGTTTTTCATTTAAAAGTTCTAACCTGAACCCTTCTTACCTTTCCAGTGTTCTTACATTTTATTAATTCCCCTCCACCCATTCTATAATCCAATTACACTGGTCCTACTCACAGTTCTTCCCAAACAACACTTCATCTCCCATCTCCACGCCTTTGCACTGGCTGCTACTCGTGCCTGATGAGCTCTCCCTCTTCACCTCTGTCTCTTATATACCCTGGCTTCCTCAGAGACTCAGATTGAATTCCACCTTCTGCAGGACTTTCCCAGTCCCTCTAGTTGCTAGTGCTTTCCTCTCCCAGATGACTCTCCAGCTGCTCTTGCATGTACCTCATTATTTACATGTTGTTTCTCTCATTAGAATATATGCTTCTTGAGGACAGGGACTTCTCTCCCCTTTTTTATGTATCTCTAGCACTAAGCGCAATGCTTGTTGATCAATTGGCCTGAGAGACAGAAGACATAATTTCTAGTCCAGAATCTACCACTATTAAATACTGGGTGACTTTGGGCAAATTGCCTGTCCTTTTTGAGACTTAACATCCTCTGATCTAAAATGAGCTGGGAAGTTGCCTTGATGCCTCAAAGTTCCTTCCACTTCTGAAATTCTATGTTCTAAGGTCACTCCCAATCCTAACACTTATATTCTATGTTCTAAGCTCCCTTTTTGCTCTGAAATTCTATATTCTGTCATCCCTCCCTGCTCTTCCACCTCTCACATTCTATGAATATAAATATACAACCTCCAGTTCCCACCAAATTATGCTGAGATTTGCATGTTTGCTCAAGGCAGATAATATCATTACAAGTAAGTGGAATAAAAAAATAAGCCTTTGATAAACAACAGATTCCTTCTAACTCTCCTTTTTGTTTGGAAATGCAACAGCATTTTGTGTTGTTCGGTAATGCATTGTTAAGGACATGTCCTTCCAGAAAAGAAGGTAGGAAAGTCATGTAGTGAGAGAGGGAGGGAAAAAATCTTCCCAGTTGCTGGTGTTACTAGGTGGCTCAACAGATAGCGTGGGAGGCCTGGGGTCAGGAAGACCTGAGTTCAAATCTGGATTCAGATACTCATTAGCTGTGTGACCCTGGGCAAGTCCCTTAAACTCTGCTTGCCTTAATCCACTGGAGAAGGAAATGGTAAACCACTCTGGTATCTTTGCCAAGAAAACTCCATATGGAGTCAGAAAGAGCAGGACATAACTGAAGGACTGGATAGCAACAACACATGTGAGATACTGGTGACACAGGCTTTTAAAGGAACAAAAGAAGACTTCAGCATGTTGGGTAGATTCTCTATGAAATATCTGGAGAAGGCCAAGGACAAGTGTCATACCAGATGACAAAATGTGGACAGGTTGGCAATAATAATAATAATCCATAACAATAACAGTTAGCATTTATATAATACTTCAAAGTTTGCAAAATGCTTTACAAATGTTATCTCATTTTATCCTCACAACAACCCAGGGAAGTAAGGGCATTATTATCTGCATTTTACAAATAAGGAAACTGAGACAGGCAGAGGCTAAGTGACTTGTGCCAAGGATCACATGGCTAGATTTGAACTTGGGTTTTCTGGATTCCAAGTCCTATACTCTATCCACCATGCCACTCAGCTTTCTCAAAAATGGTTGTGACCTTAACTGGTATAAGGAGAACCTAAGCTCCTCTGAAAGAGTTGAATGTGGATAAGTGCGTGTTAACCTATATGCTATGCTATGTTCCCTTTCTGTCAAAGAACATGTATCTTGCAAACATTTAATGCATCAATTTCCAGTGTTATTACTTGACGGCAATGTTGGTAGGCCTCAGCAGCTAGCCTCATTAAAGTGACTATGCCATTACTAGCAATCATGCTATATTAAGACAATTTACATTTATGACTGCCCTACAGAGTAATATTTAAGCTATTTAGGACGAAAAATTTCCCCAGCTTGTGAGCACTGTCTTTTGAAATGCATAGACACAACATTTCATCTTGTACAACTCCCCCAGATAAATGATGAGAAGGTGGCCAAAGTCTGTGTTTATGAACTGGAACAGTTCTATCAAAGGAACCTCACCAACATGCCTAAACAACATCGTTGAAGGGTATTCTTGGGGATACTGAAAGAGAAGATGACAAGTTCCCTTGAAAAGTCTTCCACATTCTGGAATATCTAGTTAGATAAAACAAAGATCTGAATGTTGGTCACTTCTATCAGTGCATGTCAAAGCAGGTAAGGGTGTGAGACCTATGTGGTACCCTTACCCCCTGGTGCTCTGTCCAAAGGGAATATAAATTTTAATCTCTGAAACTTCTTTTTAATTTTGGTTTGGTTTTGTCTTCTCTTGAAGACCAGCCTTAACCTCAAATCACTCTGGTCTCAGACCAAGCCTTACTTGGTCCCAGTTTGGGCCCTCATTGTCTCAGAATGCATCTAAAATAACAATTGTTTCTGTTTTGGCCAGAAACCCTGAGGGTCATCCCCTCCCAGATCTATTTTTATTTTAAGAGGCCATTCTTTGCCTCATTTTTTTTTTATGCCTTAATCACTGAATGGGCACTGCCTCAGTCAAACTTAGTTTAAAAAGGCCAAGGTCCCCCACTGCATCCAGGGCCATCTCCAGTCGTCCTGATCCGTATCTGGCCACTGGATCCAGACGGCCCCAGAGGAGAAAGTGAGGCTGGTGACTTCGCACAGCCCTGCCTCACTTAAATCCGATTCCCTTGATATCATGGTCCTCTTAGAGAATGAAGGACAAACAGTAGCAGTAAAGGCAAAGCAGCAGTGAAGATGAGTTTAATGGCAAAGAAAGGGGGCTTCCACCAGGAAAATCTGTGAATTTTCAAAGCTGGTAAAGCTGAGCAAAACACTGAACCTCCCTGGGCCTCATTTTCTTCATCTGTAAGATGGTTTCTGAGGTTCCTCCCAGCTCTTGGTGTCTGACCCCATGATAACATCCTTTATTCAATTGGCACCCTGCTTCTGAAAAGCAAAGCAGGATCAGAGATGCAGAGCTGAAAGGGTTCTCAGAGGTCAGCCCATTCCGAGCTCTCATTTTATAGATCCTACATGGAGGCCCAGGAACACAATGGCATTAAGTGGCAGAGCTGGTGCTGTGACTCCAACTCCCATGCCCCTTTCATTAAAAAAGCTTTGGTCCATCACAACCACCCAGAACTAAAAAAGACACAGAGATACTCTGCTCCCTTCGCTCTTGTTAAACATATGGGTGAAGCTAAACCTACAGCTGGTGTTAAGAGGAAGAAAGAGTTCCCCAACTGTTGCCCTCTAAAATCAGCAGCCTTGAGCAAAGGGCCAGTTGCCCTGCCCTAGTAACGGCTCTGCCTGGATTTTAGTACTAGATGTGCCTGTTACTTATTAGGTGATCTTAGGTGAGTTGCACGCTTTCTCTCTCTGGGACTCTGATGCATCCTAGTAACATAAGGGGTCAGGCTTAGATAACTTTAATCTTTCTTCTTGTTCTGAATCTCATGATCCCATGACTAGAGGATTTGTTGCCTTTAAGTCATTAAGGTTACTTGGAGCACATATGAAGATGGTAGAAGATTGGAATGTTTAGCTTGGAGAATAGAAGGCAGAGGGGAGCTCGGATGGCTATCACGTGGAAGAGAGTGAAGACTTGTTTCCCTATATTGAAGAAGGAAGAACTCAAGAGAAACAGGAAATTACAGCATCAAATTATCTGTGTAATAAAAATTCCTAAATGCTTCTATTTTCTAACAAATAGGTCTGTTCAAAAATGTTAAGGGCTGCCTTGGGAGATAGTGAGCTCCTTTGTTTCTATATTTGAAAGGCTGCATCCACCAATAATAATAACAACAACTTTTATTTCCATAATAATAAGAGGTTTTGTAACTGAATTTCTGATTTAATTGGCATAGGGAAATCTATGCCAATGAGGAAACTCCTCCTACCAGTGCAGATCAGATTTGCAACTGATTGTCTTCAGAGAGGCACCCGAGGGACTGAGAGGAAGTAACCTGTCCACACACAGCTACTTTGTGTCAGAGATAAGATTTGAACCCAGGTCTTCATTATTTGCAGGCCAACTCTCTAAACATTATGTCATACTGCCTCTCACATAAAAAGCAAATGTCATAGGGTACTTTAGAGATTACAAATCAACTCTCACAGGACAGTCCTGTGAGGTAGATTGTACAAGCATAGGATTCTAGGATTTTACTTTTTATTTTTATTTTGGATGTGACCAGGGTTAAGTGACTTGCCCCATGTCATACAGCTAGTGAATGACTAAGGTTGGATTTGAACTCAGGTCCTCCTGACTCCAGGGACGGTGCTCTATCCATTGCATCACCGTGGTGCCCCCAACTCTAGGATTTTAGACCTAAAAGACATCTTTAGGTTATCTAATCTAATTCCCTCTTTTTTAGTCAAGAAAATCAAGGCCAGAGGAAGGGAAAGGACTTGCCCAAGGTCATGTGGTTAATAGTGTCTGAGCTGAGACTCAAACCCAAGTTTCTTGCTTTCAAATCTGATATTCTTTCTACTGTGCCACAATGCAGTAGGAAAAAAAAAAAGCTCTAACAGATAATATCATGCCCTGATCTCTTGAGGGGGAAAAAAAGAATTTTATGTCTTACTCACTGAGTGTGCCTTATTGGCTAATTATATAACTGGACTAGAAGTTGGTTTTAGAAAATCCGTTTTACTGTTGCCTAATCACAAGTAAAGACCATAAAGTTTATGAGAGCTTAAGGAACCAGCTTTTACAGAAGGGAACTGAAATGAAAATTAGAGGGGACATAAAATGAGAAGCAATAGAATTCCTCAAGGTGTTTTTCCCTGGACTCCCATGCAAAATTATAGTGTTGAGAAGATAGTCTTACAGGTTTTTGCCTTGAACGAACAAGACATCAAAGGGGATGTGTGTGTGTTCAAAACCCAGCAAGACAGTAGTACTTTCAACACAAAACACAGGAATGAGGTAACCACTATGAAATATTCATCAACTCTGTTTGTTTGATTTAAAAAGTTAAAAAAAATCATCATGAAGGCCTCAAGAAAAACAAAAGAGGATTTCCTTTCTTCCCCACAGCCAAAACAGTTAAGGGTTTTGCTTTTTTGGGATTTAAAGAGATAACATAAACCCATATTTTCCTATCTTTTGAGAAGAGTATAATGTATTTAATTACAACATGAGATTCAATCATTATGAAGACTTGATTCCAAGGGGCTTTGATTCCTATAGCTCAGAATCACAGAATTTTAAAGTTGGAAAGGACTCAAGTGACCATCAGCTCACACGTGCAAAAGAACGCTCTCTATGATACACCTGATAGGTGGTCACCTAGCCTTCGCTTGAAGATCTCCACTGAATGGAAACCCTTGTCTTCCAAGCCAAGCCAATTCACTTTTGGACAGCTCTAATTGTTAGCTAAGTTCTTTGTTAGATGACCCCCAAATCAGAGTCCTTCAAATGCCTATGCACTGCTCCTGACACTGCCTTCTACAGACCAGTGGAACAAGTACCACAATCCCTTTTTCATGTGGCAGTCTTTCAACCTACTTCCCCATGAGAAAACTGTCATCACAATTTATGAACGCATACAAAATAGCACCTCATAGCTTTTTTTGTAAAATAAGCATTTCAAAACTAGATATACCACAATTTGCCAGTCAGGTCTTACCACTTTGTAGTGCACATGGCCCTATCTGAGAGGACATTTATTATAGCAGAAAAAGCACTGGGTTAGAAGTGAGTCCCCAGCCTTCTACTTATAGTCATCCCTTTCACATAGCAGAGTTTAGGGGTGCGGCACCCCTGTGATCTGAAAGCTCCACATAAAATTTTTTGGCCACCCCTTCATACCAGAGAAATCTTCTGGCTTTGCAGATTTCCTTCTCTTTTTTCTTGATATTATACAATACCAATCATATATTTTATGCATTTCTGAGTTTCTAAACATCTTCTGTGTCATCTGCTGGCCTTCACATGTGGTCTGTGGCTTCCAAAATTCCCATTTGATTTCTTATGCTGACCTGTGATATATCAAAACCACGATGGGGAAAGTTGTGAGGTGGAAAGGATAATTGTGTCTTATGACTTTAAGTCAGTCCCTTCAGCTCCTGGGGAATTGTATCCCTTTTGTCTGAAATGATAGGGTTGGTTGGGCCAGGTAATCATGAAGGTATCTTCTAGCTCTGACATTCAGTGGTTCTATATATAATTCTACATATTGAGCACATCTGACACTCATCTAAAGAGTTATTATGAAGAGGGGACTCTTGGGGTTTTGGTCCAAGGTGCTACCATCTGGGGATAAAGGACTGCACATTTTTCCTCCTTTAAGTGATCCTCCTGGACATATGGTTTTCTGCTGGCTTGACTGTCCTAGCTGCCTTTCCACTTCTCCCACACCCCTAAATGTCCACCCTTGCTCAGGGTCCCATGATTATCACACCCTTCTCCTAGAGCCCATCTTTCCTCATGGCTATGCCAACATGACTGTACTCAACTAGGCTACTCCTTGAAGATTTCTCAAGGATGAGAAACATACTACCTCCCAAAGTTACAGAGAGTTCTATTTTTGAATAATTTGAATACTTTGAATAATTCCATCTTATAGTTCATAAAATATAATGCCCAGAACAGAACATAATACCCCAGGTGTCTCATGAGAACAGAGGACAGGGCTATTGTCACCTCCCTATTCTGGGCATTATGTCTTTCTAAGATTCTATGTCAGCCTAAGATTACTTTTGGTTGCTACTCATACCGAGCTTACAGTCTGCTAACTCTCCAGATTTTTTTTTAATAAAAATTATTTATCGGGCTATGACTTCACTATCTTGTGTTTTTATATTGGATTTTTTGAACTTAAGTGTAGGACTTTGCATTAATCCTTATTAGATTTCATTTGATGCCTAGGTCATGAAACAATAAGTAATAATGGAAATGGTTCCATGACAAACATGTATGAAAATTAGTAAATTGATCCTGCAACTAAATTTAAAAAGCTGAACTTTAAATAACAGGAATGCAATAGCCCACTATTTGATAAGTACAAGATTATAATTTACCAGAGGAAAGGCCTCTTAATTTGAAAAGAATTGTTGGCAAAACTAGGAAGCACTTGGGAAGAAATTAGATTTAGACCAGTCTCTTATACCATGTACAGCATTAAGTTTTAAATATATATGTGAACTACGTATAAAAGTGGTCATATTACTTTAGAAATTAGAGAAGGAAGGAAGGAGGTAACTTTCACAGCTAGAGATAAAATTCTTACCAAACAATGGATAGGGGAAATTATAAAAGATAAAGGAAACATTTTGAAGAACTTAAAATTTAAAAGTTTTGGGAAGGACAAAGTCAATGTAATTAGAACAAGAAGAGAAATTGTCTAGTCAGAAAAAAATTCACTTCAAATGTCTCTGATATAAAATCTAATATCTGGGGTAACTAGGTGGTGCAGTGGAAAGAGCTCCAGCCTTGGAGTCAGGAGGACCTGATTTCAAATCTGGCCTCAGACACTTGACACTTACTAGCTGTGTGACTTAACCTCAATTGCCTCAGCAAAAAAATTAAAAAAAATCTAACATCTAAGGTATATGGGAAATTAATAAATATTGAACAAATGATGGACAAGAACCATTCAGCAATACATATGTAGTCATAAGTATGAACAAGGAGTTTTCTAAAGAAGAAATGTAAACTATCAATAATCATAGGAAATACTATTCTAAATCATCAGTATTAAGAGGAATGCCTGGCATATGATAGGTACATCATACATGTTTATTGATTGATGAAATGCAAATTAAAATAACTCTATGGTTTCACCCCACAACCAACAAACTGATAAAGCTGAAAAAAGAAATAGTGAAAATTGCGAAAACTGGCACAATAATACACTATCGGAAGAGTTGTAAGTCAGTCTATTCATTCTGGAAAATTTTGGAATTACATAAGAGAAAGCACTAAATTGTTCATAATCTTTGATCCAATGATATCATTTACTAGGCTTATGCCCTGAGGAACTTTAAGTCAGAAAGAAGGGCTATGCAGTACTAAAATATTAATATTGCTACCTTTGTGGTATAGCAAAAAGAAGAAAAGAAAGGAAAAAAAAGAAAAGAAAGAAATTAAGTGAGTGCCCATCTACTGAGGATTAGTGAACAATTCTGGTCTCAGAATATTGTTGCACTGTATGAAATTATATATATGAGGAATTTAGGGAAATGTGGGAAGACTTGTATGATCCAAAGCAGAGCAAAGCAAGCAGACCAGGAGAATGCTATATTCAACTAATACAAACATGTAAATGAAAAGATATCAAAAGAAACTAAACTCTGAATAATTGTAATGACCAATCTTGGTCTTGGAGAACAGATGAGGTAGAGAGGTGGGGGATTACAGGTATAGAATGTTGTATACATCATACTGTTGGCTAATTTTGCTTGACTGGTTTTCTTTGTTTCAAGGAAGGGGTGTGTGTGTGTGTGTGTGTGTGTGTGTGTGTGTGTGTGTGTGTGTGTGTGTGTGTGTGTGTTTGTACACATACCTGGAAATGGCTTGAATATAAAAACAAAAAGCATCAATAAAACATTTGAAAAATAAAATAAGAGAAATCTATTTCTCAGACTTTTAGCAATAGGAATGGTGTATTTGATTCAAAGGTAAAATAAAGGCTGGGTTTCCAGCAGCCAGAGTGTACTAGGAACCCACATAGAAGCAGGCTGCACACGCTTTCCAGGCTATGAAATACGGCTTCTGTTTTGACACTATTGTAATAGCATGGTTGTTCACTTTCCTTGTTTCTATGGGGTTTATGGTCCATAAAGTTTAATAACAATCTTAACAGCTGAACAGTGAGCACTGTGAGCCACTGGGAGGCCTCTCTACAAATGAGGATGGGGTTTTAACTATGGAAGCTCTGCCAGTAACAGAGACCCTTTTTTTACTGCTGGCCACACAAAATAATGGCATGATGAAAGGTGACACAAAATGGTGCTTCTTGGCTCTTAAACTTAAACACAGGCTACATTCTTGGGGTTTCTTTAATAAAGAACATGGCTGAAGCTTTGATGAAGCAAAGGATATGAAGAAATTCTACTGCCTCTAAACTCTGGACATACAATGGATTGAAACTCAGTTCTATTAAATGTGTGACCCTGGGCAAGTCCCTTCCTCCTCCAGGTCTCAGTTTCCTTTACATCAAATGAGGGGGTTTGATGAGATGAGCTCAAAGATTACAGCAGGCTCTCAGTCCCACGAGTTTATGAAATGATCTCTGTTGCCTTTTGCTGGTGAATATAGATACTGTCTGGAATTATCTCCGAAATACAAAATGGCATCTTAATTATATCTCTGTGAGCCTGACTGGCTCCTGGTAAATATCTATGGTTCATAAGCTTCCTCCAAATTAAGGACTTGGGGTTTTTGATGTCTTCTCCCTAACTCCAAAGACCATCCCTTTTAATAAAGATTAAAAAAGAAATGAAAAAAAAGCAGTTCAGCCAAAAAAAAATTTACATTGACCATTTCTGATACAATATTCCACACACATAATTTGTTATCTCTACAGTGGATAGAGAAAGTACACTTTATCCAGATTTTCTCCTCTAGGGCCAAACTTAGTCAGTATAATTACACAGCATTCCATTTTCTTTTATTGTTCTTTCTGTTACACTGTTACAGTGATTTTATATATCATTCTCCTGGTTCTGCATACTTCAATTCACATCAGTTCCTATAAGTCTTCCCCTGTTCTCTCACGTCCTATGATGATTAATATTCCATTACTTTCATGTACCACAATTTATTTGGCCATTCCCCAAATGACAGCCACCTATTTTGTTTGTGATTTTACGTTAACACAAAAAATGATGCTACAAGTATTTTAGGGTCTATAAGATCTTTCTATTTGTCTGTGATCTCAATACTAGCATTAGGGTTAACATTGGGGGCAGCTAGGTAGGGCAGTGGATAGAGCACTGGGCTTGGAATCAGGAAGACTCCTCTTCATGAGTTCAAATCCAGCCACAGATACTTACTAGCTGTGTGACCCTGGGCAAGTTGCTTAACCCTGTTTGCCTCAGCCCCTCATCTGTAAAATGAGCTGGAGAAGGAAATGCAAACCATTCCATTATCTTTACCAAGAAACCCCCCAAAATGGGGTAATAGAGAATTAGACAGAAATGAAATGACTGAACAACAACAAAAAACATTAGGGTATCTGGATCTAAGGCTATGGGCATTTTCACAATTTTCTTAGTATAATTTTTAATTGCATTCCAGAGAGGTTGAAGTACTTCACAATTCTACCAATACTGTAGTTGTCTGTCTTCTTGCAGGTCCTTTAATATTAAAGAGATAGTGAGTTCTCACTCTCTGGAGGATTCAAGGCAGGATAAAGACATATCAGCTATATTGTGGTGGGGATTTCTTTTAATAGCATAGGTTAGATTATATGAATCATTCAATAGGTATTTATCACCTACCATGTGCTAGGCATTATGCTAGGTACTCAGGATAGAAATACAAAGAAAGAAACAATCCCTACTAACAAATATCTTACATACAAATGGGGAATACAGTACATATGGAAGTATATATAGAATAACTATGATGTAGTTGAATATGAGATAGTTTGGGTAGGAGGGCACAAGCAGCTGTGGGGATCAAGAAAGACTTTATGTAACAGGAAGCATGAGCTGTAATGACAAGATGGCGGCTGGTATCCCTTCCCACTCTGTAAGTCCATAATTCTGTGATTTAATACCTGATCATTTTAGAAAGGACAACAACAAAGTTCAATGAGGGTAAGTCTTTACTTGACTGAGATTAAGCCAAAATGGTAGAACCAGCGCTGGGCTAGGAAGAGAAGCCTCCTGATTTGAAAGCCCCAGTAGCTGGTGAAAGTGAGGGGAAAGATTCCGTACACTGAAGACTCACTGAAGCGTGACCTCTGGACAACAGACGTAGACAAACATTCCACATCCGTGGTTCTCGAGGAAACAGTTAACTCTTCTTTATTTCAGCTTTATAGTGAATTTGTTAATGGAGAAATATGTCTTGAAATCCAACTAAACTGCCAGGATAATTTTACACGCACTGATCATTTGAAACTTCTTTTAAGGGAAGTCATAAAAATAATTTTATGGTATTTAATGTCATTTTAATAAGTAGTTTTACAGGTAAACAAAAGTTGTACCTCCACTCTCTAGAAAAGGCTGGAATGCAAATAAAATTAATTGAAAGGTGAGGGATAGACCATGTGTTTAGCTCAGTTCTTAAATATTTCTTTTTTAAAAAAATAATTTAGTTATTTTTAATTTATGGAATAAAATAAGCATTTCTCAGTTCTTCAGTATTTTAAAAGGTCTATGATTTCACTGATATGGGCACTACCTTCATGTAGGCAGATTTCAACCCTTTTAAACTCAATTATATAGCAAAAAAATTATTGCTAGCCTAAAACAATGCAGTCCCTGCTAACAAGGAACTCACCATCTAAAAGACAACCACTTAGTCTAATTCCTTTACTTAACAGACAAGGAAACTGAGACACAGAGAGGGCAAGTTTAAGGTCTGACAGCTAGTCAGAAGCAGAGTCATAAATCACGACTGTTACTCCAGTCTTCTGCCAAATTTTGTCTTGTCTACCTCCACAACATCCCTTGCCTGGGTTACACTCGGCAAGTCCAGTAACACAGACACCTGCCTTGTTCAGGCTTTTATCACCTCCCACATGGACTACTGCAATAGTCATCCAACTGGTCTCCCCTTCTCTAATTTCTCCCTGATCAATCTATTCTCCGCCCAGCTACCAAAATGATTTTCCTGAAGTGCAGGTTTGACCATTACACCTCACTGACTCACTAAACTCCAATGGTTCAACTCAAATCCTGTTTTCTGCAAGAGGTAACTCCTACTTTCCTTCCCCATAACTAGTACGTTCCCCTCTGAGATGAACTCCCATCTCCTCTGTACACATCTGGTAAGATCCCAGTTATTTAGATGTTATCTCTACTATTAGAACGTAAATTCCTTGTGGGCAGGAATTACTTTTACCTTCTTTGGTGTTTCTGTGTTTAGCACAGCTGCTGTCTGCCTATTTACACTGTAAATACTTAATAGTGCTTTTAAAATTTGATTTTATTCAGGTAATGGTATAGTGGAAAGAGAATTAGATTTGGAATCAGAACTGGATTTGAGTGATGGCTTCTGCTATTTAAGTCACTGTGATCTTGGAGAAATCATTTCCTTTTTTCAAGCCTCAGTTTTCTCATCTGGAAAATGAGAATAATAATGATCCATCTGACAGAGTTGTTCTGACAATAAATAATATAGTGCAGAATGCAGAGCATTTTGCCAACGAAGTGCTAGATGAATATTAGTGTTAGCATTGAGGATGATAACAACCATTATCACTTCTGAGTGTGTATTCTATTTAGTGACCTTATACTTTAGAGGAGAAGGTGACTTTAGGTAGCAAGAGAAGACACAAAGTTAAGTCCTATGCTGGAACTAACAGAGATTTGCTTTCATTCTTAGGAGGCAGTGGGTGGGAGAGTAGATTCCCATGCAGGATAATAGGAGACATTTTCACTGAGAAGGAGCTATCGAACGGCTGGAGTCTCCATGGAGCTGAGCCTGATGGTTCAACCATGGCATCTGGGTTGCAGCCCTTGAGAGCTGAAGAGAAAATTTGGAGGCTGGTGTCAAATTCTCTGCTCTCTGGATAGCCCTGGCTTAGGCCTGAGCAGCAGCCACCAGGGAAAGAATGATGTGCTGCAATCTAACATGCTGCCTGACATTTTGAAATGCCTTCGCCTCAGCTTTCATCCACCTCTTCGCCCTCGCAGCTTCTCCCCTTCCCACGTGTAGCTTCAGGATGTGAAAGGCTTCAATGTGAAGGAAAAAGTCATCATCCCTTTGTCCTTGAGGTAATTAATCAGCAATGACTCTTTGCTCTGTGAATAATTTTGTTCGGAACTTTTTCTTTTCTTTGTGGTGAGAGTAATTACGTTTCAGGAGGACTGTCTGGAAGGCAGAAAAGGTGGCTTTGCCATAGGCTAAGTCGTCGATATGGGTGCTTAGAAACGAGACCGTAGTATGAGAGTTAGCACAGATCTTGGAGGCATAGTTCAGCCTACTCAATTTACAAAAGAAGAATCTGAAGCCATAAGAAGGAAAATGACTTTCCCAGAACCCACACAGCCAAAGCAGGATTGGAACTCGGGTCTACCGAGTCTGAATTTCATGTTCTTTTTTTTTTCTCCTAATATAGCATAATTGTTTTAAACATACCTGGGTCTGCCTTGAATATGAAAAATAGAAATAGTCTTCCTAAACTCCATATAATTTAGATACATAAACTGCTGGCTAGGAGTCAAGCTTTACTATATTAGGCAAACCCTGTTCTCCCTCTTCATAGAAGTTTTCTTAGGCCGCCTCTCTACTTCCTCCCTCCCCCAAAGACACATAGCAGCTCAAAGCCGCACGGCCCATTGGAGAGAACACTAAACTCTGTGGGTGTTACTTCTGGGAAGGTGTGTCATCTATCCTCAACTCTGTCTGTGGCACAATTGAATTGGGCAAGACTCAACTTAGGTGGAACAACACTGACTATCTATCACCTGGTTTCAAGTGAATCAGAAATAATTCAGAACCTAGAGCATTATTCAGGGCTTAAGTGGAAACCCTTCATCCTCCTGTGAATATATCAGGAGAGGTGTATCTTGAAACACGGTAGGTAAACGGACACCTATCATTTTAAGAAATGTACTATTACCAGTACAAACATTCTGACCTGCTAACTTTGGCTACAGAGCGCCCAGAGGCTGTCCTTAGGAGTTTTCACAGTACTGTCTTCCAAATGCTAGTCTCATAATCGAACTGGTGGGCCACATTTGGCACTGAGACTCTCTACATGAAGTCAGAATTTTGCCAAGGCAAAGCACTAGTCTGTGAGTCAGAAGAAGGCTGAGTTCAAACCCTGGCTCCACCACTCCATAGGATGGTCATAAGTCTGGAGTTGAAAGAAGCCTCAGAGATGGTCTAACTCAGCAGTTTTTAATCAAGATTCTGTGAACCTGTTTTTGTAATATGTTGATAATGCATGCCAATATAATTGCTTTCTTTTGCAATTTGATGTATTTTTTTTAATGTATTTAAAAACATTTCCAGAGAAGTCCACAGGCTTCCCCAGATTGCCAAAGGGATCTATAACACAAAAAAAGGTTAAAGAATCCCTGATTCTAATCTGGCCTCCTCATCATAAATTACTCCACCTCACACACACTCACTGGTTTACCCAAACTGGCCTTCTCATGAACCTGCCTTCTTGCTGTTTCTCACAAACATCTCTTGCTTTCTTCACACCTTCATACAGCCATGGCAAAGAGTCTCTAAGGCCATTCTCCTTCTACTCTGTATGTACCTATTTATTTAGGTTTTGCCTCCTCGTTAGTAAGCTTCTTGAGGGCAAGGATTGTTTTTGTGTTTTGGCCTTTTTTGGCATCCCCAGTACTTAGTATGATACATAATAAGCTTTTAATAATAAGATTTAATGAATGTTTTTTGATTGACGGGCCCTTTCCTCACCTCCCCTTTCTGGACTCCCTTGTTGGCTTCAAAAGCTCAGTTCAAACATCCTCTTTCCTCATCCCTTTGGCTACTGCTCATGACCCCTGTGCCTTCCCTGCAAAGTTACCTTGTATGTATATATATAACCACATGTGGTCTCCCCCTACAGAATATATGATGCCTTGAGGGTAGGGGATGTTTCATTTTTCTCTTTGTACCTCCAGTAGCTAGCACTGGGACCTGGAGCAGGATAAATACCTGATAAATGCTGGTTGATTGATTTGATAAGAAAAATAAAGCTGAGAAAAGGCAAGGGATTTGCTGTAGACCATCTAGTGGTACATACAGGAGCAGATACTAGATGTCCTTGCCTAGAGTTTTCCCCAGTATTCCCTGGCTGTCCACCCAAAAGTGTTATTTCACATTGCTTTCTAGAGGAGAGATTCAGTTATTTGGAATTTTGTTGATGATGGCTCAACATTCTGATCCTCTATAAAACTGTGACTCTCATCTGACTAATTATGGTGTTCTTGGAAATAAAATGATAAATAAAATATGAAATCGGTTCCCATTATAGTTGTCTCCTGTATGACTTATTTTTCTTCCCTTAAAATGCTTTTGATTAAAAATATTATTTTATTTAACATCTGACAAATTAAAAAAAGAAAGGCTATTAAGTTAGCACGATTGCAGTGAATATTATGAAAGTAGCTATAATGGAGTTGTTTTTATAATTTCATTTCTTCTAAATGAAAAATAGCATTCACCAAACATCTGATGTGATGAGAAACAGAAGACAAATGACCAACTGGTAAGAGAATCTATTCTGATGAGACAATTTTCATGGTCCTGATTACAAATTATAGTCTAACATAAACTACCCTGCATCATGACAGGGCTTTTCCTTTTTCCAAATACAGTGAAATATTTGTATGATCTCCAGTAGACAAGGGATGATAGGAATTCATTGGGATCTTCATAAGGTACTACTGCTTCCCAGGCTTGGCTCAAAGATCATCTTAGGGAATATTTCTCTGATTTCCCTAGCTGTGTGAAAGATTATTCCTTTATCTCTTACTCCTTTCTATTCTACAGTCCTCTTCAATCCTTACCAGGTTCTAATTTATGTTACAGTTATTTGTGACCATATTAACTTATCCCAATTAGACTGTATGCTCCATAAGGGCAGGCATGGTACCAATGGTGCACAGTGGGTATTCAATGAATGTTTAGTGGAGGAATAAGTAAATGAAAGAACTGTAGGTGTGGAATCAGAAGGCCTGGGCTAGAGTTCTAGTTTTGTTGCTTGCTAAATAGGTAACTTTTGGCCATTCCCTTCCTCTTCTGTAAAACGAGGGAGTATATGAGATGATTTCTAAGGACCTAGCTAAGTCCAATGAATGAAGATTTAAACCTTTGATTTCTAGTAAACTGTCATGATTTATTTGACATATAATAAGGCCAATAAAGTTACTAAATTACTGAAACCCTTCATTAATACTTAAAATAATTTTAATGAGATAAGTTGATTTCTTTAAAACACATCATTTAAGATTATAACTGGTATCTAGCAAAACATCAAGGTGTATTCAACACATGGAGAATCTTGGCCCAAAACTTTCCACAACTATGACTGAGCTGAACCAAAAAACAAAAAATAAAACAAACAAAAAATCCCAGAAGAAGAAATGACTTCTACATACTCATAAAGTCACAATCACATTTCCTTCACGGTTTCAATCTACACTGAGTAGACAAGGAAAAGACTATTCTTGACACTTCATTCAGAAGGAAGAATGGAAATAATAAGAGGAAATGGAAGAGAAAGAAGAGGCATAAGAGAAGGAACCTGAACAGGAGAAAGAGTGAGTATGGGAGAAGGAACAAGAAAGGAATATGGCAGGAGAAAACGAGAAAGAAAGAGCCGGAGGAGGAGGAGGGAACAAACAAAGCTCTTTTGCAGAAATTGGGCTTGTATGTTGCAAATCTCCATTTTGGTAACCCAAAGAGGGAATATAAGCTTAAAGGCCTGAATTTAACAAACCTAATTATCAAGGCTTAATTAGTACCAAGGGTAAAGCTTCATGGAACACCTGCAGACTTAATTTATGTCCTGACAGAGAGGAACAAGTGTTAATGGGCTGTATTTATGTTAATACCTGAACCTTGGAGAGCCAGTGGAATAAAACAGAGACTATGCACTAGTTTTCTGAGGTAGAGAACAAATATAAGAGATTTTCATCTTAAAGCCCATTTGCACATAACTCATCAGGGGAAATGCAGATATGCTTAAACCTTTAAACCAAGACACAGCATAACAAAGGACCACCATCATCTACAGAGCTTTACTAGCTTACAAGATCAAGTCTAAAATCAGTGGCCATCCATCTGTCATCCTTACAGAGACAAGAGGCTGTGAAATGCCTTCAGTTTGCAAACACGATGTGTGTAATGCACTCCAATGTAGAAGTACAATCGACACTTCATTTTATAAGAAGAAAAACTCAGTGCTGGGAATATTGCTAAACAAATGTGCCTTAAGATTTGTTTCTTAAATAGACAAAATAAAATAATTAATGTTCACTCCTGTAGAAAGCAACGTACACAATGGCTTGAAAGATATAAACATTATTATTGGTTCTTCTGCTGCCTAATTTCCAAGTGAAGGCTTTCATAATGCTCATGCACTCATCTCTTTTAATCAAGAACTTGCTTAACTTGCAAGGATGACAACAGGTACAAAATCCTTTTCATTTTCTGGTTTCCAAAAATGTGAGTTGAACTATCAAGGAATTATTGTCATGGTTTTCTTTTTAAAAAAAAAATTGTTTCCGTATTTTATTTCATTTATCAGTTGGTTATAGAATATATCTAAATAATATTTCAATTTAAATAATTTTAGTCATAAGAAAAAGCAAGGAACCACTGAGGAGTAATTAAATAGTTTGAAAAGAACATAATGCTAGAAAGAGAAAGGGTTTTTTTTGTTTTAAAGAAAATTTTTAGTTCAAAAAACTATTTAATCTAAAGGGTTCACAGACACTTTTTTCATACATATCTAGATATGTGTATGTATATGACAGAAGTATGTGTATGTATACATATATTTACATGGAGAAAGTAGGATTCCACTTTTTTCTTATTAGTCCATAACCATTACTAATTTTTTGGGAAACAAAGTCACAGATTTAGAGCCAGAAAGCACCTTACTATCTAATCCAACCTTCTCATTTTTTACAGATGAGCAGTAGGGAGAAGATGAAGTTATTTTATTTCCTGTTTAGTATGCTTTCAAAAAGAATTAGAATTTTCCCCACAATAAAACAAATGAAAACAAAACAAAACAATGATTTTTTTGCTTCTTTCTCAAGGAGGAAATGCTTAGTGTTTCAACTATTTATTTCCATACCATGAGATGTTTATAAAGATGTGTTGAATTATGAGTTAACTATAAAAATGGAATTGGTAGAAATTTGAGGATTTCTTTTCCTAAGGCAAAAAGTCACATCCTCGGACTTTGTCCAGGTCTGAATCAAAGTCATAAATCTTGGACCTCCCCCCCTTTTTTAAACTGCTGCAGAAAGTAAGATTGAAGCAAAAGCCCAAGTGAATGTCCTGACGAGATTCAATAAGTAGATTCCACAAACATTTATTAAGTATCTACTGAGTACAAGGTGAGAGACAGCAAGGCATGGCACATAGAAATGTTCTCAGAAATAGGAAGATTTGTTTAAGTTTTACTTGTGACACTGACTGACCTTGGTCAAGCCAATTAACTTTTCAGTGCCCCCAGAAACACTCTTTTACTTTTTTTTTTCAGAAGCACTCTTTTAAAAAAAATAACTTTTCCCCCCAAATAACAAGAATATATTTTTCCTTTCACTCTGAACCTCTAATCCCCTGTCATGAAAAAAAAAATAAAGAAATACAAAACCCCTGTAACTAATATGCTAAACAAACGCCCACATTGGCCATGTCCAACAATGTGGGGCCTCATTCTACACTTTTAGTCCATCACTTCTCTATTAGGAAGCTGGAAACAGCACTCTTAATATTTTTTTTTACTATGAATTGAAAAAAAATTTTCAAGTAATGAGCTTTTTTAAAAAAAATAATCTGCTCCTCCCTCTATTTTATCCCCTTTCTTTACATTCAGCAAATTAAAAATAAAACAAAACAAAAAAACAGACTCTTCACTACCTATCTATGTAGTCTGGCAAAACAAATTCCTATATTAGCTATGTTTGAAAAATATATGTTTCTTTCTGCATTTTAAGTCTATCCCCACTTCGGCAGGAGATGAGTAGTGGGTTTCATCTTCATTCTTTTGGATTCCTGGATTATCCCTGTGTTGATCAGAGTTCTAAAGGCCTTCAAAGTTGTTTTTCTCTAGAATGCTGCTACCATTGGATAAATGGTTCTTCTAGCTCTGCTCATTCTGTTTTTGCATCATAGAGATCTTCCTAGTTTCTTTTGAATTTGTCTATTTCAAAATTTCTTATGGCAGAATAAAGTTTCATTACATTTGTACATCACGTTTCGTTTATTTGTTCCACAGCAGGAGGGCAGCCCCTCAGTTTCCAATTTTTGGCTACCACGAAAAGAGCTGATAGGAGTATTTTTGTCCATAGAGACCCTTTTCTTCTTTTAGGGGTTTCCTTGGGTGCATAGGGCTAGCAACAGTACAGCCGGGTCAAAGAATATGTAAAGTTTAGTAACTTTCTGGGCCCAGTTCTGAACTGTTTTCCAGAATGGCTGGACCAATTCATAGCTCTACAAATAGTGCACAAGTTTCCTTGATTCTCGGCAGCCTCTTCAATATTTGTCATTTCCTTTCTGAGTGTCAGCTTTGCCAATGTGATAGCCGTTAAGTGTCATCTTTGCCAGGTGTGAGGTGGAAAAATCAAAGTTGCTTTACTTTGCATTTCTCTAATTATTAGTGATTGAGAGCATTTTTCATAAGATTATTGATAGCTTTCATAGCCTTTGATCAATTAAGGAATGGCTCTTAGTCTTGTAAAAGTGAATCATTTCCTTATATATCTTGGGAATGATAGTAGAAAAAAATCAGAAAAAATGTTGCAAAAATATTTATCAGAAAATAAATGTTGCAAAAATATTTCCTCCTGTTTTCCTTCTAACTTTTACTTCACTTTTTTTGTGCAAAAAATTTTTTTTTCATTATACTCAATGATGCAAAATTGTAGAATGGTTGCAGATCTGTGTTGGTAGAAACTTTTTCTTCAGCAGGAGTTTCTTAAACCAATGAAATCCCAGATTAGCTACCCTACTCCCAAGAAAAAGAGGGTCCAGAGCAATGTGCCAGGTGTTGAGGAAGGGGCTGAATTTAGATAAGAAGCCATACCTACCCTTTACAATCTAGCAGGGAAACAGAAATCATAATACTATGAGTGCAGAGCATAGCACCAAGTGTGATGGGAGGCCCTAAAGGCAGAGTAGGGCAACAGCAAAGACTTCACAGCTGAAGTAATATTTGGGTTGGACTTAAAAGGATGGTAGGACAAGGAAAAAGGAAAAAGGAAAGGGAGGGTATTCCAAGTAAAGAGAATACCATCCACCAAGGCATAGAAGTGTGTAAAGTATAGGTCATGTTTGGAAAGAAAGAGAAGTGGGTAGAAGGAAGTAGGGGAAAAGCTAGATTAGAAAAAGACCTGAAGGGGAGTGAAGACAATTTTGTTTTATTTCATTGTTTTATGAAGACCATTTTAAAAGAGGAACGGAATCAGACGTGATTGAGGAAGATGAGATTTGAACTCTGCAGAGCAAGTATTGTTTTCATTGTCAATTAGGGTGTGAAGTTAAGCTTTAGGTATCAAGAAGATCCCTATTTTTCAAATTTTGTGAATTTGGTAACAAAATCTTGACTGTATTAGGCTTGGAATGTCAGGCAAAAGGATATATACTTTTCTCAGCTGACAACAGGATCCTAGGGTCACAGACTTTGAGCTGAGAGGGACCTCAGAAGTTATCTAGTCCATTCTCCTTATTCCTCATTTAACAGATTAGAAAAGTAGCCCAGAGAAGTTATGTCACTTGCTCGAGGTCATATAGGTAGTAAGAGGCAGAATTCAAATCTGGGTCCTCTGACTCCTGAAAGGAGTGATTAGAGACTGGATCAGTTTTTAGGTACGACTGCACAGGCAAGATCACAAGAAGAATATTCACTGGGTAGAATACACTGCTACATGTGTGATTCACTGAAATGCCAGAGAAAAAGACCTGGCATGCCCTGGATTTCTTATAACCTTTTCATATTTTGAAGTTGAGGCATCTAACCTGTTTCAACCAATATCACCCTGAAGAGCTAATTCTAATAATGACAGTCTTTAGTTGTAGCTTTATATTGTTGAAATGATACTTTTAAAAACTCAGCCTTCTTGCCAAGTCTCAGCCAAATTTTGAAAAGTTTTAGTGGGAACCTCTTAACATGGGCTTAGTTCAAAGGCTGCTAATGAGACTGTCAGGATATAGGAAACCACCAGTTGAAAGCTTTTAGGGTTGCTAGTCCTCCTAACATCCCATGGGTCAGGAAGAAATGAAGGCCAAATTTAATCCTTAGTATGAAAAATGATCAACAAATGAAATTTATTGGATAGCTATACTTTAAGAGCTAAAAGAAATTAGAAAAGAAGGCTTTTCAAGGTTCTGCTGAAATCTTCCGCTTCCTCTGGGACTCAGCTCAGATGTCACCTCCTTCATGAAGCCCTTCCCAATCCCTCCAGCTGACTTTTTTTTCATTTTCTTTTGCTGTGAACACACTCTGTATTATACTTATTTATGCTTACACTATTCCTGCCCAGTAGAGATAGCTCTTTGAATGAAGAGCCTCTTTCACTTTTTGCTCATCTCTGTATATATCTCCAGGGCCTTGTACATAGTAGGCATTTACTTGATGTCTGTAGGATTGAATAGAATTGAGCCAAATTTTCTCAACAAAAGTAAATGTTCCAGAAAAAAGTAAAGCTTGTTGCTATGTACTTTTCATTTCTTTTAATTGGACAACACTCTATTTGGTTGAGAACACTGTATCTGGTGACGCTATCAAACCTTGAAATGAGGTTTTGAAAAGTGGATATTACACACCAGCACTTGTCTAATAATGACCTTCATTACAGAAACACTTAAACTTAACCATCGACTTTTTTTTTGGGGGGGGGGAGAATAAGACAATTGAGATAAACTATGTAGAACACTAGTAATTTCTCGTAAACAGATGGTAGCATGGTGTGACAGGAAGAACAAGGCTCCAGCCACAAATCTAAAAGAGCGTAGGATCTGAGCACTTGATGGGTGATTTCATTTTGGTCTCTGAACAGCATGTTATTTGTATGTTTGGGTAGATCTGCTTACAAAATGATAATGGGGAAATGATTTAGCAATCTGATCAATTCAGAACTGAGAATTCTGAGAAGTATGGGACAGGCCAACCATATGCAGATTTAGTCATCGGGTTCTAAAAATGTCTGCAATGTGGAAAACTAGGGATCTTCTTGAGGTCTAAAGGTCAAATTCACGTCCTAGTCGACATGGTAAACAACATGTGCAGATGCATGGTTTCAATCTTGTCTTCTTGCTTCATCTCGTCTGATTCCATTTCTGCTTTAATGTGGCCTTCGTTCCCCCTTAGTTTCTTCCCCAGAATCACTCAGCCTGAAGAAGCACATGAGTAGGCTGTGCAAGTGTGAGAACCAAGTGGTCCCCAGGCACATTAATCAATGTGTCGCATAGAGGAAAAACAGACAATCTCGTCTTCTGTTAAAAATTAGCATTGAACCAAACTGCTTCCACACATGGATTAGAAGCAGCAGAGAGCTAGTCTCTGAGCATGCATACTTTTTGTTAATAGAAATGTTGACTGTGAACAATCATTAAAACGACAACAACAACAACAACAACAGAAAACGCCATCCATACTTGATTTTCCACTTGCCTGGTTATCAACGAGGAAGAATGGCTAGTGTGGTTCAGAAGCTACATTTCTTTAGGGATCATTCTTTGCTCAGTGTGAGTTGGGCACTGGCTTTCTTCCTACTTTTTCCATTGTTATTTTCAGGCAGATGTGTTTTTGGCTTAAAACAAAAATTAAGTTTGGACTAAATTAATTTAGATATTAATAACTGCTTGGTGGTGAAGCACATTAAAGGAAAGTTGAGATGAATGATCCAGATAGCACCAAGTCAAAGCCACTGGGGATTGGGTAGGGGTAGAGTTGGAAGAGCATTTCTGAATCTTTTTTTTTTTGCCTCCAAGAATGCAAAAACATCAAACAGAAAGAAACAGAAAATGCTTCATATTAGCTGAAAGATGCATTCCAGAAGCAACTGTACATCAGCTTCCAAGACATTCTGGGTCATTTATTCATTTAACCCACATTTATTAAGTATATAGTGGGTGGAGAGCTCCATTCTAAAAGATGAGGGGAGATAAAACAGCTAAAACATGACTTCTGTCGGGATGGAGTCTGTAGTATACTAAAGGGGTGAGACACAAATAAAGGTAATTGTAATATGCAATAATATATGATCCCAGATTTAGAGCTAGAAAGAACCTTAAAGGTCTTCTAATCAACGGATAAAAATGCATATATTAAATACTTACTATATTGCTAGGCACTGGGTTGGATGATGAGGATATAAATATTTCCTTCTAAATTCTAATGGGAAACAAAAACATCTATAGGGGAGTAGTGACTAGCTAGGTGGTACAGTGGATAGAGTACCAAGCCTGGAGTCAGGAAGACCTGAGTTCAAATCTGGCCTCAGATACTAGCTGTGTGACCCTGGGTATGTCATTTAACCCTGTTTACCTCAGTTTCCTCATCCATTAAATGAGCTGAAGAAGGAAATGGCAAACCACCCATTATCTTTGCAAAGAAGACCCCAAATGGGGTCACAAAGAGTTGGCCATAAAATGACTAAACAAGTGACCATAGAGGGGTATTTTGTTCTGGAATGGTAGAAAGTGGAGAAAGGGGCAGGCAGGTGGTGAGATGGCCAGGTCATCTGGTCTAACTCTTATATTTTACAAACAAAGAAACATAAGGCCAAAGTGCAAAATGACTTGCCTAAGGTCACCTAAGGTATTAAGCAACAGAGCCTGGTTGTGAACCCAGATCCTCTACCATTAATTTAATGTTCTTTACAATACACAACAATATCTCCCAAATATCTGATCTAAATACCTGCATTAGGGAGGGGCAAACCAAATATTACGTGAAGTCCAAGGGGAAGAATGATATTTGAGAGGGGAAAACCCAGAATTTACGGTGGCTAATAACAGTCACCTCTGTTCCTAACCTGCTACGCAGACTTTGGGCAACTTCTATTCCCTTTTGTTGGTTCACTTTCCTAATCTACAAAATACAGAAATTGGACTAGATGATTTCTAATGGCCCTCCTAGCTCTATGTAATATCTGATATTATTTTTGTACTCAATATATGAAAGGTAAACAGGGAGAGGTGACAGGTTTCCAGATATCAGAGCCTCAGTCCTGGATCAGGAAACACAAGCAAGTATTGAAGTGAGCCTGTTTCTAGTTATCCTAGTGACTGAGTGTCAAAGGGATGAGGCAGGTTGTGAGCCTCTTTTGCTAGAAAACTCTCCTCAAAAGATACCTGCAAACACTTGTACGCTTGTCTATGGCCTGACCCTGATGCCTTCTCAGGCCTGATTTTCCCCTTTCCTCCCTTGCTTGACTGTACTTTCACATTTTCATTCCCATTTCCATGAACATCTCCAAGTGTACAATCCTAGACGTCTCAAACTCAAAATGTCTGAAACATAACTCATTATCTTTCCCCCTTAAAGCCTCCCCCGCCCTCACTTCCCGATTTCTGTTAAAGACACTACAATCCTTTCAGATACCTGGGTTCACAACTTTGGCGCCATCTCCAACTCTTCCCTCTCAAGGAGCTGCCAAATCTCATCAGCCAAAATACAATATGTATTTCATGGATATCCTTCTCTCCACTCACAAAGTCATCCTGGTTCAGGCCCATATCACTCTCTCAGGACCCTACTTCTAGCCTCTCCTATCTCTAATCTCTTTTCTACTTAGTTGCTAAATTTCTATTTCCAAAGCAGAGTTCTGACCATATACTCATTCTAGTTCCCATACTTATCTAGTTTCTGTACTTATCTGCCATAACTCTCCTTCTCATACTCCATGTTCCAGACAAACTGACCTCCATGTTGTTACTCATACTCAACATCCCATTTCTTATTTCCATTCTTTTCTACAGACTGGACCTCATATCTAGGATGTGTGTCCTGCCTCAGAGAATCTCTCTTCAAAGCTCAGCTCAACAGTACATCTTACAGGAGGTTTAATTTGATCTCTGTAGCTGCCAGGGTCCTGCTCCCAGAAATAACTTCGTTCATTTCTAAAATTTATTTTTTTTTTTGGCTAGGCAGTGGGGTTAAGTGACTTTCCCAGGGTCACACAGCTAGTAGGTGTTATGTGTCTGAGGCCGGATTTGAACTCAGGTCCTCCTGAATCCAGGGCCAGTGGTCTATCCACTGCGCCACCTAGCTGCCCCTAAAATTTAATTTTTAACATACATGTTTAATATACATAATTTTTAACATAAGCATGGAAACTCCTTTGGAGCAGACTGTTTCATTTTGCCTTCACAATCCCAGTGCCCAGCAAAGTACCTGGCACACAGTAGGCCCTTAATATATGTCTGTAGAATTAAATGGAATTTAATTGAGTTCAACACCTACTCAACTGCTTCTGTGTGCTCCCTTGGCTTTGTGTGATACTTCACATCCCCACCTCCCACCTCACCCCAACCCCAAAGCACCTCTGCCTAGACTCCCATGAACGTCAGTTTCACTGGCTTCTCGCTGACACCCGCACATCCTGGCAGAGGCCAGGGCTGTTTCAACGTAACTTTGCACCATGCTCTGATACAATGACATTCAAAGTCAAGGGGAAAGGTGTATCTTTGAAAACAAAAGGCTTTCGCTGAACACACTGTTGCAATCTCTTGGGACCACAGGACTGAGATCTAGAAAGACAGACACTGGAGTTCATCCATTTCCTCTCCTGTGAAATGAGGGAATTGGATTAAGTTTCTTTGAGATCCATATGAAACCACAGATCACTTTAAAGTAAAAATAATAGCAACATCTCACGTTTTCATGGTGGTTTATGCTAAAGAGTGTTCCGTGCCTTTAGTCACATGGGTCTGTCCATGTCAAGGATTGAACTAAATCCCAGGTCTTCTGATGCCAATTCCCTGATTTTTTTGTTAAAGTAATTTTTCCTAGCAAGTGAGTGCTGTGACATATACTGTACTCTCAGGTCACCTCTAACTTACCCTCAAATATGCAAGTTTGTTACACAAAGCAATAATCTCTTGCTCAAGCTCCTCTCCCAAGTCCAAGGGGGCAGAGAATAACTGAGTAACTAAAGAAGGGCTCTCATAATTGGGGATTCTAATCCTTAGGAAATACTCAGACATTTGATTCATTTTATGAATTTAAAAGACTATCAGAAGTGTGTCTCCAAGTTTATCTTCAGACTGTCCAAATGACAGTTTCCAGATACTCCTGCCACTATGAACTGACATTTATAAAATACTGAAAAAGAATGTTCTTAGGCAGGACTTCATTTAAGTAAAAAAAAAAATACACATATACACATGACTACCTAGATCTCATGGACCAAAGATTATAAACCAGTTCGAGACTGCAAACATACTTTAATCTGGACTGTAGTGTGAAATACCGATCAGGGAAAGATTTTCTAACTATGATTCAAGGACCCTTCCTCTGAAAGGGCCGAGAGGCTCATTAACAGAAGGCTGGTCTCCAGGTGAAGTGGTTTTTGGTTCTGGGCAATCACAAAGATTGTCCACAAAGGAGTAAAAGGGTTGCTCATTACCTATATCAGTAGAGGAATTATGCCAATGAAATTGTGAATTTTTATTTGAAGTTTGGAAGTACTATATTTACAAAAGAAAAAAAAAACAAATATAAATATGGCTGGGGAATTGAATAGATTTTTTTTCCCATTATTTTCTTCTGCCTTCTTAGATGAAATTTCTATTCCTGAGCATCATTGTTCTTAGAAGAGACATGAGTATTACTTTCAGAATCATTAGTCATCTTTCACGATCTGAGGGTCTTTCTTGACCAATTTAGTAAAGAGGGATGTTACACCAAGCAGACAGGATGGCTGCTAATGATGGCCAACAGTTCAATATTTTATGCCACCTTAAAAAAGTTTCAGTAACTGAAGGTGTTCTCACATTAATTCCTTGCATCAATTATTGACAGAGAATTTAATTTAAAGGCAACTAGTCAGTAACCTAGGGGTACTGTTTTAAATAATTTATAATTGCTGCATGAGTGTAATCACATTGCTATTGATTAAGATCTAGTCACTTCTACCAGTCCAGCATGCCTTATGCTAATTCCTTTGAATGGAATCACCTTTTTAACTCTGTATTACCTGGTAGCAAGAATTTATTATTAAAAAAATAATTTAATGAAACAAAAAGTCTTTAAGAGGCCCTCTCGAGATTGGGGAAAGGATGCGATGGTGTAAAACTAAAAATGAAGCAAAAATATACCTTGACATTTAAAGATAATATGCTCCAAACCTGAAAGGGCCTAATATTTATCAAGAAGGAACATATAAGAAGGAACACCGTAAGGAAAAACAGTCACAGACTTACAGAATGTTCTGCTGCAAGAGCCCTTAGAATATAGAATGTCAGAGTTGGAAGAGACCTAAGAGGTAACCTTTCACTTTTATGTCTGGAAAGCTCACCCAGAGTCTAGTTGGCAAGTCTGAACTAAAGTCAAATGGGGAATTGGTAGCAAAGCTACAATTTTTAAAACTGCTATATATTTTTAAAGCAATTTTATTTTTCAGCTCTAACTTCCAGATTTTTCAATATGCAAATTATTTTCAATTAATCATATTTTCATTGCATCATTTTTTGGTTAAATTAGAACTTTATTAATATCTATCGGTGAGAATTTTTTGGCAGGGAAGAGGCCTATAATCTTTTAATACCTTTGAAGAAAAATTTTTACTTTGTGCCTGTCTTGAAATACAGGGCAGTGACTGTCATACCATCTTGAAAGTCAGTAGAACCAGCTTTCGGCCTCAGATCTGCTGCTCTTTGACAACTGGATAAGCCACTTCCCTGCTTAGCCTTTAGTTTCCCCACCTGTAAAATGAGGAGACTGGACTGGGTGATTTGTATTGGCCCTCCCATGTTCACCATTCTAGAGTGGCAAAATCCTCGTCTCCTCTGATGTTCTACGTACTGTGTTTCAAGGTCCCTCTGAGGTCTAACATTCCATGATTACTTTATTTAACATTATATACTCTGAAGTACCCATGAGTCCTAACATTCTAAGTTCTGATATTTTATTTCCTAAGGTACTTTCCAGATATGATGTTCTATGATCTCACGATTCTAGATATCTTTACATGAGCAAAACTGAAACAAACCAACAAGCTGCAAATATAAACACCTCTACAGGCAGAAAGGAAGGACAAGTATTAACAAAGAGGAGCAGACCAAGGTGATCGCAGTGTGCTGGGAAAAAGTTAAATTGTGGAGGGAGGAACCATGGAGTGTATTGGAGGCCCCTTTAAGGAAGGAAGGCGACTTCTGAAAGAGAAAGAGGGAGGGTGAGGAAAGACGAAAGAATCTGAGAGAAGTCAGCTGAGGTCCAAAGTGGGTCAGCATCCTTTCTAACAAGGTGTCACGTTTGCCACTTTCCACCTGGCAACTCTTTTCAAGTCCCACTTCTGCCTGTGGTTATGACGTATGGGTATAATTGTGTAACAAACATTATGACACTTCTAGGTCAAAATAAAAAAAAAGCTACCGTGGCATCAAGGGCTGGCAAGGGACTTGTCTGGATTCTTTTGCTGGAAAGCCTGATTTAAAAAATATATATTTAATTTTGGCAACATCATCTTCATGGCTCGTAATCTGTGGGAAATTTAGGTGGTGAAAAACTTGGCTTCTCTAGAGACGAAGCCATTTTTCTTCAGGAAGAGCAAAGTTTTTCAAAACCTTGGGCGTCAGTTACTACAATGCCTAATAAGAGGCTCATGGACCTATTTATGCACAACTTTAAAAAAAAATAAAACCAGGAAGCCTCAGAAACTGTCACCTGCCCACACCGAGAGTCTGCTCACCAACATGAAGTTTTACTGAAACCCAACAGAAAGAAAACAAACCTATGAATCCAAACTTCTTCCACTTCCTCTGAGCTCACCTACCTTATTGCTTTATAACTGGGCCAAATTCTCTTAAGTTCTGTCCACAGATAAAGGTGAATTCAGGCAGTTTTATAATATAGAATGCAGTTTAATTAAGCAGCTACAGTGTATGGTGACTTGCAAAGAATACTGTTAGGACACAACAGGTGTGAAACACAATGACTTGATTTGAGTGGAATCTCAGAACAGGACAGGAGACATAATAAACCTCTGAATAAATGCCTGTGGAGGATGATTTTGGATATTCCAAAGTCAGTAGGCCAGATTTAGACCATGGTGAGGAGCAGCTCTCCATGACTCAACTGAATCAACAGAATGGTGGCCATGATCCAATGTGATACTGAGGAAAACACTTAGATCAGGACAGCTGGGCTCAAATTCTGGACTCTGATGCTGAGTAGCTAGCTATGTGACCAGAAGCAGGTGATCTCAGCTCTCAGAGCTACCATTCACACACCCTTACCTGGGGTGGTTGTGAGGAAGGAGCTTTCTGCACCTTCAGATGCTCTAGAAATGGGAACTATTACTATTAACCTTCTCCACGTGGTTCCCAAAAGGCAGGAAGATGTGTAACAAGTGAAAACTTCACCAAAAGGTGCACAAGTGGTAGGCAAGGAGACAGGGTGGGTTTTGATGTTACTAGAGCTAGAAAAGAAGCTTAGAGATAATCTAATCAAGTGCCCTTATGTTATAGCTGAGGAAACTACATCCCACAGATATCAAATGACTTGCCCAAGGTCATACAGGTAAGTAACTGACTTGGTATTCCAACCCAGATGCTCTGGCTGCAAATTTACGGTTCTTTTCACTCTAACATATTGCTTTCTAGCTCTAAGTTCTGTTAAAAGAACTGTTATTATTTCCTAATAATAGCATATTAGGAGTTATTCATTCATGTATGCAACAAACATTTAGTACACCTACTGTGAACAGAATACTCAGAAAAATGCACAGGTTCCATAAGGCGGGGTTTCTGCCTCATTGAGCTTACAGTCTAGTAGAAGATCTTGAATATAGTTCCAATGGGCTATACAACATTATCACACCATTAGTCTATGAATATCTCGGTCTCGGATTTCTGCTTGTTTTCAAAGAAATCATCAACCAAGTTTTGACATGATGCCATAGAAGAAGACCTTCGTAGGCTGACCAGGGTGCTCTGCCAAGAGGGAGCATTGCATAATAGCTAGAAGGCTGACCTTGGAGTCTAGAAGACCTGGATAAAGTTCTTGCCTCTGGTACAAACTAGCTGGGGGCAGCTACTTACCCTCTAGGTGACCTGGGCAATGCTCTGAGCTATACATTTTAAAGCACTTGCTAATCAATATTGGTGGAAGGAGTGTGTGTCCACACATTGATGAAATCACAGGTCCAGGCTGTCCCATTACGTAAAAATACTAATTTCTATCAATAACAACATTGACATATTAATAACAATCAGATGCTGGTAATGATAATAATAATCAGTATTGACTGAGGTATGAATGAACAAAGACCCACCTACAGGGGAATGATTAACTAAGCCTGAGCTCTGTTGGTTAGAGAAAACAATTCTGGCCACCTTCCTCAACACATAGATGTTTAATTCAATTATTAGAGTGACCTTCTATGCCAGCCCCTCTCCCCCAAACAATAATAGTCTCTTTAGTTGACACTCAAGGAAGGGTATGCTGCTATTTCTGGTATGGCCACTCTCACTTACCTCTAGTAAGGGTTTCCTGTGAAAAGCCCCTGGAAAATCAGTCCTCACTGTTACTTTTCAAAGTTAGGAAGTATAGGGTAGAATAATAACTATTAAATATACAGGGATTTTTTCCCAGCTGTAGAGACTGTATCCCAGAAAATGTGGCTCAGAAAAGGTCTCTAGTTTTGAGCATCAAAGGATGTCATAGTTAGAAAGGTCCTCAGAGTTAATCAGCTTCAACCACTGCCTCAACAGGAATCTATACTGTCTCCGTCATCCAGCCTCAGCCTGAAGGCCTTGAGTGATGAGATTACTATCTCCAGAGGCTGACCATTTTTTCTTAGATAGACCTGAAATCCATCTCTCTGTAAACTCTACCCACGGCCACTACTTCAGCCTTCTGGGCCTAAGCTAAAGAAAATTCATCCCTTTTCCTTGTGACAATTTCTCCAATACTTGCCAGGGATCATGTGCTTCCCCCTTTTCTCCAAGTTATCCTTGGTGGATCCTCCTATGGCACTATGTCCAGTCCCCTCACCATCCTGGGCCCCCCCATCTTCTGTCCACACTCCACCTTGTCGATGCCCTTGCTTAGAGGTGGTGCCAGAACCACACATGGTCCTTTCCATGTGATCTGGCTAGTGCTCCCAGAAGGTGATTGAGAAAGGAAGCCTATTGGGTAGAATGCTCGTACGGGCACGGAAGGGGACAAAGTGTAGATTCCGAAGGGGGCTCGAAGGAGAAGGTCCGCAATGGCTGATTCTACCCCTGCTAGGGTTAAGCCTTTCCTGTCAGTGTCAGCATTTTTCAGGAACTCACCTTTGAAAAGGAGGCAGCTTTTGGTTGTAAATGGCAGCGACATCGCAACAAGAGAGTTCATTTCACCAAGATGATTCATTAAGAAATGAAATATTCATGGCTGACAGCTTGAAGGATCGCCATACAGTTTTATTCTAATGCACCTGTCCTCTTTGTCAAGTCCAATATGGGATGTCATGTCGCCAAAGTTTTATTTAGAAATTGTTTGTCAGAGGGAGCTTTCTAATGTGAATGAAAAATTCATCCCCTCATTAAGAAGATTTTACATGAAATGTCTAGGATTTTCAATGAACACCAGGACATGAACCAATTACTGTTAAACACTTAAAGAGACAGTGTCCTAGCTCACTCAGCAAAACCCCCTAATTGCACAAATATGGAGAAAACTCAATATCTAGAGAGGCAAATGAAAAATTTCAATGGGGAAATTTTTTTCTTTGCTTTTGGATCTTCTGAAAAATCCTAGGATTTAAGAGATTTAGAGATTTCAAGTGTGATATTACCCTTTTGGGCCATGCTAAACAACACTGAACTTTAGAAGAGACTTGGGTTCCAGTCACAGCTTGGATGCCTACTAGCTAAGTGACCTCAGGTGACTTCTTCCCCTCACGGCATATGTCAAAGAGGGGACCTAAATAATACTTAGGCTACATGATGTGGTAGAAGCCTGGAGTCAGAAGTCAAATTCCAGCTCTCCTATTTGTTGGCTGTGTGATTTTAGGCAAATCACACAACCTCTCTGAATCTCTGTAAAATGATGGAGTTGAACCGAATGATTTCCAAATTTCCATCTAGCCCTCAATCTTATGACTCTGACTGATGGGGCTGTTGCCAGGAAGGTGTTTTGTAAGCCACAGGGTTCAAAATCAATAACAGCTGGCATCATTAGTATCATACTTATACACAAGAAGATGAGAATGTAATTTTTTGAAATTTTTACTAAAAAATAACTAAAATGCCCCCAAGAGCTATTGTGACTCCTTTTCTCCACATTCACCTTTACCAACATAATTCATGGAAATATCAAACAGGTACTTCGAGAGCAGATACATTTAATAAATCCAAACAGAGTTTGGAGAGGGAGAGAGCTCCTGCCGATTAAAAACCAGAGTTGAGCTGTATAGGAAATCAGGGAGAATCCGCCAGGGAATTACTTGTATAATGAAATCGCATTTTACAGCTCTGACAATGGATTAAGTTGACACTGAGGTTCTACCTGACATACGGTCTCGTTCAGCTTAATCTATGGTAGAAAGTAGTTCACACCCCCAAACCCAGCACACATTATATAGGCACTGTATATATAGATTTGGCCAGACTGTCATTTCCAATTTCAGAGAGTCTCTAGACTGATAATACAAGAACTGAAGTTTCTCCTGCTCAACCCAGGAAGCTACAGAGACCTTACAGATTCTATTTCCTAACTCCCAATATGGGTGATGTAGCACCTCAGTTTGGGGAGAGAGCCTAAACCCTTGAATCCTGGGGATGGCTCTGTGACAGAGGTAGGAACTAAAACATTAGCCCTGGTGCTTATGGGGCTGGGAAGTAGGGCTCTAGGGCTGAACTTTTTGCTTATAAATAATTGCCTACCCTCAACTATAAAATGAGGGAATTGAACTGGTAAGAATCCTTCTAAGACTAAATCTACGATTATTCTGTAAGCCTGTTGAATTGAATTGCTTAATCTAAGTATGTTTTCTATAGTTTTGAAAGCAAGACAAAGAAATAAAAAGACAAACCAGGGAGGTAGGAAAGGAGGGTAGGGAAGGAAGAAAGCAGACATAGAAAGGGGAAGATCAGGGAAGGGTATAGTAGGGCAGGGCAGGGAAAGGAAGAGCAAGGAAGGACAGAGCAGGAAAGGAAACTGGAAGGGAAAGAGAAAGAAGAGATGTGAAGGGAAGGGAAGCAAACATCATGACAGGACAGAAAAGGAAAAGAAAGATAAGGAGAAGAGAATAAGGGAAAAGAAAGGAAAGGACAATGGAGAAGAAAGGAAGGAAGAGGAAAAGAAAAGACGAGAGGAAGAAGAAAGCCAGGATGGTATCTGATTACAGTCAAATCACTTCTTTATTATTTATCTATAGAATCACAGAAGCTAAGATAGTAATAGCTCGCATTACTATAGCAACTGAAAGCTTGCAAAACACTTTACAACAATTCTGTGAGGTGGTGATATAATTACTATTAGCCCCATTTTACTGATTAGGAAACTGAGGCTCTGAGAGATTTAGCAAGCTGCTCATACATAGTTTGAGGGGAGACTCCCGTAACTGTAGATTCATTGCTCTTGGTATTATGAAATGTGGCCTATCACCTCCGTGATCAGATACTAAGTCCACTTTGGCATTTAAGACTCTTTACAATCTGACCCCTTCCTACCTTTTCAGTCTTCTCACAATGTGTGTCTCTTCATTCACTCTACTCTCTAGTTATATGGACCTCCTAGTTTTTCCTCACACATGACCACTCCAGCTCTTGGCCATCATGTCAAAAATGCTGCCTCTCCTCATCTATGCCTCTTGGCATCTCTGGCTTCTTTCAAGACTCACCTTCTGTAGGAGGTGTTCATGGTCCCCTAGGCATATGAGCCATCCCCTCTGAAGTTACTGTCTGCCAACCCTATGCGGACCGTTTTAGTTACGGGCTGTCTTTACCATTAGGACCAGTAAGCTCCTTGAGGGCAGAGACTGTTTCTGCCTTTTTCCTTTCTCAATATGCCTAAAACTTAGGTCAATGCCTGACAAACAGTAAACACTTAATAAATGCTTATTGGTTGATTGACCTCTTATTTCGTAGGTGGCACAGTGGATAGAGTGCTGAACTGGGAGTCAGGAAGACTTGATTTCAGATCTTGACTCAGACCCATACGAGCTCTAGTAAGTCACTTATATGTCTCTTAGACTTAATTTCCTCATCTATAAGATAAGGATAATAATAGTACCTACCTCATAGGGTTGTTGTGAGAGTCAAATGTTATAACAAATGTAAAATATTTTGCAAACCTTATATGCTTTAGAAATGCTAGAAACTATTATAATGTTCAAGTTAGAAAGGCTCTCAGAAGATACAATCCCAACCCCTACCTTAAGAATGTTTTCCCTGAAAAAACACCTCTGATAAATGTTCATCTAGCCCCTGATGAACACCTCCAGTGATAGTGGTCCCTATCTCATGAGGTGGTACACTGCATGGTTTTCGTAATGAGTTTTTCCATTTATAATGGAAAATTATTCTCTTCCCTACTTATCTCACAAATGAAAATATCTGAGAAAGTTTTGTAAAGTGAAAAGCATTACACAAATTTCATGGCATTATTTTCAAGCTAGTTAGATCCTAAGTTACTAGACAGACTTATATTTGTGGTAATTGTGTTCCCCAACCCCTCATCTTCCCCATCATGGCATACCCATAGGCAATTATTTAATGTCTATTGAATAACTTGGTAGTAGAGGAGAGATTTCTGCGAGGCAATTCCAGCTATTTATGTAGTAGATGCACAGAATTACCACCTCTCAGAGAGAATCCAGTCCAAAATGAACAGGAATCTTCTCTACAAATACCTGACAAGTGGTCATCCAGTCTCTGTTTAAAGACCTCCACTGATGGGAAACCTACCACTTCTCTTCAGGACATTAATGAAAGGAGTTTTCTCTAGAAAAAAAAAAGACGCAGAAAACCTGAAACTCTTCCTATCCATTTTCTGGCTTACACTCTACCAAACTGCAATCCATTCAAATAAATAAATACTTATAACTCCACTGCCTCAGGATTTTGGTGAGCAATGCTCTGTGTTGGAAAACACACCCAATATATTTTTCACCACTTTCCTATAATTAGTTTCACTGGGAAAACTGTGAAGAACTATTTTCCTGCTTTTAAATTCATAATTTTGGTTCAAGAGGACAGAATAAGATGTTTAGACAGAGTGAAAAGTATTTTCTAACAAATCGATATTAATTTCTCTGACTGTTATGGTCTCAGGAGGCAGAAAGTGTTCTTGTACTGAGCTGACAGGAAAGATTTTATCCTGACCAAATGTTATTCAAATATTTATAAGACTGGATAATTTAGGGAAAAAAAATATAAATGGAAAAAGGCATGAATATTTTTTTCAGCACTCCCTTCACATTTACAAATGACAAGAGTTATAAAAAAGTGGGGAGTGTGATTAGTAATTTTCTCCCCTACATGACACTTCCTTATAGAGCTGCACTGTTCAGTGGGCTCCTGTACAGGAGGAGAAAGGGAGAGAGTTAGGTAGCAAGCCTGTCACTTTCCATTGTCCCAAGTGGGTGACTTAATGCCCCAGCACAAACCATCGTGATGGGTGCCCAGCTACATCTGGGGTTGGGTCTGCTGGCCTGATATGGTCCTCTGGGACATGCCAGTCAATGTCAGCTTGTAGAGAGGTCTGCAATGACAATCATGGCACTGAGTCCTCAGCCTCTTTCTGATTTAAAGAGTTTTTTTTCAGTGACTGGAATGAAGGTACAAGTGGCATGTTGATCAAACTTGCACATGACACCAAGTTGGGAGGGACAGAGTAACCTGTTAGACAAGACAAAGGTAACCAAAAAGAATGGGCAGGCTGAATCTAATAAGATCAAATTTAATTGGAGCAAATATAAAGTCCCTAAATTAGTCTATGAACTTGGCCACAGAGGTACATGATGAGGGAGTGACCATTGTTCACGTGAAAAGGACATGCAGATTCAGTGTGAGATAATATAAGTTAGAAATGGCAGCCAAAGAAACTAATTAAATCTTAAAATGCATCAACAAGACAAGAAAATTTAGAGCCAGAAGGGACCTATAGGGTCACGTAGTCCAACTCTTAACATTTTATAGGTGGGGATACGGAGGCCTAGGCAAGGGAAATGACCTGCCCCAGGATACAGTTAGCAAATAGAAAAGCTAGAAATGAACCTCAGTTAATGACTAGCACGTGAAAGTACCGAAGACCAAATGAATTGAGGATTAGACTGAACTGAGGGCCAGACTTGTTGGGGACGTGATAGTTTTCTTCAAGGACTGCAAAGACTGGGATGCAGAAAAGGGATTAGGATTATTTACCTATTCCTAGACACTCTCAAGGCCAATGCATAGAAGTTACAGGGACACAAATTTAAGCTTGCTATAAGGAAGCAGTTCCTGACGAGTAGAGATGCCTAAAAGTAGAATGAACTGTTTATGAGGTGTTCTAGCAAAGTCTTTGGATGCTTTGGGACAGAAGCTGGCCACTTTGCAAGACATTTGGGAACTGCCCCTTAGAGGATTGTGAAGGAGCCTGTTTGGTAGGGGCTACATTGTTATGAAAAAGCTCTTGAGGCTAAAAGAATAATTCTTAATTATTAATACTTATTATTAATTATTATACAGCCTATTACTGTACTGCTACTTGAACCCATCACTCCTAGCTGCTCCAATCTAGAATTTGACCTGGATTCTAGATTTTTCTCACTAGATGGGTCCCTCTGGATTTGATGCCCTCATACTTGGTTTTTGTCACACCTTGGTTCTTATTCACAGAACTCAGAGTGTCCTGTTCTCAAAGGAGATCTTATTCCAGCGTTTCCCACTAATAGAAAGGAAGCACCTCTCCTCCATTCCCCAACCCCATGACCCCTAAGAAGACCATGGTTGGGGTAGCTCTGCAGTGCCCCCTTGCTGCCTCATAAAAATGTCAAACTTCTTCATTATCACACCAACACCAGACTCCTATAAAGGCTTTACTCTACACATGCTCGGGCTGTAGCAGCTTGAAGTCACAAATATAGACTTGGTGGCATGAGGTTTGCCCAAGCCAGTGAGGCCCCACGCATACTAGTCTGGGATTGAGAGAGATACGTCCCTTGATTTTGACTAAAACTTTCAGAAGCCACCTCATGTCATGGGAAGAGAGGGAGGGGGTGGTGGGGCAGGCATAATGTCATTTATATTCTATTTGGCATATATAGTTTTAACAGTAAAAGGAATCTAACATAAAGCTGTTAGAATTATTTTTCAATCTAGTTCATAAGGTTTCTAGAAGAAAATGTCCATCCTTAACATAATTAAGTTGATATTATTTGAGCCACCTTCGCTGAAATTCCCCTGCAACGTTTCAACATATTGTTGGTGATCTAGAACTTTCAAGGCCTCTTTCCCAGCAGGGAACAATCTCTGGCCAATCTGAGTTGGACAGGTTTCAAGTATGGTCTGGGTGTGAAGTATATGTCTGTCATCTGAGGGCCAGTCTAGCTGTGGCTTATCACCATATGGTCAACTTCAGGGGATGAAATTTTTGGCCACGGTAACTCATGAAACTATGTACTAAAGTATGGAGACTCTACATTAGTAGAGAGGATATCCTCATAGCAGAAACCAGATGGCTGATATGGAACTAAAATTTGCCCCAGGGTCTCTTCTAGCCATTGTCCCTACTTCCATCCCAGTTCAAGTTCTTATCATCCTCCTTCGGACATGTTTCAGCCTGTCTCTGTTGATATAAAAATGTTGTAAGCCAAATGAAACACAGTATTTCAGATGAGATTTGACCAAGATATACCTCTCATGTTCTAGGTAGTATGCTTCTAATTAATGTATACAGTAGATGCTTAAATGTTTGTTGAATGAATTAATTCAACTGACCTCAATTTAGGGAAGAGCTCCAGTATCAGAAAAATCTACCCAGTCCTTTCCCTCAATATGTCAAGCTTTTTGAAAGCACCCCTCCTCCACACCATTTCAATGTAGTCAACTGATAGGATGCAAGTGGGTTGTTAGCATGCTTCCATCAGCAAGTTAGGATGGCCAATCCCCCGACAATAAGAAAGCAGGAGCAGAGGGGATGGAGACAGCCACTCTGGCTCCAGTCCAAGCATGAAAACCTGCCTATTTACCTTCCAAATGATGCAAAATCGCAGTTTGTTTAATGTTCATCTTATGTGCTTAATTACCGATAGTGCTCAACTAATTATTTCTTGTTTTGTACATTCTTTAAACAGTGGAGAAAGACCACTGCATACTTTTGTAACCTGAATGAGGATTGGGAATGCATTTTTGTAATCACCTAATTCCCAGAGGGCTTCATTACAAGCCAGGGGAAAATAGGATTTGGAGCTCGGGCGACAGCCAGTTCAATCTCTGCAGGTGTGGGTTAGAGCATTTGAAGGAACACAAGAAATAAACAGGCCCATTAGGTACTTCCCCAAATGGAAGGTGCTTTTGCATTCATCAGAAACAAAAATGCCAACATGGCAAAAGACATTTGTATTGGCGCTAGCTTGGCTCAGTAGAGCTAGAAAGAACTTGACACATCATGAAGTTCTACATACTCATTTTACAGAGGGAATAGCTGCTGCTCACCAAGAGTCTCAGGTTTTCAGCAGCAATACAAATGCAAAGGATTCAAAAGATGGCAAATTGATGGGGGAAAAAAAATTCGACGGGCACTCTTAGTGTTTACCTACATATTCGACCACATAGAACTACAGAATCCCCAGCTGGCAGAGCCTCAGAGATCATCTCATCATGTATGCCTTACCTGATGCGATAATCCCTTCTCTAGCATCCTCAAGTTGGGTCTGTTTGTATATAGTCCGGTGGTGTCAAACTCAAATAGCATTGCATCCCTAGGGGCCACATATTGACTTAGAAAACCACAAATTAACACTGTCTATGTTGAACTATATTTTAGTTTCTTAAATGTTTCCCAATTACATTTTAATCTGGTTCAGCTGGCATTTGGGAGTTTTGCCAGTGAGGAGGTAGTTTGCCCCTCTGCAGGACATACTAAGTGACCTGCTCTTGGTCACTCTGCCTGTTTGTTGCCAAAGTCAGAATTGGAACTCAGATCTCCTGATGCCTGGCCCAGTGCCTTTCCCACTCTTAGTATCAGAGAATAAGTCAATGAATACTGGGCACCTCCCATGTGTTCAATTCTATGCAGAAACTCTCTATATGGGGGAGACAAACAATATGTAAACTGTGGTCCCCTGCCCTCTTTGAGCTCAAAGTCAAATGGGGTTGACAGAACTAAACCCACAGGAAGAAACAGAGTGAAATGTAAAACAATATATGATTAAGTGCTGAATTGTATGACCCAGCTATGAAAACTGTTGAGCATGATGGCTGGAATAGTTAAGAAAGCTTCATGGAGGAATTGAGACAAATTGGACTTCAAAAGATGAACACAGGGGGCAGCTAGGTGGTACAGTGGATAAAGCACCGGCCATGGAGTCAGGAGGTCCTGAGTTCAAATCTTGATGTCAGACACATGATACTATCTATGTGACCCTGGGCAAGTCACTTAACCCTGATTGCCTCACCAAAAAAAAAAAAAAGAGATAAGCATAATCGTAAGAGACATATGGTTGAAGTCAACTGAAGATATGAAGTCAGACAACATGGGTCTGAAGCCTAGTTCTGAAACTTTTTTTAAAAATAATTTTCACTATTATCTTTCTTTAATCTTTATTTCTCTTCCTTTTCTTCTCAGAGAGCTATTCTTTATGGTAAATAATATAAAAGGGGAAAATTAGCCACCAATATTTAAAAAAAATAACATATGCAGTGTTCTATATCCCTAGTCTCCCACCTCTGAAAAGAAGTATGGGCAAAGAGAGCTATAAACATAGTCACTACTAATCGTGGGTAAGTCACTTTTCTTCTCTGTTTCTTCCTCTGCAAAATGGGAATAATACTTGTATTACCTTTCTCACAAGTTATTGTATGAAAAATGCTTTGCAATCTTCAGGTGTCATAGAAATGTAAGCTGTTATTTTTGACAAAGAACTGTTTTTTTAACCTCATGATGTTGAATTAAATAAAGTAATGATGAATTTTGATTAACCAGTTGTTTGACCAAAATTCATTGTATAAGGGGAAAAAATTGTCATGCATAGACATAGTCACAGAGGACATGGTAACTAATTGAATCATCATGTCTGAGGAGTTCACAAGACTGTCTACGATGGCCTTGGAAGGACTGTCTGTGATCAGTGGAGGGAGCATCCTTGCTGATGAAATCTGAAATCCCAGATCCTTGAAGCACTAAAACAAGCAACTGCTTCTCTGACGGAGATATTTAAACAGCCTGGGACTTTTAGAGGAACAAAAGTAGAAATCACTTAGGCTAACAGACCAATGCCATTTGGAGGAAACTCACATTTTCACATTTCATGCCTTAATTTAAAGTGGAGCTACATGATCTCCTACAGGAATTCAGAAAGTGTTATCTCATTTTATGCCCCAAACTAGAAGAGAGTTCCACTGGGTTTGCCAAGCTGTTAAAATTAAAATATCTGTTTGAGCACAGCATAATAGATGAGGTATTTAAGGCATTTTTCTTTTAGATTTTTGGTTAATCTTCTCTTCGTTAATTTTCCTAGATAAAATCCAGTTATAAATAACCTGAGGGTCCCTTAACTGGGCTGCTTGTGGGATGGCAGATCTTTAATAGCCAGAACTTCTGCTTCTTAGAGATCTCAAGAGGGAAAAGTACTTTGAAAATTATCCAAAGTAAAATAAGCAGAAATCATTAACAAATTAAAGAGAGAATGAGGGAGTAGAGCAGAGGAGAGAGAGAGATAGAGAGAAAGACAGAGAGAGACAGACACAGAGACAGAGACACACAGAAATGGAGACACAGAGTCAGAGACAGAGACACACAGAGAAACAGAGATAGAGAGATGGGAGAAGGAAGAAAGAGGGAAACGGAGAGGAGCAAGCAAGAAATGGTGAGAAAGGAAGAAAGGATAAGACAGACAGAATTGGAAAAGGAATGAAGAAAGAGAGAAAATGGAGAGATAGTGAAAAGAAACAGTGAGATAGAGATGGAGATGGAGAGAAATAAAAGGAGGAAATGAGACATCGAGATCGGGAGAATGACCAACAATTTATATCATTCACAAGAGAACAGAGTTCACTTTTTAAGATCATATTTTTTGAAATAAAAGCTCATTTTGGAATTTATAAAGTACTTCCCTCACAACAGCCCTGGTGTGATGGTCATGATCATGCAAGAATTTTTATTTCAATTTTATATATGAGGAAACCAAGGAATAGTGAGTTGAAGTATCTTGCCCACAGCTTTAGAGCCAGACCTCACATCAAGGCCTCCTGATTCCAGTGCCCGTTCAGCTACATCATTCTGGGTCTCAAAGAGACTAACATTCACATTTATTTGTTGCCTAAAATCCGTTCTGAGGTTCTAGCCTATGATGGCAAAAGGAAACTCACTGCTTTATTGATGGAAATGTGTTCAGGGAAAAAAGTGAACCACCCTGCTTGCCATGGCTGAGCAGCAAAGACCAGGTTCAAAAAGAGGGAGAGACAGCCAGAATGAGAGAATTGAAAACCGATTTGTAAAGTAACTAGTCAAAACAACAGTCAAAATGCAAACAAGCATTAATAATGGCAAAAGGTGACCTGGGAGGAGTAAAGCAGCTGACATACGAAGATGTGAACAATATATTGGTTGCCATCTGCTGGTGGTGCATATGTGTGTGTATGTATACATGTATATGTATGTATGTCTATGTGTGGATAAAAAGACAGAGAGATGGATGGATGGACAGATCCTCTTATAATAAGGGGGTGGCATCAAGTAAAACCTGGGGGTCACTGCAAACAAAGTGAATCTGCACGTCTAGATAAGAAATCCATTGGCCAAAGATTATCCTTAGGGAGACAGGAGTTCCACTGTGTTTCTACAAAGGCAGCCTGGCCCAGGGGCAAGGACAAAGGACCAGGAGTCCAGAGACCTGGGTGCAAAGTCAACAACTGCTGCCACTTAATTTCTTTACCCTGGACAATTTGCTTTGCCTCTCTGGGCCCAGTTTTCTCAACACAACAACACCAACTGCTATAGAGAGAGGGCTTTAAGACTTACAAAGGGATCGATGCAGGACATCTCATTTGGGCACTCACAGCTCCCTCCCTGTGAGGTAAGTGCTACTACCGCCCCCATTTTACAGAAGAGGAAGTGACACTCAGAGGGGTTGAGACTCGCCTGTGGCTGCACTACTTGTGCACGTTTGAACTCAGTTCTTCCTGACCCGAAGTCTAGCATTCATTCTATCTACCACATCACGCTGCCTTTCATCTCTCTATCAAGGAGAGCAGGGGTGGTTTAGAAGAAATGCTGATCCTGTTCTTTCTTGGCTCTAATGTTCTATGTTAGAAGCTCCTTTTTGGTCCTGACGGTATGTGGTTGAATGTTCTTTCGAGTCCCAATATTCTATGATTTATATGCAGAGATCCCTTCTAATTCTGACGTTTTGTGTTTGTTATATGTGGTCAGAATCAAATATCTGGAAGGAGCCTTGGAGTACAACTTTTACAACCAAGAATTCCCTCTAAAACCTTGTGCTAAGTATTCACTTGGGAAGCTAGGTGGCACAGTAGATAGAGTGCTGGGCCTGGAGTCAGGAAGACTCATCTCTGTGAGTTCAAATCTGGCCTTAGACACTTACTTACCTGTATGACCCTGGGCAAGTTATTTGACTCTCTCTGCCTCAGTTTCCTCATATATAAAATGAGCTGAAGAAGGAAATGGCAAACCAATCCAGTATCTTTCCCAAAAAACTCCAAATAGGGTCATAAAGAGTCAGACACGGCTGAACAAGAAGTGGTCATTCAGCCTCTGCTTGAAGACCTCAAGTGAGAGAGACTCGACCACCTCCTTAGGCATTCCATTCTACTTGAGCACAACTAAAATTTTTCTTCCATTATGAACCTCCTTCCCTGCCTTCTAGATCAGCTTTCTACAGACAAGCAGATAGTCTTCCTCTTACACATGTGAACCCTTTAAATACTTAAAGAGAGGTCTTGAGTCTCTCTGAAGTCTTCTTTTATCCAGGCTAAATGGCTTTAAGTCCTCCAACTGGTCCTCATATGGCCTGGTCTTCATTCCTTCCTACATCTCTTCTGGATTGACTCCAAAGTGTGCACATCTTTCCAAAAACATGGTACTCTTAGGGTAGAAGACAACAGAACTACTACTTCCCTTGTTCTGGGCATCACGTCTCCCAATACAGCAAAGGACTGCATCATGTTTTTGTTCTTGTTTTGTTCCTGCTGTTATTACACTGTTAACTCATTGAGTTTTCAGTACACTAATATCTAAATCTTTCCTATAAGAAATACTATCAAGCCAAGCCTTACCTTGTACTCACGAAGTTTCTTTTTTTGAACTTGTAGAGAATTGCACATTGATCCTATTTAAGATTCATCTTAAAATATTTGGTACTTGTTATTGCCTGGCTCCTGACTCTGTCTGTTCAGCTTTATGTCATCTGCAAATATAACAGTCTGAAATAGCTCCATGCAATTTGGTGAATTCTGAGGTCATTTCTAGCTTGGATATTCTACATTTGGTGGTCCTTTCCAGCTCTGGCATCCTGTGTTTTATGCCCAACAGTTTCCTTCAGCTCTGATATGGGGATGTCATTTAGAGTTTTTAGAGCCAGTGAGTACTTCTGCTGATATTTTGTAAAAGCAACAGAACAGCCCTAAGAAGTGGTGAGTCAATCACTTTTCTCCAGGAGTGATTATATCAAGAAAAATAGAGGAACTATACGATCAGGCCCATTACACAGGAACATGGAGCTATGATCTAGGAGGAATAAGCCATTGCGATTATGGCCAAGTCTGCTTAACTGTTTCCCTTGTCTTTGTGGAGGGTCTGGGAATGGCTGATAGAGGTATCACTGATTTGGATTTCTCTAATGAACACTCAGGGTGAAAGTGACTGTGGAAGGTTAAAAGTGATGTGCACAGACCAAAGACCCAAATCGAAGAACTTAAAGAAACAGTTAGAATGACAATGTTTCTAAAGCACAGCAGGGTTTACAAAGTGTTTTCCTTACACTATCCCTGTGGATGTAAATGTCATCATTTTCATTTTGCAGATGTAAAGACATGGCCAGAGACAGAGGGCTGCTCAGTGTCAGAGCTGGCATCCAATTTTATCCACTATACAATTTTGGTAGCTGAAATCAATTTGAAGTATGGTACTAAGTAAAGAACACATACTTCTTATATGGTACCATTTAGAATACAGTAGGTTATTACATTGAACTTACCAAAGCTGATTAGACAAATGAAAATTAAGGAGATAATTAATTCAGAAGAAACACAGGGAAGTACCTGCATTCCTAGAGAATAGTATGTTTTTAAAGGTAATCAAAACAACATTGCTGTTGCAGACAGCAACATACTATGATCCTGAATAACAACAAAATCTATTTATTTGCCTTATGGTACTGACAGAACAGAAGAATGAAGAGTGAGAAAAGAAACACCCTCCCCTCCCCATTTCTTCTGCATAAATTCTCTTTATCAGGTTAATCTATCTGCATACCATCTGCTACCCTCATGTTGGAATTCCCATTCATAGAATAAGCAACTCTGTTCCCTGATCTGAATTAAGAAATTGACTTTGGTAGTAAGGGAGGGAGAAAAAAACAAGCATTTATTAGGTTTGTACTCTGTGCTAGACACTATGCTAAGTATTTTACAAATGTTATTTCATTTGACCTTTATAACCATCCTAGGAGCTGGGGCTATTCCATTTTATACTTGAGGAAACTGAGACACAGTCTTACAGAGTCATACAGCTAAGTAAGTAAGTATATGAGGCTGAATTTGAACTCAGGCATTCCTGACTCCAGGCCCTATGCTCCATTCATTCCACAATCTAGATGCCCTTATAAGCTGACCCATTAAGGAGATGACCATATTTTTAAACCTCTCTCCAGAAAACAGATTTTAAAGTGAAAAGGTAGGGGTTCTCCCCATCCCCATTAATTAGGGAAGGCCCAAATACTTCAACTGAACCAATCAATAAAAAGTAAACTAGGTGTAAATAAGGCTTTAATCAATTTGAAAGGATCACAGAGTCTTTGCATCATTGGATGAAAGCAGATGATACCACACAGGAAGTACATAGTGACTGATTAATGAGAATCAGTCCTATTCTGAGAGACTATATATCAAAGTAAGCTAGTTAAGAGTAAGTCAGTTAAATGGCAAAGGAGCTTTACATAATCTTCACATAATATTGCAAAAACCTATCATGACATTATTTGCACACATAGTCATATTTGCCCACATATATACTCATATTCACATTCTAGAAATTGTTAATATGTGGCTATTGTGTGATAGGCCCCATGCCTGGTGCTGAGTATACAAAGATGGAAAATGACAGTTTTCACTCTCAAGAAGCTTATACTCTAATAGAAGTAGGATGAGATAAGTACACAGACAAGTACTACAAGGTAGAAAATGATAAAGTGCATCAAAGAGGTCAAGCAGAGAAAGCTAAGACATTAGAGGAGAGAGAAAGATATAATAATTTTAAGTTAGTGAAAGAAGAGGAAGTTTTATGGAATTATATGAATTTTTAGGGTGTTATCTGAAACAAAAAAAAATACTTAAGATTCCTTCAATTCTTTAAAGGATTCATGGCATCACTGAAGACAGTCACAACCCACTTACTTCTTGTCTTATGTAATTCTTGTTCAGATACTTTCATGGTTCTCCACAAACACTGACCCAAATATATTGGAGGACTTCCTCTTGTTCTAATGTCTTGAGGGTACTAAGGTAGCACCAGGCTACCATGCTTTCATCCCTTGCTTTTTCTGGATGACCTCATTTTCTGGTCAAACATGTTCTCAGCACAATATTTTATGCCACTTCATGAGCAAGTCATTGTTGAAAACATGTGTGCTTAAGCCTAATTTTTAATCACAGTTATTTGAGAAAAGACCATTTTACTAAAGAAATGATACAAAGACCAAAAAGCTACCAATCAAAGTATAAGATTTAGGGCCAGGAAGATCCAACACTTGTTTGACCACAGGCTAAGAATTTACTCCCGCGGTGCCCCTGATAACTGTGACTAAAAATCATAAAAAAGGTTTCTGATCTGCACTGGTGGATAGAGTTTCTATAGTGGGAATTCCTACTCCAAAGAAATTACAGGTGTGGACACACACAGAGACAAAAGTTGGGGATGGGATGGGATGGAAGCATTCCAACAATCCAAGCTTCCAGTTTAGGCAATGTGTTGCCCTAAATTTAAAATTCTAATAAATATATAAAATTTCTATATATAAACATACATTTACTTATATATTATAGAAATGAATACACATGTATGTATGTTTATATTCATGCATACATATATATCTCCATGCATACATTCTTAGCATATTGGCTAATATTTGCTCAATCATGCAGAGACTGATTTTTCCATCTGAATTATATACCATTGTACCTGACCTTCTCCTCTCTTTTTCTGAAATCTGGCCGATACAAGCAGCACAAGTCATACCGGGTATAGACTGAAATTCCACAATGCAGAAGCCTGAACTGGACAGAGAGAAAGAATAGGACTGGGGGCTCTGGCTCAGCTGACAGTGAGTCATGTGAATTCAACACAAAAGCCAACTCCACAGGACACTCAGGGCCTAAGTCCTGCTGGCTACATTTTATTGGGATGCCCCATTCTCTGTTCCCATCAGACTGTAACTAAGTCTTTGGAGTCACTCAGCTATGTCAAGTAATGTAGTCTTAAGATCTTTAGCATCACCTGGGCCATGTAAGACAACTTAGGTGGAAATGAATTGAAAGTTGTTTGTGGGATATAACAGCCATCTTGATCAAAGACCAAATGAACTACTGTGGTGAGCCAAAAAGTGTCACTGAGGAATTGTTCATTTCAAATACCCTGGATGAGCCTTTAATCTTGCAGCAAGGTTTTAGAGTATCTACACACAACTCCTCACCTTCCATTTTATCCCCCTCCTTCCCCTTCTCCATTCTCATATGGTTATTCAAGGAGTGCAGCAGTGCATATAGTTAGAAGAACCAGAAATAACACATTAGCAAAAAGAAAAAAAAAAGAAAGAAAGAAAGAAAGAAAGAAAGAAAGAAAGAAGAAGAAGAAAGAAAGAAGGAAAGAAAGAAAGAAAGAAAGAAAGAAAGAAAGAAAGAAAGAAAGAAAGAAAGAAAGAAAGAAAGAAAGAAAGAAAGAAAGAAAGAAAAGAAAAGAAAATCAGCTTTCTTTTTGTCTAATGGAAGTGATTTGGCACATGCCTTGGGACTGCCAGAATCCGTCGCATACATACCTCCTCCATTGCCTTTTTCTGCAATGTCTCCTTGACAAACAAGACTTACTGACGGCTATGTCAGTAAGGGGCTAGCTCTGACTGGTCTTACCAAGTTGGACCTACTTGAAGTAGTAATAGCAACAATGACAACAACCACCACAATAACCACAATGGTTCATGTATTGACAGAAGATAAATCCCCATACTCCAGTTATAGACTTCAAAATATTCTTGAGAAAACAACTAATAAACTGAAACAGAATAAGAACATTGTCTTAGACTAAACCGTTGTATCCAATCACCAACTGATTCATAAAATTTAAGAATAATGTTTTCAGTAGATGTTACCATATCAAATGCTTATAATCTCAAAGCTGAATGGAACAAAAAAGCTTTCAAAACAGAGAGCTACTCAGGAGGAGAAATCAAAACCACGGTGAGACAGGAAAAAGTACATGATTCCCACCATCCTGTTGGCTACTGAATTTATATTGAGGATACTTTCAGTAAACCTGCAGAAGAAGAGCTTAAATCAACTACTTTTATTCAACTCCCACGAGCAGTTCTTTCATAGACTTAAGCAATAGTGTGGAGAATTTAAATACAAAAGAAAACCAGCAGGAGGGTCCCTAGACTGTTTCTTCTGGGACTCTATTAAAAAACAAAAACAAGGGAACAAAATGAGTGACCAGTAAACAGACCAAATGAACGAATATGCAAATAGATGAAAGCCCACTTTAAGGTTCACGAAGTGATTTGATCCTCACAACAACTCTGTGAAGAGGTGACAGACATTATGATCCACACTGTACAGATAAATCCAACAGCCTAACCACTATGCAATGCTGCCTCTAGAAATAAGCTATGTGTCTATCACCTAAAAACCAATCTAGCTAAATAAGAAGAGGCTTATTAGCAGAGTATTGTCTATTGACAGATTCATATTTTTGACCACAGCAAGTCATTAAACAGCCTACTAATGTGTGAAGAATTTGAGATTTGACCATTTCACAGGATCATAGATTTATAGCTTGAAGGGTCCTTGGAAGTAATCTATGGAGAGAAAACCTAACTGATGAAATTGTGCACCCTTGAAGTGCCAAAGAGTAAGATGTGTTACATTCCTAAGGCATGAATTCTCCTGGAGGAATTATGTAAGTTTAGAAATAGGATCCCAAGATCCAATGTATAGTTAATAGTGAAGATCTTTGGCTACTTTTAGGCAAGGTAGCATTAGCTAAGAGATGTACAGAGTAGGGAAGAGATAAGTTATAACTGTAGAATAAACATCAGTAACAATAAAAGTAGCTTGCTATATAAATGTTGTCTATTCTTCTTATTATTATTTCTCTAGCATTTTATGGTATAAAAAGTCCTAGCATCACAACAGGTAATTATTAATACTCCCATTTTACAGATGGAAAAACTGAGCTTCAGAGAAGTCACTTATATATCATCTTTCACAGCTGGGTGTAACCATAAGTATGCCACTTCTGCTCCCTAAGCCTCTGTCAGGATGAAAAAAATGATATTTGCTTTACTTATATAACAAGGCTAACTGAGAAAAATGTTGTGTAAGGCACAAAGCACTAGAGAATGGTAACATGTATAGACAGATATAGCTGCACAAAATGAGTACCTTCTCTGCCACCTAGAAACACACTGAGTTGTCTGGGGCGCTGGGAAATTAAGTAACTTACCCACTATCTCACAACCACCATGTGGTCGAGATGGGACTTGACCTGAGGTCATCCTGGTGCTATCCTACCCTGAATATAAACTACATGTATATTAAATATATTAAGTTACATATGTATTAAATACCCTGTATGTGTATGCTAGCTTACATAATTCTGAGGTTTTCTAGTTTTTGGAGTTTTCCCTTTAAGAGACTTAAGATAGCAAGCATCACAAAATATTACATCGCTTAGGGGTTATATGTGTTCATGTGTGTTTGTAAAGAGGTTCTGTGAAACACACAAGTGTCATAAAAAAATCAAAGTTGAAGGATCATGGTCTAAAAAGGAAAAAATAATCCATAAGTCAAAAGAGATGGACGAGACCTCAGGAATAAGTCTGATCCCAACCTCTCCTTTGACAGATGAAGAAACTGAGGCCTGGAGAGGACAAACAGGGAACTGTTCCAAGTCACATGCTGAGTTTCTGCCTGACAATAAAGACAGGTCTCTTTCCTTTTCTATAGTATGGCTCTCTTTTTATTATTAATTTGGCCTCTCTTTTACCCCTGCTACATGAGAACATTCACTGCTTCTAACTTGATGTTTGGAGGTAGAATGTGCAGTATAATGAAAGGGAAGAGAGGGAACACACACTTATTAATTACGTCCTATGTGCCAGGCACTGCTGTTATCTCATTTGTGTGGGATTTGAATCAGAAGACCTGGGTTCAAATCCCAGCTTTGCCATTTATTATGTAGGTGACCTTGGGCTAACTACTTATGCTCTCTTGTCTGCAAAATGAGAGGGTTGGGAAGATGACCTCCAGGACCCCTTAGAGTTCTCAATCTCAGATTCGGTGAGGTAAGAAGACAGAAATGCCGATTTCCTGATTCTCTGCTGACTCAAAGACAATGTGCAAGTAGAAGCAGCTGACCCCCAGTGGGAACTGTAAGTGGCCATTTTACCACATTTGTAGCTGGAGACATGATTAGCTCACAATAAATGTAAGCTTTTGGCAGGAAAGAAAATTGAGAACCATCAAGATGAAACACACTAATTTTTTTTGCATGTCAGCGGTGTGCGCCTCTTGTTCATCTGTCCTGCAAGTTAGTAAAATCAAGACTAGTTGCTGGAGCCCTGAGCTATCAATAAAAGTTAATGTACCACAGGAAATTGGAAAGGAAAAAAAATCACTTAAGTGTTCAGGGCCACCAAGTCACCCGTGCATCCATCCCCTGTGAGATGTTATGGCACTCAGCATGTTATTGTGGATCTGGCTGGCTGGCGATTCCATGTTATTTTCTGAAGTAAATTCTGAAGCCTCTGGACAAGGTCAATGGCAGAGAACCAGGAGTCTGTGGTTCCCTTCCAAGACTGGTATTTAAAAAAAAAAGGCGGGAAAAAATAAAAGTAGATTCAGAGGCTGTATGGTGTGAGAAAGGATCAGAAAGCTGGGATTTTTGGAGCTGAAGATATACAGAAGTGGGGCTATGATAATCATAGCTGATATTTATGTAGCATTTTAATAATAGTAATTGCTAGCATTATATAATGCTTTAAGGTTTGCAAAAGACTACATATATTATCTCATTTACTGAATGCTTTACACATATCTCATTGGATTCTCACATTGATCATGTGAAGTATGTACAATAGGTACAGTATTATTTTCTTCATTTTATAGATGAGGATGCTAAATCTTCTAGCAATCAAATGACCTGCCCATGGTCAAACAGCAAGTAAGTGTCAGAGGTAAGTTTCACACTCTGGTTTCTTCTCCCAACTTTAAGTGTGGCATCTGCTCCTATAACATACTCCCTTTCTATCCTATAAGCATTTGCTTTTAAAGTTTATGTAGAATGCTAATATCATCCTGTATAATCAGGAAAAGGAGATGATCTGGTCCCACACCAACAGTGAGGCATTATAGAGGGATAGCGTGAGAAAGCAAACAGCACCAGAGAAAGCTTTCTAGGGTATTGAGTGGTTTCTTCTTCTATGACTCATGGATGGATGTGGACAGGAATTACAAGAGATAAAAAGACAAAGGGCTGCCAAAATGTGCACTAGGGGTTAGCAAGATGTATTCAAATCTTGCCTCAGATCTATACTTTGTAGTCCTGGGCAAGTCACAACCTCTCTCAGCTCCATTTTCATTATCTGTAAAATGGGGACAAAAATTGTACTCACCTACCAGGGTTGTTGTAAGCATTAATTCAGATCATAAAATATGTGTAAAGCTCTTTGCAGACCTCAAAGCTTTATAGAAATGTTAGATATCATTATTATTATTAACTATTATTTATGATGTCACAGAATTGTCAAAGTATTAGTAATTCAACCCAGAATTCAAGGATACTCTTGGAATGAATGAATGAATGAAGTTATTAAGCAACTACTACGTACAAAGTACTATGCTTAAACATTAGGGATATAAGTAGGAAAGCACAACAATCTCTTCTTTTAATCTAAGGACTACAGGACCTTTCCATCTATAATTTCAGCAGCATTATGGATGAAAAGTTTCCATGATGCTGAAATGATAAAGCAGATGGCACCACAGTTCCTTTAATGTTATTTCCACTGATAAAATAATGTTCATTTCCGATGTTGAACCATTTGACAGTGCCAAAGACTTTGGGGATGAGAACCTCCTTTTTTAGATCTTCAGTAGATGGGAAAAATCTCTTTGAAAGAAGATGTGCAGTGTACCATAGTAGAGAATACACTTGCTTGACAGATGACAGCGGCTCTAGGTTTGGCTTTGGCACTAATTACTTATATGACCTTGGGCAATTCACCTCACTTCCATGGTCCTCAGTTTCCCTACCTGTCAGGTAGGAGGGGTGGTCCATATGCTTTGCAATGTTCTTTCTCGGTGTGACAGCCTATATTATATCATACACATTACAACTCCAAAGGCCAGGGAACAGGAATTCCCTCCATATGATTTGTGATGAATGGTTATCTAGTCTCTACTTGAAGATCTCCAGGGAGAAGAACTGTTCTCTGTCCCCCAACTCATTATACTAAGAGTAGAGAGCTTGCATAATTAGGGTTTATTTCTTGTGTAGAACCAAATTCTGTCTCTCTATAGGTTTTCTATATGTTGCTCCTAGTTCTACCGATCGTGGGCTTCCTAGATTGATCTCTCTCTCCTCTTCTCCTTTTAAATGCTCTCACATAACACTTTGTACCACTCCTATGCATTTGTCCCATTCTAACTGGTAATGCTGTAACCTGGTTCCTTGTCTTCTCTCCTTCTTGAAGGTAGGAGCATCCCTGAGACCTGCTACTGCCCTGAATGTTGTCGATGCTCAATAAAAGTTGAATTGGGGACATACTTTAAGGAATGGGACAGAATGACAAGAGTACCTCTAAAGAAAAGGTTTCCACTGTTTGCCACCTGTGACTTTCACTATTGATGACATCCAAAATTTCTTTATTCAAATATGTGTGATTTTGAGTGCCAGAAGAAACACTCTAAGAAGAGGGTCAAGGATATTTACGTTATGCCCCCAAATTCCCAGGTGCCTACCACTGTCCTCTGCTTTTCAGTTTCCTTTTGTATTTTCTCTTCTATCATCAGATTGTAAGCTCCTTGAGGGCAGGGTCTTCCTTCCTTCCTTCCTTTCTTTGTTTCTTTCTTTTTTGTATTTGTATCCCAGAGCCTGGCACAGTGCCTGGAGGACAATAGGTATTCAATAAATGTTTCTTGTTTGAGTTCCCTGAAGACTACTTTAGAGTCAGTAATATGATGGAGACCTCCTGGACCATGGTTCTACTTGCCCTAGGCTTCCTTCTGTCAGAAGAATACATGATGAGGGTAAGTCAGATGCTGTGTATTACTAACAATTATTTGGATATTATATATATCCTCACCTTAGGATGAAATGATGTAAAGGCATCATCAAGAAGATGAGTGATCAGAAAAGGGAAAGGCCAGGTATTTAGCTTGAATGAGAGATAGCATTGAGTGTTTCACTGAAACCCTTGAAACTTTAAAAGAAATCAGAAGAAGGCCTTCAGCTTTTTGGATGGATCCTCTGTAGAGTATTTATGGAAAGATTGTGGCCTGGAATCCCATAGGATGAGGGAGTATGGAAGGGCTGAAATCTGTTCTCATAAAGGAACCACCTATATGGACTCATTAAAGTACTTTCATGCTTGCTTCTCTTTCTATAGCAATAAATACCACAAACTCTCCTTCTGTTAACTATTTTTCTTTTTTGGGGGGGGGCGGTGGTTAAGGTGTCTGAAACATGATGATTTGTTAAGTCGGTAAAGCTTTTCATATAGAAATATGATTTCATCCCTTCTCTCTCCAAGGGAAAGACCAGAGAGTCATGTTTTTTTTGTGAACCTGATATAAAAAAGCTATTTGTCTTATTATAGGCCACACTGACTCAAAACCAAGTGAGCAGAAAGACATAAGAATTTCACTCAGAGTGCCTGGTCCTTAACTGCAATTTCATCTATGTGGAGGAACTCCCAGTCTGGAAGCTACCTCTATCCATGCACCTCTTCAATTTATATAGTCCTTCAGGGGCACTGAGAGATTAAGGGATAACCATCCATGATCACACAGCTAAAATGTGTCAAAAGCAGGACTGAAACTTAAGGCTGGCCCTTTATCTACTATGTCCTGCAGACACTTAAGCATCATTTTATAATATCTTAATACTCTAGTATAGTCAACTATACCTGTATCTAAATCTTCCTATTAGATTGCAAGCTCCAAACAGAAAGGGGTTATATCTTGTCTAAACCAAAAGCACAGTGCTCTGTATAAAGCACATACTCTTCCTACCCACACCCACAACACTATGTGCTTAAAATACGTTCGCAGGTTGTTTTTTCCCCAAGTAGTAGAGATGAGGTTATAATCTGACTCTTCTCAGCCTAAATCTGGATCTCTATCCTATATACCAGGGACTTATGACCTGGGATCTGTGAAAATTTTATTTCTTTTTATAAACCTTTTTTTACAGCTGTATTTCAACATACTTGGTTTCCTTTGTAATCCCATGTATTTTATTTTATTCCTCTAAAAACATTATCCTTGAAGGGGTCTATAGGCTTTACCAGATTGCCAAAAGGGTCCATGACACAAGAGAGGTTCAGGACTGCCCCTATGTATAGACCATGTAGCTCTTCTTGACTCATGTAAGCAGGCCCTCTCATAAGGCTTGGGAAATATTTCTATTTCTACTTAATCTGAGTAGAAAACTCTCCATTGACATAAACTATTCTAACAATGATGAGGAAGTAGAGAAGATCTGTTCTTCTGCCCTGTCTTTTCCTAAACAAAAACAAAGCACCTTCTACCTGGCAGAAGAATTATGACTCTGCGGACTCCTGCTGAGAAAGATGCTAGTAAAGTCTTTCGACTTAGGTCACGCAGTGTTAGACTCTGACTGGCGCTCTCTAAGCAGGAAGTGTTAACACCAACATCTCTGAAATGCTGGGGGAAATTTTATTGTCTGCCACATTCACAAATTGGAATCGATCTTCATTCAGCTCTTCCCCATACCAGTTTAGCCAAAGTTTCTACAAAATAGACATGAGATGTGAGTGCCTTTCAGATCACCTGTGATTAAATCCATGGCATTTGTCTTCAAACAAAAGTGTGTGTGTGTGTGTGTGTGGGTGTGTGTGTGTGTTTTTTCCTGGCTGCAACATATAATTTTAGTCAGCTACCACTAAATTAGACACCCACTCAGATTTATTATTATAAGAACATTCAGCAAGCTAATTTCAAGATGATGGCTCCTATAAATTCTTATAATTTATTATTTAGCACTTTGGTTTTTAATCATTAAGTACGTGAAGACGCTGTAGGTCAAACCTGTATTAATGAAGACAGTAATCTATTTTTCAAACTCTCTGCTCCTCACCCACCTTTCAAATTGTAAATTAACAGAAACATAGTTAAACACACTTGTAGGAACAAAAATGGTGACTGAGGGGATGAGGGGAAAACTTGGAGGCTCACAGACCTAATTTTTCCAGATAATGTGCTGTTAACTTAAACTGAGCAATCTGACCAAAAAGAAAAAAAAATATGGAGGCTATATTTCAGAGATGGGCAATTTTCTCAATAAAATAAAATCCTGAGTTTAGCAAAAGCTAAGGAGACATTAGCAAATATAATTTTTATTATTATGATTATGATTTTACATTAACCCCAACGTAACCAATACATTGGATCTGTGATCCCATATATGTGGTCATTCTATTTAACAAAGCAGATTTTGACCCATCTACGTTGACCCATATCGAGCAGTTCTTGTACATGTCCTTGTTTAAGATTGTCAGAGGAGGACCATCGCATGTGCTGGGGGCTCTATCTTGTCTCCTCCTGACATCATTAGGATGTCAACTATTCAATGGTTATACCTACCCATTCTGATTAGTCTTTTTGTCCATAGTTTTATGACAGATGAGAACCCAAAGACTGGTTATTTTAAAGAGCCAGTGATAAAGATCCAAGGTAATATTTTAGAATACTAGCGAAAGGCTCCAAATGTGATAACCGCCCGTGCTTTGGGAGATTTTGCTATTCCAGACTAACCTCTGATGAAATGAAATGCCTCCTCCTATTGAACAAATACAAGCTAATACTAAGATGGCCTCTGTAGTAATGCCAATGCCTCTGGTCATATTTAAACCTTTCATTTCATAGTATAATTCCACTCACTTGTTTCTGATAGGATATCAGTCCCAGGTTTATTGGAAATTTAGGAATTAAAAAAAAAATTCTGCTTCAAGTACAGACACTAAAAGAATCATAGACTGTTAGGGCCTAAGGGGATCAATTAATCCCAGTCCCTCATACATACGCACCGACACTCTTTGCTTGATTTTCTTATCAAATAAAATAGCTAAAACAATGGTAGAGCAGGAAGAAACATTTCAAAACTGGGCTATTGTGGTTTTGAAGACTTAGTTTGATTTCATGTTCCTGGGAAAAGGATGACTCAGTGGCAATTTTAACCTGGATTACTGTTCATAAACATAATGAAGTTTTGCACTTCTGCCTGTGTGAGTGGGAGGGAGTGTGACTAAGCCAGGCTCAGAAGAAGCTGTCTTCTCATTAAGACACAGAATCAGACCTCTCCAAGCTAATGTGGGAGCTTGTCTTTTCTATAGGTGCCAAATGTTATCAGTCTCCCAACAGGCCTTCTTGAAGAGGTCTATAGGCTTTACCAGACTGCCAAAGGGATCCATGCCACAAGAGAGGTTCAGGACTGCCCTATATATACACCATGTAGCTCTTCCTGAGTCATGTAAACAGGCCCTCTCACAGGATTCTGTTCTGGGTGACAATCAGGGAAACCACAAAGTCTTACCATTGACTTTGGTCTCTTTAGACTTTTGCTTTCTCCTCAACAAAAGTAGGCTTCCACAGGATTAGTGGCAGAAAGAGACTTTAAAGATCGTCTAGTCTAATCTCTCATTTTATGGATGAAGAAACCAAAATGAAGAGTAGAGGAATTACTTCCTCAAGTTTATACAGGTTAGTAAGTGACAGAGTTAGGATTTGAAACTAGGACTTCAGATTCTACATCTAATGTTCTTGTCACTCTACCACAAAAATTAAACTTTCAGTACAGAGTCAGGGAGGAAGGAACCCTGGGCTTGGAGTCAGAGGAGACAGGGCTCTGAATCCTTCTTCTAGCATTTATGATCTCTGTAGCATCTCATTTAACCCCTCTGACTCTCAGTTTCCTCATTTGTAAAATGGATAAATACTACCTGCAGAACCCCTGTCATTGAATTGTTATGAGAATCAAATCAGAAAATATAAGTAAAGTGCTTTGCAAACCTTAAAGCATTAAATAAATCCTAGAAATTCTTTTTAGGGACACAAAAGAATGCCAGCTAACAAATGATTTCAAAGGAAAAAATGCTGAATAAATGTATTGCACCATCTCATAATGCTAGAATATTATAGCCTGAAGGACTTCATAAGTCTAGTCCAGTCTTCCACTAAGTATAGAATCCTCTCTAAAACCTCACTGACAGGTGAGATGATGATAGTAGAATGTGATAAAGAGTGAATCAGGCATGGTACAGTGGAAAGAACACTGAACTTGGAGTAAGGAGTGGCCTGGGTTTGAAACTTACTTGATATGCAAATTTTTCCTCTCAGAATGATACCATCTGTAAAATGGAAACAATAATCATCACATAAATGTAAATAATTCTCCTCTTCCTCTATTTCCTCCCTCTTCCCCTCCTCCTTTTTCTTTATAATTCTTCCTGCTATGACTGAGTGAAATATTTATACTTCTTAGAGATAAGAGATTGGATAAGCTCAATCCCAGAAAATAAAATTGATTAGGCCCATTTTGTCCAAGGTAAGGGACATTTGTACTTTCAAAGTTTTTCCCTTATCTATGACCCCTCCTCTATCTCCCTTTGCTTCTGCCCTTTCCCTGAGGGTCAGCTGTTCTAGTCCCCCACCTTACACAGGCCCTTCTTTGGGCAAGACTGAAACTCTAGAACTTGCCAACTCCCTATACTCTGTTTGTAGGACCACAGAAGTGCAGAACTTAAAAGCGGGGTGGAAACCTAAAATAAGTCCCTCTTATTTTTACAGATAAAATAGTCACAGGGGTGGGGAACCTGCCTACCCCTAGTAGCATAATGGGAAAGACAAATTGCTGGACCTCATGTCAGGAGACCTGGCTTCAAGTTCCAGCTCTGCTATTTACTATCATCATCATCATCATCATTATTGTCAACGTCAATCTGTGACCTTGATCAAATCATTGTGCTTCTACAGGTTTCCTTTTCTCTTGAAAGGGGATAATAATATTTGCTACTTATTTCACAAGGTTGCTGTGAGGAAATTTCTTTGTAAACTGAAGTGTTATGGAAATATGAGCTATCAGTAGAATAAATGTAAGTTAATTTAAGGAAACTGACAATCAGAAGGAGAAAATACTTGCCCTAGGTTGCCTAGATAGCTAATGGCACAGTCAGGACTAAATAAGTCTCCCAATTCACATTTCATAATAATTCACATCTATATAGCAGTTATTAAGGTTTACAAAGTGCTTTAAAGGTTTATGGACCCTATGAGATAGGAAATACAAGGATTATTACTCTCTTTCACAGTGGAAGAAACTGAGGCTCAGACTAGTGATACAACTTGCCTGAGGTCACACAGCCCACATATACTAGAGCCAGAATTGGAACCCAGATCTGCCAATTTCACAGTCTACACACTTTACTACTAGCCAATTCAAAGTGGTTTGGTTTTTTTTTTTCTGTATCAAAGTTTACCTCTGCCATGTACCATGCTTTCAGGTCTCACTCTAAAGAGATCTGACAAACTAATGCATGCTGATATGTTGGTGGGTATCAATAGCTTTAACCCTTTACAGTTTAACAACAATCATTTCTGAAGGCAAGCCTGTAACCTAAAGAAATGACTCCAACTCTGGACTCAGAGTGACAGGCTGATGAGGGACATGACTGTAGGGAGGTAGGTCTTTGGCTGCCCCTCATATCAAATGTGGACACCTGCCCACTTTGAATAGGGCTGACCCAGGACACAGATGACCTCCCAGCTGAATGGTTCTATGGAGATCCCCGAGCCTCATTAGGAATCTGCCCTTTTTAAAATTGGAGAAAATGAGGTTCAGACTCATTAAAGGGAACACCCAGAGAAAAAACTCTCAGCTTCATGCTTTAACTACCCAGATGTGCCAGTTCCTAATATCATTACTTGATTCCCCACAATTCAGTTAAATTAGTACAGTCCGACACATTCCAACCTTCAACCATTTTGTCACTTAAAATGAATGTTCTGGAAAGCTAGCCTTCCTAGAGCATTAGTTACATTGTCCATTACATACTTAATAGTAGCTTGGAGTTATTTTTGCTATGTGCTAGAGGACGATAAATTATGTGATACAATGTACCTAAAGTATCCTTGGAGAATTATAGGAGAGGGTTGCTTTTGGGAAAATGTTTTATTAGATCCATGGAATGCAGGACCATATTAAGTAGGAGTAAATATATATATTTATTATATTATTTTATCACAATATAGATGTACATACTTACATCCATACATATATTACTCCTGCTTCATATGACTCTGCATTCCATGGACCTAAAAAACACTAGCGAGTCAATTAAAAAAAATATATATATATATAGGTAATATGCATATATACATATAATATACATATTAGCAATATACATATATCTTGGTTAACTTATCACTTTTACTGGTCAATTAAATACATATATATAATATAAATTATATTACATATATATATAATATAAGATATGTATATATTTTAATTGACTTGAATCTAGAATCTCCTTAAAAACAGTAGTTTTAACCAGACCTAGAGTTTGAGTTTGTATGAGAAAGGATTCAAAACTTATAATTATATAAGATTTAAGATTATCTCTGAATCATCCGTATTTCTTTATGCTTGATTTTGAGTGCTTCCAGCAAACACATATTTTGTGTTTTCTTTCTTTTAAAAATGATTTTGTGCCTAAGAACAAACATTTTATTTGCTAAGGACCACGGGCATCATGGTAATTAATAGGTAATCAATGACCATATGTAAATGAGAAACAAAGAAGCCAGGTAGTCGAAAGGACATTTTCCTGATTCATGTTTTGGCTCCAACACTCACTTTGGGCCTCAGTTTCCAAAGGAGCCAAAGACCTACCTCTCAAAGTTTGCTCCCTCACTAGCCTATGATGATACCTCGAATTCCCAGAACTAAAGTAGTAAAAACTAAATTAGTAATTTGTTTCCATGGGTAATACAGTCTTACCTTCAGAAATACTCCTTGTTTTATGGGAAAGGGTAATATTAATACTATATAATCAGTGCATCTCTTTGGACACATAATCTCACTTCTCTGGATCTTAGTTTATTCCTCTGAAAGATTAGGGAATTGGGCCAGATGACCTTAAAACTACTTTTTAGCTACTTTGCTTTACGGTTTGTACTACCTCTAACATTCCACAGTTCCAAGAAGAGAATGAAAACCCCTTCTCATCGGGGGTTTTCTGTTCGTAGAGGAAGAGTTAATAAGAGTTAATAAAAGGTTCTCACTCTGAACTCTTTAGGTAATTGGTGAGATCTGAAATGGTTAGGCATTGTGCAGCCATTCTGTCCATCAGAAGCACAAATATCAAAGCTGCATAGCACCTTGAGAGCACCTTTGCTTTACAGAGGCAGAGAGAAGGGAAATGACCTTCTCAAGGTCTACAGCTAGCAGGTAGATTTAAATACAGGTCTTCTGACTTTTGAGGCAGGTAGGTAGCACAGCGGGTAGAGTACTGAGCCTAGAGTCAAGAATACTTGAATTCAAATCTAGCCCTAGACACTTACAATGTCTGTGACTTTGGATAAGTCATTTAACCTGTTGGCTTCAATTTCCTCAACAGTAAAATTGGGGATTATTAATTGAGGATGAATAATAGCACCTACTTTGGAGGGCTGTTGTGAGGATTAAATGAGAAAATATTTGTAAAGGGCCTAGCACAATGTCTAACACACAGTAGGTACAACATAAATGTGTGTATTCTTTTCCCATCTCCTTCCTCTCCTGATTTCAAATTGAAGGCTCTTTCCATCATTCCATTCTCTGCCTTTTTTTATTGATATTTAAATTTTTTAAAATTAAATTTTAATTTTACTTCCAAATTCTTTCTCTCTTCACCCTTCCCCTACCCACTGAGAAGGCAAGATATGTAAAACATATTTCCACATTAGATCTGTTCCAAACAAACAAATAAAAAACCTCAAGAAAGATAAAGAAAATAATGTTTCAGTCTGCACTTAGTTTTCTATCTGGAAGTGCATAGCACAGTTTATTTTCATTATAATATCACTGTTACTATATTCACTTTACTATGTATCAACTCATACAAGTCTTCTCAGGTTTTTCTGAAACCATCCTGCTTGTCATTCCTCACAGAATAATAGTATCCCATCACAATCATATACTACAACTTGTTCAGTCATTATCCAACTGACGAGCATTCCCTCAATTTCCAATTCTTTGCCATCACAAAAAGAACTGCTATGAATATTTTTGTATATATAGATTATTTTCCTTTTTCTTTGATCTTTTTCTGGGACAGACCTAGTAATGATATTGCTATTTATTTGTCAACATTTCCAAACTCTGTCAATGGACACTTGCTGTGGTCAGATTGCCCTTAAATGAGGTAGAGGACATTATGGCCTACCCTGAAATCCCTGATTTGCATCAAAATGAACACTGGACACTTTCAACCCATTTCAAATGCCAGCTGCCACCAACTGGAGCTCCATCTATGTCCCTAATGCCAAAAAGAATAGCTCTGGATTTCCTGCCTGTCCCCCATAAGCCATTCACTTGCCCAGTTAAAAAGTCTGCTCAATATCTTTAAAAGTTATGTTTTAATTTGAGAATATTAATTGCATTTAAATTATCTGACTGTATGATTTATAACCCACTGAGATTCTGCTGTATTTCCATATGTGGTGCTGCCATTTTCTCCTCTGTATACCTATCACTGCCCATTGTTTATTCTCCCTGATTGATGTTCCAGCTCTGGGTGGTTCCTATTATGAGATTCATAATTATCACTGGTAATAGAGAAGCCTTCTCTATTCTCTACGGCAAGACTGCCCAAATTATTCATTGTAGCCCATTGGTACAGCACCGCCAGAAAATAAGAATTTATTTCCAATCCCAGGCATATGGTAGATAAGAGGATGTATTTATTTCTCCATGTTTCAAAAGGATTAAGGTTGGAAAAAATAAATATCACTTAGGCTGTCAGCAACCAGAACTTTATGGTTTGGAGTGTAGAAGGCCTTTCCTGGGCTAAGTACAACAAATCTCAAGGCTGATTTAAAAAAGGAGGGTTGGCAGCTAAGAAAACAATGCCAGACTTAGCCAGTTTAAGAAATAAATGCTATAGATTTTGCTTGGCATACCCAATGCTTCACAGGACATGCTGCAAAAATATGGAACTTGGTGTTAACAATATACTATGCTTATTTCAGTTAACAACAACAACAACAACAAACTTACCAAATTCCACCAGTCCTTGACCCCTGGCTATTCCAAAAGCCCCTTGAATATATCATCTGGGTTTTGCCTAATTACACATAATTAGGAGATGTAATTATGCTTTCAGTGTGGCTCTGCCATTAAGAGCAGAATGGACAGCTGAAACAGCCATAGGAAGCAATGCTTCAGAGAAAACAAATTCAACACACAAGCCAACATCTCAAAATAGGAATTGCAGTGAAGGTTAGTAAATCAAACTTATAGATTTTTTTAAAAAAATTGTTCTTGGCTTTATCTAAATATTTGAGGCAACAGTTACGTGTTCCATCTTTGTATTTAGAGCTCAGTTAATTATGTCCTCATTTGCATCAATGCTCTGCCAGGGAGAACTGGTGAATTTTGCCCTTCTCCCCCCAATTACTTTGATTTGCTAACTTTCTCTTATATTTATAGCTCTTTATTTTTTACTTCCTTGTTTCCAGCAGACTCCTGTTATAGTTTCTCCAATTGCCTCGATTATTTCGCATCAAAGAATCATAACATTTTGTTCACATGTTCCTCCCATGCAAGTGCCATTAATGCCTGATGATTAGGAGCCTCTTTGGAAATGAACTCATTCCCAGAGCCAAATTTACATGCCTTAGTGATGTGGGAAGGTGGCTATTTCATGCTTTGATGACCACCAGCCAAAGTTACAGAAAACACAGGAGTGACAAATGCAAGTTGACAAAACAGCTGGAAAGGGAATAGAGTCCATGCTTCCAGTCTTGGCTTTTGTTTATCATTTTGTAACTGATTGTTGCAGTAACTGGCAGTAACAAAGCAATGCACTCCATTAAATGCTCTAGTTAATGGAAACATTTTTGCAGTGCCAAAAAAGAGGAATGATTTACAAAAAGAAAATTCCCTAACATTATGATCAAGTCTTTCAACAAGCTTTGGGGTCTGACCTTAGACTGCAGAGGGATGAGGCAGCCTCTTGGTAAACCACCCCTTAGAGGGACAAGCATGATTTTGTGTCATGGTTTGACGCCGTTATTTTCTTTTAACCCTTTAGTTTCATGCCTCTTCCAATATATACACTTCACAAGCACGTGGAATTATGGCTAGATCACTGGATCCAGAGTCATAAGGCTTCTTTCACCTCTTTGACTCACAGTTTCTTCATCTGCACAAAGATATCCTTCCTTCTTGTATTATAGTTATGTGTGTGTGTGTGTGTGTGTTTTCTGTATGTGTTGTCCCTCCTCTTAAATCATAAGATCCATGAAAGCAAGGGATATATACATATATACATACATACATACATATACATATGGATGTGTGTACATATACACATAAATATATGTATATACAGATACACATCTACGTGTGTGTGTGTATATACAGTTTCTTTCTAAATATTAATACCTCAAATTCCAAGGACAGAGCCTTGCATATAGTAAACAATTAACACATGTCTGATGGGTTGGATTAATATGATAATGGTACTTTTTTTTTATCATTTTAAAATGAAAAAAGTGCTTTAACCACAATAACTCTGATGGAGGTAGTCCAAACATAGTCATTTCTATCTTAACAAAAGAAGAAAATGAGCCTCATTCTCCTTTTCTGTAAAATAAAGAGGCTGAATTAAATGAGGATGAGAATTCATATTTCTAGAGAGGCTTAAAGGTTACAACTGACTTTCCTTATAAGCCTGTAAAGTTGGTACTGTGCATGTTGTTACTGGAGTTTGTCCAATCGATCAGCAAGTATTTCCTAAGCACATACTACATGCCAGAATTTAATTTAGGCCCAGATGAATGAGCAGAAGTGGCTTATCTGGGTCACCTGAGTTGGGGAGCTAGAACTCAAATTCAGGCCTCTCACTTCCAAGTCCAATTTCTTTCATCTTGAAGAGCTATGGGCCTGTTAATCCCTAAACTGCTGAAGAACAAGGCAAACAGGACGCCAGACCTGGCATAGGTCTGAGGCAGGAGAAGCGGCAAGCTACATTCCTCTTCACTCTGTCCTGGGTAGCCTTTCAGCAGCAACTGCTTTCTCTCTGGCCTCCTCCTGACAATCATGTCCAAATGGAATCTGTCCTCTTCTCTAGCACCCATCAGTAACCAAAGGAAACCGTTTATGGAAAAATTAAAATAACAAAATAAATATGCACAGTCAATTTGGAATATAGGTCAATTCACAGCCATACATGATATTTAGTATGAAACCTTAACACCTGTTAGCATAAGGAACAGAAAGGTGGTGATTTGGGGGAATGGCGGTGCTAAATATAAAATGAATAGTTGTCTTTTGCCTGTCCACAATGCTGCGGTAGTCCAGCGTCCAACATATTTGATTCATTTTTTTCATCACTGACTCTTCATCATGGAGTTTAAACCATATGATCAAAGGATTTCGAGCTAAAAGGGCCCTTAGAACAGAGACCAGAGAATTGCAGAAGTGGAAGCAACCTTGAAACATAAGCAAAGAATGTTAAAGATGGAAGGGATATTTAGAATACTTAGAATATATCAATAATATCTAATATTTTATATCATGCTTTGATGTTTGTAAAATGCTTTTCATGCATGATTCCATTTGGTTCTCATAATTCTGAGGTAGGTATGTCAGGTATAATTATTCTCATTTTACATAAGAAGAAACTAAAATTTTGTTTAGTAACTTGACCATTGTCACAAAGCTAGGGCAGGAAGTAGGATTTGAACCTAAGACTCTACTGATTTTTTTCACTGCTTTTTCTGCTGTTTCATGCTACCACCAAATGCTATTGCTAGGAAGGTTCTTAAATGTCATCTTCCCCCTCCTTTGTTTTACAAAGACAGAAAACCAAGGCCCTGAGGGGAAACATCCAGGGGTGTGCTGGTAAATATTTAACAAGTGGAAGGGAATCAGCATTTATATAAATGCCAACAAAGTTCCAAGCTTTTTTACACATTGTTTTTTATCTTTTACACATTTCACACATTTTTACACATTGTTTTTTCTTTTGATCTTCTGGACAACCTTGGAAGGTAAATGCTGTTATTATCCTCATTTTATAAACTGAGACAAACAGAAGTTAAGTGACTTGTCCAGGGTCACATAACCAGTAATGTCTGAGGCTGGATCTGAACTCACATATTCCTGATTCCAGGCCCAATGGTCTAACCAATGTTCCACCAGGTTCTCCAGAACAACAGGCTTTGAGGTGGGGGTGGAGGAGTGTGGTAAGTGAGCGAGATACACTTTTAAGTTTAATATGCCTCATTAACATTTCTCTCCATCATTTTCTTGAGTCTAGGCAACCAAGAAAACAATAAGGAAAAAGTCCCGATTGGTAGTGTTTGCTGATTTCTGAGGTGTAAATGGTCACACTGATAATTTGCCAATTGGCTTTCATGAAAACTGGTTCAAGATGGCTTCAGCACACCTCTATCTCTTGGCCAAGATCACATAGCTCTCAAGAAGCTGGGGTGTAAACCCAGATTTTGTGACCCCAAAATTAGTTTCTTTTCATTGCACTACTGACAACTGGCCTTTCCATCTTCCTGAGAATGTGCAAAGTCTACCTGTACAGAGCAAAACCAAAGGCAAAGGGGGAACTAAATGTATTGATTGAAATGCATGTAGTACAAGTGGAACGATCACTTAAGTCATGAGACCTGGGCTCACATTCTGGCCATAATATTTACTAGCTCTGTAAATACAGATCACATGATGCCAGATTTAGAGCCAGCAGGACATTAGAGGCCATCTCATCAACCCCCCCTTCTCTATAGTTGGTGATACTGAAGCCTAGAGAAATCAATTGACTTGCCTCAGGTAGTGAGTGGAAGAGCCTGGATTCAAATTCAAGTCCAGAGGAAAACTACTGGGGCAGCTAGGTGGTGCAGCGGATAGAGCACTGGCAATGGAGTCAGGAGGACCTGAGTTCAAATCCGGCCTCACACACATAACACTTACTAGCTTTGTGACTTGGGGCAAGTCACTTAACTTTGCCTTACCAAAAAAAAAAAAAAAGCTATTTCTACCAGATGATGATCTCTTTCCATTGCTTAACCTCTTTGAGCCTCAGACTTTTTATTTGTAACTATATTCATGCACCTTGAAAGCCTCAAAGGTCTATAGAAATGTAAACTAGTTTTATTATTACAAATTGAGGCGGAGGTGTCACTGTTCATCAATCTATAAAACACAGTGTATCGCCTCTCCCTACCTCTCCCACAACTAATCCTCTGGAAATGGAAATGGCTTAAGAATTCTATCTTAGTATTCTCTCTTCTCAGGATCATTTTCCTGTGCCCAACAGTGCCAAAGTGCCATGTACCTTGTGGTCTGCAGAGTGGGTTTCCGGTTTGTTATTCAAAGTGCCTGGTGAAAAAAAAAAAGTCCCTGGTGCTGACTGCCAGATTTGTTGCATAAAATAGGCGTTCTGTGAATACTGGGGGCCCATCCTCCAACTGAGGGCCCCCTAGATGGGCTGGGCTCTGGTTCCCCACAACAAATAAAACCTTGGGGTGTGGGGGAGGAAAAGGAGTAGGAGAGAGACAGGAAGAAGAGACAGAAAGACTGAAGAACAACTTCTTTAAGGCATGACTCAGATTAATCTGAAAACACAACCTAAAGAAAAACTGAGGACAACCTCTTCCCATTGAGTTTAACAACTGAGCTTTCCCAAGTTTCTAAATAGGCACCTGGATTCTGACTTTATTCAACGGTATAAGGGGAGGGGAGTAGATTCCAACTCACTGGGCTATTCAAGCACTCATTCATTCATCCATCCATTCCTTCATTCATCCATTCATTCATTCATTCACTGGCTTCTAGATCCTGTGTTTGTTTCCCAGAATGTGACACAATAACATATAATGGGAAAACAAGCCAAACTGGTCAGGAATTCAGGGAGCCTAGGTGGAAGACCTAACTCTTTCACAGAATAGTTGTGTGATTCTGAGAATGAATGTCATTTTATGTCTCCAGATCTGTTTATTCATCTGTGGTAGAAGGGAGAGAACACTGACTTAGGAATAAGGGGAGCAGGATTTGAATCCTGGATCTGACATAAAATGATTCTGTGTCCTTGGGTAAGTCATTTCTCCTCTATAAGCCTCAAGAAAATGAAGGGTTTGCATGAGAGGAACTCTAATGTCTTTCTGGTTGTTTTCCCTTTTTTTTCCTTCAAGCTACTTTAGGAGGTAACAAAAAAATAGACACTTTATCTGAAAATGGTCTCTAGGCAGGAACCACTCAGCTGGTTAGCTTTCTGAAGTCAGGGGAAAACTCACCTCTTACATTACCAAGATGAGAAACACTAAGAAAAACACTCCTCCTCCCCAGTACTCAGTCTTGGAGGGATGTCAAAGGCCTTTTGAATGACGACCATATTTGTCCATTTTTTGACTTAAATTACTTTTGATTCAGCCGCTGCACTGAATTGCCTTGATGTACTATCACATGAAGTGACGTGAAACATATCGGAGAAAGGCAAGTTTCTGGTGAGGATTATGAAAGAAAGGAGTCACTGCCTTGCTCACTTCTCCAAATGTTGGAAGAAATGAATATGAACCTTCAGCTGCAAGGGAATCTCTCTGAACCGTGTTAAGAGTGAGTGACATTTTACGCAGCTCAAATTTTCAGGCTGAGCCAAGAAGTCATAATAAAAAATCATTTACATATACCTAAGCATTTTGGGGTATTCACAGATTCCTTCCCTACCCCAACAGCAATTTAAAAAATTCTCATTTTATATTTTCAGGGCTTTAGTTTCAGTGATGTTTGATACTGTAGGCAAGAGAGAATTACTTTGAAATCCCAGAATATAATTTTGATTTCTTTCCTTCCTTCCATTTTTCTTTCTATCTTCAGGAGAATTTCACATCTCCTTTTCTTTTAACTTCTCCTCTAACTTCCCAGCCATTTTAGCTTTGGCCCCTGGGCGTGGGGTGGGGTTAAATTCCAGTAGGTCTGGGGAGTTCACACTTTACCCTCAAATCATTAGTTGTCCAAAAGACTCTAGAGAAATAATTAAGGTATAGAGGAAGGACTAATAGAAGCTCTGATGCTGAATAGAGACTAACACAGAGACTGTACCAGATGAAAAAATATTACTATGTAATCAAACAAATAAGCAATGGGATTTTTAAAAACATAACTTTGGTAACTTGAAATTGAATTAAATTTTCACGAATTTATCTTTATTGTAATAAAGCCTTTGGTACATTTTGGGAATAAGGATTTAACTAAACAACAAGAAATAAGGGAGAAAGACTTTGAAGAAAACTGGAGATTGGGGAAATTGTAAACCAAGTCTCAGAATTGTAAGGTATCTCTGAAGTACCACCAAAACCTATACAGGGTTCCCTTCTATAACATCACTGTCTTCAACTGGACACCTTTAGTAATGGAGAATCTACTTCTTCTTGAGGCAACCTTTCCTATACTTTTCAACAGCACTAATCCTAAATGCACACTGGCATATGCTGTCCTGTAATATTTACCCATCACCCCCAATTATGCTCTCTGGGGCCAAGCAGAACAAGTAGAATCCCTCTTTGATGAGACAACACTTTAAATATCTGAGTAAAGTTAACATGTCACCCTGAAATCAAGTCCTGTCCAGGCTGGACATCCCTAGTTCCTTTAACCATTTTCCACATGACATGGCCTTCACTTCTATGCCATATTGATATTTCTTCTATGTATTAACCCATGTTTTCCCATGTCCTTCTTAAAACGTAGAGACTAGATCTAAACTTGATATACTAGTAGAAGTGATCTGACCAGGGCAGAATGTCTCCTAAACAACACTTGGGGAGTTCACATTTAAATTATGCTTAGTCTATGTCAGAGGTGTCAAAAACTGGCCACATTCCTGAGTGGAGTGTGACCTAACCAGATGAAAATGTGACTGAGAAATATTTAACAAAATAAATAAAAAATATAATAAAACACAGATAACATTACCTTTTAAAACTAAGTCAATATGCACCCAGGATCCTTACCTAGAGATTATTGGCCACCCCATTTCTATTTGAGTTTCTATTTGTCACCACTGGTTTAAGAGACCTAATTTCAGGATGATAAAGAGTTTTATGGAAAACTGGGGAGTTGAAAGTTTGGGACTAATCTCCTAACTTGAGGTTAAGGGTTAGGTTTGGTTGTGGGTTGGTCTAACACTCCTAAAGCCCATATGGCCATTGGGTCAGTCTCAAAGTCTATTTGTTCTAAATGGGCTCTTCTGTGTACTCTGATCTCATCCTGGACCAAAGCTGAATAAAAGCTGTGGGGCCTGTTCTGAATCAGACCAGCTTTCAGAAAGCCCTGCTAAAGACAGAAGATAGTCATTCAGCTACAGGGATGAAAAGTTAGACATTATTAAGGTTAAGAAAAATGAGAATACTGAAGTAGAATTGTTTTGATTTACCCTTCTCTCCAACACACATACCCTGAAGACTGTCAGACTCTCATTAGGTACTGTTCCCTTCTAGCCATTACTATACTTCATATCAGCTTAGACTGGAAACCTCTGAGTCCCATCAAAGCTTACTAGGGAATAAGTGACTAGGGCTGAGCTTATGTAGCCAAAGGTTGCTACTATACATAGGGTCCAGAAAGGAATTATATTTTTTTAAACTAAGATGAGTAAGCTATAGCTATACTGATCTCTCCATTTTCATGGAAGGCATATTCAAGGTCATTTTTTAAAAAATCAATAGAACAATCTGAATATGCAATTTCACATCACCATGTTTGTTAGTTTTTAAATATACTAAAGGAACAGAGTCTGGGAAGATCTGGAAGCTTCAGGTTTGTTGATCTATGGGTGACTTTTGAAAGATCTCAGAGACAATGAGATTCTGCAGGGTTAAGAAGGGGAAGAGTGCTGCTGCTTTTTAAGTTTTTTTTTTTTAAGGAGAGGATAGAGTCTAAGAGCTGACTTCTATTCCTGACAAAATTCTAGAATACATTATTAAAGTGATGATGAAAGGAAGCATTCATTACTAAAAGTAATCACTTCATCAAGAAGACCTTATGCCAGACTAACCTCATTTATTGTGACAGAATAACTACACTGCCATTTTAGGGGAAAGTAGCCCTAGCAGACTCAAATTTTGGCAAAACATTAGACTGAGTTGCTCATGCTATTCTCTGTAACAGGATGGAAAGATGTGGACTGAATGATCATTGAGTTCACTGTATTCAGAACTAACAAAGTAGACTTTAATTGGTTTATGGAAGGAGGTCTCTAGTGTAGGGCCCAGGGATCTGTCTTTTGTCCTAAGCCATTCACTAATTTTATCAATGACGTGGGTGAAGACACAGAAGACACGGAGGTCAAATTTGAATGGTAGATAACCAGCACACTGCATGACTGTGAAAATATAAAAACACCTCTGCAGGCCAGAATAAAAATGAGTACAATAGGAAGAAATGCAAATTTCTACATTCGGGATTTTAAATAAAGTCCCAAGTAGAGAAAGGACAAGATATGGCCTGACAAAGGAGAATCTGAAACAAATCTGGGGTTGTTAGTAAACAGGAAGTGTGATGTGATGTGACAGCCCCAAAAGCCAATCACATCCTAGGCTGTGTTAAGAGAGACAGAAAGTCTAGAATTTCAGTTCAATTCAATAAGCATTATTAAGTACCTACTATATGCAAGGTAAGGGTGGCGTAGTAGATACAGCAATAGAATGAGTCCATGGAGCCTGAGTTCAAATCCAACTTCAGATACTTACTAGTTGTATGAACCTGAGCAAGTCACTTAACTCTGCCTCAGTTTCCTCATCTGTAAAATAAGCTAGGAAAGGAAAAGGCAAACCACTATAGCATCTTTGTCAAGCAAACCCCAAACAAAGCCACAAAGTGTTGGATGTGATTGAACAACCACCACATATGCAAGGTAATCAGCTAGGCACTAGAGATACAAAGACAAAAGGAATGAAAAAAATGTTTAGCCCAAAGAAGAGAAGATTGGGTGGAGGCAGGGGCAGGGGCAAGGCACAGGATACCTGTCTGTGTATTTGAAGAAGGGTAGTGTGGAAGAAGGATCAGGGGTGGGGAACTGAATCCAAAGCCAAACTGGGTTCAGTCAAAAGGCCCCACTTAAGGATATAGAAGGTCACACGAGGCCTCAAGCCACAGGTTCCCCACCCCGGGATGATTAGACTTTCTTTTTATTTACAGGGAACAAAACTAGGAGTAATAAAGGAACTGACAGAGAGGCTGAATTTTAACTCTGTGTCAAGAAAATAATAATAGCTGATATTTACATAGCATTTCAAGGTTTGTAAAGGGCTGTGTATACATTCCATCATTTGATCCACAAAACAGCACTGTGAAGTAGATGCCACAGGTATTATCCCATTTTATAGAAATAGAAACTGTGACTCCAAGAGGCTGTGCACAGCTGGCAAAGGCCAGAGACAAGATGGACAGTTTTTTGACTCTATGTCCAACACCCCATTAGGCCACGCTACCTAAAAGGGAAGGGGCTGCCTTAAGAAGTGGGAGAATTGATTATAAATGGAGATCTCTTCAGTGAAGGCTGGGGAATCACTTGTCAGTGATATTTTAAGAGAGTTCCTACTCAAGTATAGGCTTGACTCCACAATTTATAAGGTTCTTTCTAACTCTAAAATTCTGTAATTGTAATTACAATTCCATGATTTCTGTTCAGAAGCCTGTTAGGTACCTGCAAATGGGTCACTTGCTTTTCTGTACAGCTAATTTGTAAGCTGGTTGTTTCTAAGTCAAACACCAAATCAACTGAAAAGCTCTTTGCCTCCACACAAAGACAATATAAATACATTTTCAGTAGCCAAGTCTATGATCATCATGTTTGATAACTGCTCAGAATCACAGAACATCATATTTGGTTTTGTTTTTTGTTTTTTTTGGCTGGGCAATGGGGTTAAGTGACTTGCCCAGGGTCACACAGCTAGCAAGTGTTATGTGTCTGAGGTCAGATTTGAACTCTGGTCCTCCTGAATCCAGGGCCGGTGCTGTATCCACTGTGCCACCTAGCTGCCCCTCAGAATATCATATTTGGAAGGCACCTCTGGGGCCAACTAGTCCAAACCATTCCAATATAGGCCAAAGATTCCTTCACCAACATCCCCAATAGGCAGTCATCCATCTTTCACTTGAAGACCTTAAATGAGGGAAGGATAATGCACTTTCCCTGGAGGCCACATGGCCAAGCCAGATTGTTAGAGGGTTTCCCCTTAAATCTGCCCCTCTGCAACTTCCACCCACTCCTCTCAGCTCTGTCCTCATGGGTCAAACAGAACAAACCTAATCCCTCTTCCACAAGACAACCCTTCAATGACTTGGAGACCACCATCCTGACTCTTTGACATCTCTTTTCTGGGCTTACCATATCCATTTCCAAAAACTATTCCCCATGAGGATCTCAAGGTCCTTCACTACCGTGGTCACACTCCTCTGGACATTTCCCCACTTAACGATGTTCTTTATAAAATGTAATAATCAGAAGGGAAGAAAAACTTGACACTCATTACTTCAAATGCCTTCTATTAAGTGGAACTAGTAAAAAGTAATTGTTCTTACTATGCTAAACTTTATATAAAAATACTCTGAATTTCTGTATTCTTTCAGTTCTAGTCTTGGCTTTGCCACAACTCACTTGTAAAATTTCAGGCAAGTTTACTTAATTTCCATGAATCTGAGTTACTTATGGAAAATAAGTTGTAGCGTTGGAACTAGTACTTTGAACTTAGAGTGATATAATAATGGCATTTCAGAGCTGGCAGAAAGATCTCATACATCATGTAATCCAGCCCCAAAGGGAAAAGGAATCCCTCTATAATATTTTCAACAAATGGCCACCCAGCTCCCTCTTGAATACTTCAAAGTGATGGGGAACTCACCACCTCATGAGAATCCAGTGATCTCTCCCCAATACTACATGGAGTATAAGGAAATAGAACAAGAATGAACCCAAGTCTCCTCTTGTAGTAAACTAAACTATAGGGCTGTACTGTTGGCCACCAGATTTTACATTTTGAAAATGTCATTTTATCTGCCAACTAATACAATATGTTCATGGCTCTCCTGAGAATTCCCATTTCTCATTTACCGTGTTTCTTTTGATGACAACCTATAAAGTTAAGTTTTCAGAATTTGAGAGCTACTAAGACCTAAATTCAATGGATGTACAAAGACCTCTTCTTAAGTATACAAATTTCTTATACACACACACACACACACACACACACACATACAGAAATATACCCATAGAGACATATACATAAATACAGATACTGGAAACTTTTTTGTGTTTTACTTTACATATTTACCCATTATTTAAACATTCTACAGATGTTGATGGAGATACTTCAGATTAGTTAAATCTGAGTGTGTGGCCCCCAAAAGAGGTCATCCCATTAAGTACAAGGACCATAGGGTATTTCTATTCATCTTTCACATCTACAACAGAATGGATGGTGCTTTTTGACTCACAAACATCCCATTGCCAGGTTTTCCAAACCTGAATATGTATTCATGTGATGCCCTCATATGCAGGACACAAGACCTGCTTTAGCTTGCTTTAATTAAACCACTTCTTACTTCACACAGTGCATGAAGAGTAGGTAATTTTTGCTCAAAGAAGCAGACAGATGTTCTTTTTCTTTTTAGGGAATTGGTGGGGGGGCAGCAGCGATGGAGATTTCATCTTCTGTACAAAAAGGAAAAATAAAAATGGAGACAGAGAGTGAATTCCAGGCATTTAGTGCGGGTGAGAAGGGAGGACTCAGTAAAAAGAAACAGACACAGGGGATGGAATGTTGTGTGCAAAGAGCCATAAGCAGAGCAGTTTAGCTGCATTGTAGAGTGACCAGAGGGGAGTAATATATAATAAGACTGGGAAGCTATGAAAATTATTTGCTTAAGGTCACATGGTTAAAAGTGGAAGAACCTGGATTTGAACACAAGCCTTCTGATCTCAAGTCTAGGGTTCTTTGCTAGGCTGTTTCCTTTAAAATCTCGCCCCATTCTTACCACTGGCATAATTGTCATAATTGTATAATATGCTTCATAAGCACTTGGCTTCAAAGTACTAAAAATTTGTTTCCAATGATTGGGATGATACTTCTTATAAATAATTAAAACAAAGATAACAAGTCAGAGGAAGAAGGGCAAGGAGAGAGTACATTTCTTTGGAAAGGACAGATATATCCATTTATGAGGGCAAAGAGGTAAAGAAATCTCTAGGTCCCAGGAGGCTGCTGGTGCTCAGATGTTCCCTCCAATACACTGAGAGCTGTCCCACACTGTCAAATAAAACTGAACAGCACGCAGAGCTCTCTCACCAAAACTGTCAGCACCAATAGGCACTGAAGAAATTGTGTTAGGAAAATAGATGGGCTAAGATTCAATTTTTCGATTGTATGAAGCTTTAACTTACTGACCTTGGGAGGAAAAATACCTTGGTGAGGTGAAAAAGAAGCACAGTGTCTCTCTGGTAAAAGAACTGTAGACCTCCAGAGAGGAAAGGATCATTTATTTCATCTGAATATCATGATTATTATTATAGTGGCTATGAAAGTAGGAAAAGCTTGCTAAAATGGGCAAAGAGTCCTGGGCTAAACCTCACCTTCTTAGTAGCACAAGGTAGTAAATGTGTTATACAGATCAGTCCACATCTCATTAGTGCCCATTCAAGAGCATTCTACACTGGTATCAGATGCCTGCCATTCTAGCACTGCATAGGTGCATTTTACATCAGTACCATTCTATGAGGGGGAGTTAGGTGTCACAGTAGATAGAGTGCCAGACCTGGGGTCAGGATGACTCATCTTTGTGAGTTCAAATCTGGCCTCAGACACTTACTAGGTGTGTGACCTTGACAAGTCACTTAACCCTGTTTGCCTCAGTTTCCCCATCTGTGAAATGAGCTGGAGAAGGAAATGGCAAACTACTTCAGTATCTTTGCCAAGAAAACCCCAAAAGGGGTCATGAAGCGTCAAATACAACTGAAAATGACTAAACAACAAAGATGGCTCAGTGGATGGAATGCTAGGCTTGAAGTCAGAAGATCTGAGTATGAATCAGCCTCAGACACTTACTAGCTGTATGACCCTGGGTAAGTCACTTAATCCTATTTGCCTCATTTTGCTCATCTGTAAAATGAGCTGGGGAAGGACATGGCAAATCACTCCAGTATGTTTGCCATGAAAATCCCAAATCAGGTCACAAAGAGTTGGACATGACTGAAATGACTAAGAAACCATTCTACTACATGCTATACTATAGTATTCCATTTCAAATTGTATAGGGCATGGTTTTAGATATAATGACTGGGTCCTGACTTCTTACCTAGCAGCCATCCTGCTGTGTTTTAGTGTGAACAGAGACAAAGTGATCTAGTGAAAAGACTACTGGATTTGGAGTTAGAGGCCTTGGAATCAAATCTCAGATTTAACACTTTCTAGCTGGGGGAATGTGGGCAGGTCAAAAGGGCTCTGAGCCTCATTTTCCTTATTTATAAAAGGTGGTAAAAAATACTTGTACTCCCAAGGTCATGGTAAGAAAAACACTTTGCAATCTGTAAGCCTCCATCTCTTCACTTGACATCATGGTGGGCTTGGAAAACAGCCAGGAAAGTGGCACAAAGTAAAGCGAACTAACCAAGTTATCATACTGGCACTGTAGCAGGTATGCAAATGTGGAAGGCTTCCTTGTTGAGAATCTCCAGCAACCTCCTGTCTGAGGCTACAAAAATCTCTCTGGGCTGAGGCAGACACAGGGGTTGGGTGTTTTTCATGCTTGTCGGACTGGAAAATAGAGCTCATCAACAGGTATTTCTGAAGTGAAATAGGCCCTTCATCTCTTTGTGGCTGGACTGTCTTTGGCCTATTATCATATCGCCAGGGTTAAGTCTATATGTTCATGTGCCCACCCTCGACCTGTGATCAGTCAGGGAATGACTACTCCGTGGGTGGTTTATGCAGCCCGTGGGTTTCTTCTATCTCTGGCTCATAGCTACCACCCAAGCAGCTACCGCTCAGAGCTTGGGGACCTGGAATCAAGATACCACCTCAGAAGTTTCAGAAGTGACTGTGGTCCCAACATAGGGCCAGAGGATTAATTGGGAGGAGTTCAGTCTTGTGAAGATGTCAATGCTGACACAGTGATGTGGAGAGGAGAGGACACAGAGTGCGTACTGACACCAACAAAGAATGTTGCAAAAAGAGGTCTACTATGTCTCCTGATCTCTTTATAATTGTCTTTATTTGACCTAGACTTTGCTGACTTCCTCAGCTTTGGACCACTGCTACAGAGTCCATTTTCTGTCTCCTGTCTTGCTAAATGGATTGGTTATCTTATGAGTTCTAGATTGTCCCTTCATGGCATTCTCTTGGACTGAAATTTGGAACACATTATTGCAAGGACAGAAGGCATCATAACAATGATTAGATGTGAAATGGCTTCTGTACACTAGGAGTTTCTATGATATCATTTCTATTACCAGCACAGAAAAATACAACTCACCATGCATCCCAAGACCTTAATGTGGTACATACCACTAATCCTATGCCTGTTCACTGCCCTCCATTCCTGATATCTAAGAAACAAGGCAATTAAAATCTCAAAGACATGGTACTTTTCCAATCTACGGTAAAGATTCAAAAAATCTCAGAGCCAGAAGGGACTTTAGGGCACATCTAATTCAGTATCTTCCTAAAGGGGAATCCTCATAATCAACCCTGACAAATGGCCTTCCACAGGGAGTCAGCTCGTACTGGTTTGCAAGCGCTGATTGTTAAATTTTTCAATGTGAGCATTTCTACCTCAGAAATTGACAAATGCTACAAATCAGGCTGTCTTTATTGTTTTGTTCATAGTCTAGGCTTAAGAGATAGGGAAAACGTCAATAATGCAGGTTAAATTTAAAAGTATACTATGTATAATTCTCCCCCCACCTCCAGATAGTTGGTTGCTAAACAGCTGCTAGCATACCCCCGGGAATCCACTATCTCCTGGGAACCCGCTATCTCCAGAGGCATCCCTTCCTACTTTCTTCACAGATCTTATTTCTATGGAGCCTGAAATCTGCCTCTGAAATGTTCATGCTGTTCATAGTTGGGGCTTCTGGCAGCAAGCACAATAAGCCTAATCCATCTTCCAAACTGCTAGCTTAGCCTACCACTTCCTAGGTCTTCTCACCATCTTGTTCACCCACCTATGCTCTGTCTTCTCAGGGTTCTTCGTACATGTGCTTCATAGAAGTAAAGGGTCAGCACACTCTTCAGAGCAGAGGACAACAGGATCACCACCTTCCTTGCTTTGGATATGAATGCTGTCTAAAACCAGATGAGCTTTCGGGGTTGCCATTCCATACTGCTGACTCACATTGAGTTCATAGTCTAATAAAAATGCTGGTTCTTTCTCACATAAACTCAGTTTATCCCATCGATTCCAATCTTATATTTGCGCAGCTGAGTTTCTGAATACAAATGTATGACTTTATATTTATCCTTATTATACATTATCTTATCAGAGTCTGTCTTTTTTATTATCCTGTCTCAATCTTTTTGGATTCCAGCTGAGTAACCTGTGCATCTTCAGGATGAAAGAATGAGAGGCATTCAAGTGGAGGTGGGATGACCACTTGCTGGGAATCACTGGGCATGTATGGTTTGAATTAAATGGCCTTTGGGATCCTTTCCAGTCCCATGAGACTTCAACTTTGCTATTCTGTGATTGTAAGGGTTTGGCAGAGTCAATACTAAAAGGCAAAATGCAAACTAATCAATACTTGGGCAGAATGACTTGTTGGGGGACGGAGTTGGAACGACTGATCATTAAGGTCTCTATGGCTCATGGAGTTCACCTGTACTACACACTGTAATAAATATTCTTTTCAAAAGATATACCCATTTCCTCCCAAGCTCCACTCAGGCTCAAATTAGGCTTTGGACAGTTTCTATATTGCTGTAAGGGGGAAAAAGGGCGAACATATACAACATTTACAATGTACAGTGTTGTAGCATTGTCAAACCTTTCCTAGGACCTGCTCACCTGACTATTTAGTGGTTGGCTCCAAGATCACTAGAGTAAGCTGAATCCAGCCCCAGGGCCTTTCTGCATCTATCACACTGCAAGATGTTTCCTGTTCTCTTCTCAAACAATGTTTGGGAAACACAGTGCTTGAATTCATTAGCCTTGTCTCCATCTTGCTGTAGAAAGAGCACAGGAATGGTAGTAAAAAAAAGAAGGGGGGGGCAGGTAGGTGGCACAGTGGATACAGCACCGGCCCTGAAGTCAGGAGGACCTGAGTTCAATCAGGCCTCAGACCAAACACTTGACACTTACTAGCTGTGTGACTAGCTGGGCAAGTCACTTAACCCTGATTGCCTAAAACAGCAAAAAAAAAAAAAAAAGGAAGTGGATTCTAGTACAGGCTTGGCCTACAGCTGACTCAGTGACCCGGAAAAAGTAACTTCACCTTTGTAGATCTCTACTTTCTCTTAGAAAAGTGTAGTTAGTAAAGTGGTTTTTACAGGGTTTCACTAGGCTCTTAGTGTAAAGAGCCCTGGGCTTAGAGACAAAAGACCTGGTTCTGAAATTGACTCCCTTTAGTACCTGTGGACTGAACACCCAAATTTAAGCTTCAGCTTCCTTAACTATAAAATGGGTCTAATAATATTCTCACTACTTACTTCAAGAGCCGCGAGTTTCAAATGAGGTAGTACATATAAAATGTTTTATAAACCAAAAAGCACTTTATTTAAGTGAATAATTATTACTATTTCCATTTCTGTAAAATGAGATGATGGCTAGGTAATTTCCAAAGCTTCCTGCCAATTCACTCTATGGATCTGTGAGTCAATGCATCTCACTAGAAAAATACATAGAGCAAAACACAAAATGCGTTATTTCTGCAAAGTAGCCAAAAGAGGCCATTTGTTCAAATACCACCCTCCCTCACACACTTGCCTTGAGTGTTTCCCAACTACTGAGCTTGGCTCACTGTCTGGCACCTCCACAGCTGGCCATCCCCCCACGCTGGACAGGTTTTGCTCCCAGCATGACCTCCTCAACTGTCACTCTGCCCCACACTGGGAAATAAGATCAATTTTACCCCTTTTCCTTTGGAGGAGGCCAAGCCATTTGCATACCCCATGGAGGGTTGGTTCCATTCTCCTGAGACTGATCTTTGATTAGATGACTCTAGTTCTGCTCTCCCCCCTCCCCCCATCCCCTGTCACTGAAGGCTGAGGGAGGCCCTTCCCCATCACTGATGTCACTGACTGTTCACATTAGATTAGTCTGCATCCCCCTTTCCCACTGTCACCTACCTGCCTCCTCTGTTGTTGGCAGGGGTGTCATTAGCGCCTCATTGCCCCCGGAGCTAATAGAGACACAATTGCTCCTGCAGTCGCCAATGCCTGCAGCAATTTGCACCTGACACACAGCAGCTAATTCTCCTTCAGGACCTGACATCTTCCACTGAGACTCTGTCCCACCATGTCAGGAATCTGAACCTCCCAAGGCTGAAAGATGCACAACCAGGCTCCTAATAAGGCTGTGGGTGTGTGTACCTGCCTCCTAGCCTAAAATAACCCTCACCAGAGAATAACAAGAGGAGTGGGTTTTCTGTAAAGTGGCACCTCATCTCTAGGGGATCCCTGAAAGAAAGGATCAGTGTAGTAGTGCGTTTAATCCATGACTGTCCCCTCACTACCATGCTTGGACAAACCCAAACTAGGACTGTGGGTAGGCGGTGGGGGAGAGGTCTAATCTTTCTTTCTTTCTTTCTTTCTTTCTTTCTTTCTTTCTTTCTTTCTTTCTTTCTTTCTTTCTTTCTTTCTAAAGCCCTCTGTACACAAACATTTAGAAGGAGAAGAACTGGGCTCTAGCTCTTCCACTTACGGATTATGTGACCTTGGGAAGTCCTTTAGCTGCTATTTGCCTTCATTTCCTTTTTTGTGAAAAGAAAGGATTGATCTAAATCATCTTTAAGATCTTTTCAAACTTTAGGATCCAGTGATCCCATGAGTGACTATCATGCCAAGGCTGGAGACAATGTTTGGACTCCCGCCTCCTACTGGGGCAAAGCTCTTCCACTTACCTATGCCTTAATAAAGAATGGGAAGGCAGGGGGCGTGGGGTTCTTTCTCCTAAGGCCACTTTAATTGTTCAGAATTGAACTTACTCTCTTCCCCCTCCTCCAAGGGCTCATCTATACCTAACTTCCCTCTTGCTGTTCAGCTTTCCAGGCCCCTAGGTTCAAAACCTATTCCTCACTCTCTCTCCCCTACTCCCCACACCCTCATATCCAATCAATTGCCAAGTCCTATCATTTTTACCTTTGTAATGTCTCTTGAATATTCCTCCACTCCTAAGATAACTGCTTCCACTCCAATTCAGGCCATTATTATCTTCATAGCCTGCTGGGAGTGGTCAGGCCATTATTATCTTCTTAGCCTGCTGGGAGGAGTCTGCCTGCCTCAACTCTCTCCTGATTACTCTCCTCAGCTGATCTTCCTAAGGTACAGGTCTGACCACCCCACCTCCCACTTCATTCAATACACTCCAAATATAAAATCCTCTGTGTGGCTTTTAATGCCCTCCATGACCCAACCTCTTCCTACATTTCCTGTCTTCTTACATCTTACTCCTCTCCAATGAGGTGGCCCTGACTTGACAAGTGGCTGTTCCTCACGTGTGACAATTCAGTTTCTGACCCTGGGCATTTTTACTAGCTGTCTCCCAATAAACATTTGTTAAGCTCTTACTATGTACCAGGCACAGAGCTAAGCACTGGCTCTCTCTCCCTCCTCATCCCTACCTCTTGGCTTTCCAGGTTTCTTCAAGTCTCAGCTACCTTCTACAAAACATCTTTCCCAGGCCTCCCAAATCTTAATTCCTTCTGGGATTATTAACTGGAATTTGTCCTGTATATATCTTGTTTGTACATAAGTGTTTTCATGTTGTCTTCTGAATAAGATTGCAAGCTTGAGAACAAAGACTGGTTTTTATCTTTCTTTATATCTCTAACTTACTCTCTGTATGACCCTGGCAAGTCACGTAACTGTCTGCCTCAGTTTCCTCATCTGTAAAATAAACTGGGGTAGGAAATGCAAACTACTCCAGTATCTTTGTCAAGAAAATCCCAAGTGGGGTCACAAAGAGTTGAACATAACTAAAACAAATCAATAACAACAAGCATCTCCAACCTGGCACATAATAGCACTTAATAAATGCTAGTTTATTTGATTTGACTTTCATAGTGCTCCAGGTTATACTCCCCCAAATTCCCCATCTCACCCATTTCTATCCCTAAGAAGTCACAATTTAACATGGATAAAGAAACAGCCAAGCTGGAAATTAAAAAAGAAATCTGAGGCAAAAGATGCTTTTGTACCTAGGATTAGAACTGGACAAAATTATGAAGCTATTTTTTAGGGGGAGTGGAGAAAAGGGATAACTAACACCCTGGAGTGATGCACTTTATCTATTCCTCAGCCCAGACTTGGTTAGAGTGAGGAGAGTCCTTAGATCTGGGATTCAAGTCCTCCTTGCTGTCCCTATGACTGTGCACAACTGACTGGCCCTATCTGAGCCACAGAGCTGTAAAATGCCGACAGTAACAGTTGTACTTGCTATTTCATAAGGTTGTCATATAAATCTAAGGGGACAATATTTTGCTGAAGAATTAATACAGAGTATTATGATTTTCAGCTTAGTCAAAGCATAGCTTTATTTCTTATGGCCATAAGGGAAAGCATTCAACATGGGCTCTGAGAGTTGTGAAGAAGCTCCTCCCTGAAATCCAGGAGGTTAAACATTTAAAAAACCCTTTAAGGGAAAAAAAAGTCAAATAAAAGTCTTAGACAAGATTAATAGAGGTATAGAGGATTGGTAGATTAATGGAAATATACAAAGCAGAGAAGATAATGGAGGTAGACAAGATGGAATCACTGAGACTCGGGAGCCCTGTAGGGTCACTGGGAATTTTCAATTCAGCAAATTACACAAACAAGTTTCCCCAGTACTTCCATTGCACTGTGGCAGCATGATTCTTCTCCTTATCTGTATCATGCCCCCTAACTTGTTCTCCAAGGCTCTATTAGTGGTTCTCTTCTCTCTACTCTTCTCTTGGTGACCTCAATAACTTCTCTGGGCTTAATTATCATCTGTATACACACACACACACACACACACACACACACACACACATACACACACACATACATATGTATGCATACACACATGTATATATATATACATGTGTATATTATATATTATATATAATACATACATACATATATATATATATATATATATATATATATATATATATTCAACTCCATTCTTTCCCACAAGCTCCTGTGCCATATCATTACATTTCAATTAGACATTTAAAACTTCACCTCCCAGAAACATCTTAAACTCAACATGTCTACAATATAACTCATTATCTGAAACACACCTCTCTTTTAAACTTCCCTTTTTCTGTCTAGGGCACTACCATTATTCCAAGCTCCCACACGTATAACCGTTATCTCATTTGATCCTCATGATAACCCTGGGAGGTAGGTAGGTGATTATCCCCATTTTACAGATGAAGAAACTGAGGCAAATAGCAATTACGTGACTGGCCCAGGGTTATATAGCTAGTAAGTGTCTGAGCCTAGATTTGAACTTAGGTCTTCTTGACTCAATGCCCAATGTTCTGTACCCTGCGAAATCCCAAGGTTTTAGGCTCTTGACTGCCACTGTAGTCTTCAAAAACCTTATAGTTAAGATGAAGCCCTTGAGAGTTGTTATCTGGGGTGTCTTGGATAAAGACACACAAGGCACCCCTAGTACAGGCTAATGATCTGCTTTTTTGTTGTTCAGTTGTTTCAGCTGTATCCAACTCTTCATGATTCTATCTGGGGCTTTCTTGGCAAGGACACTAGAGTGGTTTGCCATTTCCTTCTCCAGCTCATTTTACAGATGAGGAAACTGAGGCAAACAGAGTTAAATGACTTGCCCAGGGTCAGACAGCTATTAGGTGTCTGAGGCTGAATTTGAAGTCAGGTCTTCGTGACTTCAGGCTCAGCACTCAGCACTGTACCACTACTGCCTTTGGAAGCTTGTATATAGTTGAAGTTGAGGTATTTCCATAGTACTCTCTCATAGGTGACCGAGTCTGAGACCTAGATGATCTCTAGCAAGGCTAAAGTGCCATCAATCATCTTATTACAGGTCGCTGCCAGATTTGTAATGTTTCACATGGTTTTCCTGATCCACATAAGAGAAAAGTCACACGCAAGAAGTACTCTAAATTGGATAGTTTTTTGACAGCTGCAAATTTTCCCTTGGGGTAGGACAGCACTTTAGGACTGGGATGGTATCCTTCTATTATTTTTAAAAAATCTGGCCATGTCTCTATGTTTTGAAATATAGCACATTGTACAATGGCACACAGTAGATACTCTATACATGTTTACTGACTGACTGAATGTTCTTTGTTCATGGTAATTTGGAGATGGTAAGTGTTCAGCATGGTGACATATTTAAAATATTATTCTTAAATTTTTATGGATCAATGTTATGTCTAGGGAATTATGGGCAAGAAATTTACTTGTGATGTTTTCCATTTTCATGTCAATTTATTTGTTGAATTTTCAGGGATAGTTTGAGGTTGGTACTTATAATATAAGGCTTTATCATGTTAGTTTATTTCCAGTGTATGCTTCTGGCCACTTGGTAATGCCTTCATGGGCATTCAATAGGTACTAAATCTTTGCAAACTCAAGCTACATATTGTATAGTTTCTGTTCTTTGCATAACCTATACTGATCTATAAGACTGGTTATTTTAAGAATAAACTTTTCTGTAATTTTTGTTGGCAATAACCTAGTCCTGAATTCCCTTCATACCATATACAATCAGTATATGACATTAGATTTGTCTAATTTAACCAAAAGTGGTTTACTTCCTTTCTTTTTTTTTGGAGGGGGGTGAGGCAGTTGGGGGTTAAGTGACTTGCCCAGGGTCACATAGCTAGTAAGTGTTATGTGTCTGAGGCTGGATTTGAACTTAGGTCCTCCTGACTCCAGGGCTGCTGCTCTATCCACTGTGCTACCTAGCTACCCTCTAAAAGTAGTTTACTTCCAGATGGTCCCAATGAAGTGACCAAAATCCAAGAATGGAATCAACAGGTTATCTGAGGGTGATATTCACATGAACACAATTAACAAGATGACTTCAAGGAAGTTTTGAAGAAATTCAGCATCAAAAGAGAGGTTTATGAACTTTGTGAAATGATGGTGGCTTGGTCCTGAAGTTTTTCTGTAAGTTGGTAATCTGTGTATTATGTACACAGAGAATTTCTGCCAATCTTTCTCCTCCTTTGTGATAAAGCTTACTTGGAGGTGATAGGTTATGTTTCATTAATGTTCTCCCAATTACTGTTAGGATACATTCTAAATCTGTAGTCATCCATTTTGTTTCCAAAATACTATGTTAATACTGGTATTGCATAAGTATACATGTTATATTTCCTCCAGCAGGATATCAGTTCCTTGACAGCAGCAATCATTTTGCTGTTTTTGTTGTTTTTTTAATCTTTGTACCTCCAGTGAATGGCATGGTAATTAGCACCTGTCTGTTAAATCAAACTATATTAAAAATTTTATATGCATTCACATATATATATATATATATATATATATATATATATATATATATATATATATATATATTATTTTTCCTATTAGATTGCAAACCTCATAAGGGTTGGTCTTACTCATTTCATTAATTCTTCAATCAAAAAGCATAGGATTGTAAATATAGCGTGTGATTGATAAATGTTTGTTGAATGTATACATCTATTCAATTCCATAATTATTTATGTGACTACTATATTCAAGTGACTGGGCTAGAGATGTTAGATATAAAAGTTTTTATCAAGGTGTTATAGATAAAAAGATTGAAAAATAACATAAAAGTAACACAGTCCTCATGTCAAGGAACTTACAATCTAATGGGGGGTGGGGTGGGAAACAGTATACAAACAGATAAACACAAAGTAAGCTGTATATAAGATGAATAGGAAACAATTAACAGAGGGAAGGCATTGGAATGAAGAGGGGTTAGGGAAGGCTTCCTGTAGAAGTTGAGATTTCAGTTGGGACTTAAAAGGAAGCCAGGGAGGTCAATGGTAAGAATGGAGAAGGGAGAGCATTCCAGGCATGAGGAAAACCGGAAAGAATGGCCAGAGTGAAAAGATGGAATGTCTTGTTTGTGGAACAGCTAGGCCAGTGTCAGTAGATCGAAGAGTACATGTTGGAGAATAAGGTGTAAAAAGACTGGAAAGGTAGGAGGGGGCTAGGTTAGAAAGGACTACATACATATATTGCATATACATAAGTATGTGGAGAGCAGTCCAATTTGGTTGGTTCTTACAGCATTTTAAAGTTGACAGAGCACTTCTTCCTAATAATCCAACGACATAGATTATCCTCACTTTTTCCAGATAGCTAGGAGTAGCATGATACTATAGTTCTAGAGTAAAAGATGGAGTGACACCAAACAAGATGTTAGTAATAGAAAGGACAGGGAGACTAGTTTATGCTAAAAGCTATGGCAATGGTACATTGTTACTGCAAATGGTACCTGCTCCCAGATAATATTACAGAGCGATCTTTGTGGCTTTTAACTTTATATCACATTTATAGGCACTTGTAGCTACAGCTGGGAAAATCAAGGAAACTAGATTTTGTGACATTTGTCAGCTTAAAGCACTGAGCTGAAGGTAGGATTGTGGGTCATTTGGGGGAGGGTTTCATACTTGGCAATTCTGAGAGGCCAGGGATACAAGAGGGTGATCATCAGCTGCCTCCCCTCAACCCACCAGTGCATCCCAGCCCCACTGGATAAAATGCAAACACATCTTCCAGCATCATTAAAACATTTCTATACTCTACATACCAAGGCTTGACCCTGTGACCATTTCTACCATTAGATTTGAATGACCTCAGCAAAAGAGCTGAAAGGCAGAAGTATTAATTCACAGAACCACAAGCTCAATTTAAGATTTAATTTGAGATAACGAAGAGCAACGGAAAGCGTATTCAAACTTCGCAGGGCGCAATGAAAGGCTGGTCCCTGTTTTTCAAGTTAAATATGAATCCAATATTTCGGTAACAGATTTATTCACAAATTTACAAACACCACGAAGCTTCTTTTCTCTTTCAGAGTGGTTCCTCTGCTTAATATAGCTCTTTATCATGTCTCTTTCTTAGCCCCGATTTTTCCTCCTCCTAATTTACAAAGCCTGCCCTTTAGGGATTACTTTTCAATTTGATTATCTCCATGAGGGGAAAATAGGCTTCACTTATGAAGCATTCCCAACATACAGGTCACTTGTATTCTAACTTAAATATGCTAAAAGCCTGTTTGTTCAACAATGATGGCTCCCCATACAAAGCCTCAACTGGATAATGTAAATGTCCCAAAAGTCTATTGGAGGACTCAAAGCAAATTACCAGATGTTCTGGCTACCATGGATCTAAATGCAGTTAGATCTCAAGGCACTGAAGATTTTATTTTAATATTTTAAATTATTGTTTGAAAGGGAATGGTTAGATTTTGATTAGGAAGCTACATCCGGGAGGATTCTCCCGTGCGACGCATTGTAATACCACACAATATAACCTTTATTAAGTACGCTCCATGTGCTCAGTATAAGGGGAGGAGGTGGAAAGGCAAGATCAAGAGTTTAGATAAGAATGGGTCTTAGCCATTAAGGAGATGAAAATTCCATATTCCACTACTATGAATGCCATGTTAGATTTATTAAACACTGCTCTCATATGAGGTATGAAGTGAAAATATTGTTAGTTCCATTTTATAGATGAGGAAACTGAGACTTAGGTAATATGTATTGTTTATTCTTTCAATCAGGAAAATTTAGTGAACTGGGCAGTTTGCTTGTTTGTTTGTTTGTTTGGGGGGGGCAGGGTCAGGAGTGGGGACAAAAGAAGGAATACCTTTTTTCAAGGTAGCTAGTAGGCACAGTGAGGTGTAGAGTCAGGAAACCCTGCATTCAAATTCAGCCTTATACACTCTGAACAAGTCACTTAACCTGTTTGCCTCATTCCCCAACTGTCAAATGGGGAATAATAACAGCATTTACTTTGCAGGGTGGTTGAAAGGAACAGTTGTAAAGTGCCAGGCACAATGATAGGTCCTTCCTTATTAAATGCTCGTTCTCTTCCTTCCTTCCAAATACACACATTACCTTCTGTACTGCAGGAGCTGGAAAGGACCTTAGAGGTGTTTGGGTCCAAGACCAGAAATTAAGAATATCTGGAAATTCTCAGGTGTGTCAATTGATACATTTTTTTTTGTCCATGAGGCAAAGGAAATATATGGTAGGATAAACATTTTCATTACAATGTAAAATTATAATATCTGCTTGTAATTATTTGCATTTAAATGAGCATTTACACAGATAGGAGAAAATTACAGTAAATCATAGTAAATAATTTTTTAAAATTTGTATCAATTGATGCACTTAATGCTTTTAGAGGAGGAGATGGAGGTTCAGAGAGTGTAAAATGTCTTTGCCTGAATTCCCAGGACTAGCAAACACCACCGTGGGAACTTGGACCCAGTTCTCTTAATTCACTTTTACTCTACTCTGTTTGTGGGTAAGTACCAGTGCCCATGCCAACACCACTCTCTCCTAGGTAGAGAGTGTGAATGTTTCTAAGGGATTTTTCTCATAAAAGCTCCGTGAGGTTGGTAGTACCAGGATGATTATCCCACAGAATCAAAACAGCAAAGAATTCTGAAGCAGGAAGGAAAAATAGAAATTGTCTAGTACAACCTCCTCATTTTCTAGTGAAAGGAACTGGGAAAGTAACCTTCTCAAGGTTACCTAGCTAGGATGTAGCAGAGCCAAGATTTGAAATCAGTTCTTAAGACTTTAAGGTCAACGATCTTCCTATTTCACAGATGATAAACCTAAGTGTGAGTGACTTGCCCATGGTCACACAGCTGGTAAATATCAGAGCTTGGACTCAAACACAAGCCTCTTGACTGTGGTACTGCGCTCTTCCTTACACAGGCTATTACTGACTTCTCCATTTCTCATTTAGGCTCTGGCTGCCTAGAGACTCTTTTCATCCAAGGCACACGGTGGGGACACACCCCAGGAGAAAGTTAAGAGCTGAAGTGTTATGATGTCATCAGGCAGTTTCAAGTAACAGTCTTAAATGGATTGGAGTTAACATAAGCAACTGCTGGGCTTGATATATACCTAAGACTCATCTTCTAGCAAGTGAGAGTGCATGACTCAACAAGGCATAAGCATGAACTACTTGTTGACATAATTAGCGCTGGCTCCGAGTGGGAGGTTTCATAGCCAACTTGGCTCTCTTTTGAAGTTTTGATTGGCAAATTTAAAGTAAAGTTCAGCCAAGTTCTCTATCTATTTTGTTCAGTGCCTTATGCATGTCTAAAAGAGCCAAATATTCTGGTAGTTTTTCAGTTTTAGCGTCGTTGGTAGTTTAAGACATTAGCTTTCTAAGTGGACAAATGCTTCTGGCAGCCTGGGCCACATTGGGAAGAGAACAGTGCCTTCAGATTCCTATGAAAATGAATGTAATAAGATGCATGAATCAGAATTCTATCAAATCTGTGTACTTGGCCTACATAGAAAAGGCAAACCTTTGAAACTGTTGTTGGCTGTGCTTCCTCCTTCTTGGCTAGTTAGAGACAAAAATATCTGGAATAGAGCTCATGTTTAAGAAAACTGGCAATGGGGAGTGGGTTAAGTAACTTCTAATTCTTTAGCTCTGCCAGGGGACTGAGGGGTTTCAGATAATTAGGCCTTTGTATTTCCAGAAAATCGGACCCAAAAGTTTAGTCAGACCCTGGGCCAAGCCTGTGCCAGTCTGGGCAAGTGAGACTTTCAGATTTCATTGGAGCCTAGGTATTTCTTGCCATCAAACTTTTTTGCTAGAAGATGAGAAAGCTTGAAAGCAAATATTTTAATTTCCCTACACTTGGAAAGTTCTCCCCTCAATATCTACCTGCTGAAATCTCATCCATCCTCTAAGACATGGGTCATATGTTTCTCTCTCCATGAAGCCCTGGATTTAGTTAAGAGTCAAAGCTAGCTTCAAATTTCAGCTCTATTATTACTAATGACACTTGGGACAAATCACTTCTTATTTCTGTGCCTCAGTTTCCTCATCTAAAAAGAGGCCAGAGGATTATTTCCAAGGTACCTTCTAACTAAAAATTCTATGACCCTAAGACTTCCCAGATGCATATGTCCCACTGGACCCCCAAATAAAAAACTATCTTTGCATTCTGTAAACTTGTTATTTTGTACCTCCAGAGAAGGGTTTCTTAACCTGGGGCCCATAGACTCTCAAGGGGTATCTGTATTAGGTATATATATATATATATATATATATATATATATATATATTATATATATATATATATACATATATATATATGTATATATATATATATACATATATATATATATATATATATATCTTTATTTCAGTGCAACTGATTTCCTTTGTAATCCTATGTATTTTATTTTATGAATTTAAAAACACTATTTTGATAAGGGTTTCATAAGTCTGCCAAAAGGGTCCATGGAACAACAAAGGTTAAGAACTCCTCCTTTAGAGCATATATTTATTTTATTTTGTTTTGTATTAGGGGTGTGTGTGTGTGTGTGTGTGTGTGTGTGTGTGTGTGTGTGTGTATGTGTGATAATCCTCCAGTACACTGTACAGCAGGGAGCAACTGGAGGCAGGATTTAAAGTGAGCTCACTTAAAACACCTCAGTTTCTATTTTCACACTAAACCTATTAGTATAATCTATTAAAATTACAAATACTGAAGAACACACCAAGACCATCACTGAACTTACACCTGGAGCTGTCAGTCATTGTCAGAGAAACTGAATGGAATATTTAAACATCATTTTGGTTCTTTAGAACAGTGGGAATCCCAAGTAGGGGCAGTGGCATGATCCCAAAGGGTATATGATCACCTAAATGGAGGAAGATGCTCTGCATTCTACCCTCCCCATAATAGCCAATTATAGGGCTTATCTCTGCCACAACCACACCTACCTTTACCCCCTGTCACTCCCCATTTCATCCTTTCTCTTTTTTAGGCAAGATCCCAAGCTCCCACCTTCTTAGCAGAGCATTAGCCCCTCAAGGCAGTGATAACCTAATTGCTATTTTGGCACACAAAGTAATAGTGATTTGAGAATAAAAGTCTTATTCCTCTCCCTCTTCACTTGGGGTGGGACAAAAGAAATGAGAGAAGGAGCAGAAATGGATGAATGGTCACCTGCATTTCTGACCTCTTCATGGTCCTGTCTCCAAACTTAGCCCTCTACAGAGCTTCTCATCACCTCCTCACTATTCCTCATTCCACATGTCAAAGTTGCTCATTTCATAACACCTCCATAATCTGTTCCCTTTATTCTACTCACACACCCCCTGCTCTAGGGCAGGCCTTCATCACTTCTCTCCTGATGTACTGCAATAGCCTCCTATTTGTTCCTCTGCTTCAAGCCTTCCTCCTCCCCAATTTATCCTCTATATCTGCCACACTGATTTTTCCTAAGGCACAGGTCTCATTTTGTCAATAAACTCCACCTTACTCAATAAACTCTAGTGGCTTCCTATTGACTCTAGGATTAAATCATGTCATTGTTATCTCATCCATTTAAAATCTATATTTGTGTGTGTGTGTGTGTGTGTGTGTTTTGTAATGCACAAATTTATTAAGTAAAATATACACAATGGGGATATGTACTTTAAAATATTTTACTGATTTTGTTGTTCAGTTGTTTGCAGTAGTGTCTGACCTCGTGACCCCATTTGGGGTTTTCTGGACAAAGATACTGAAGTTGTTTGCCATTTCCTTTTCTAGCTCATTTTACAGATGAGGAAACTGAAGCAAACAAGGTTAAGTGACTTGCCCAGGGTCACATAGCTAGTAGATATTTGAGGCTGGATTGATACTCAGATCTTCTGACTTCAAGCCTAGGACTCCAACAACTAAGCCATCTTTGTCGTTGTTTAGTCATTTTTCAGTCATGTCTGATATTTTGTGACCCTTTTGGGGGTTTTCTTGGCAAAGATATTGGAGTGGTTTGCCATTTCCTTCTCCAGTGCATTTTACAGATGAGAAAACTAAAGCAAACAGGATTAAATGACTTGCCCAGAGTCACAGAGCTACTAAGTGTCAGAGGCTGGATTTGAACTCAGGTCTTCCTGACTCCAGAGCCAGCACTGTATCCACTAAGCCACCTAACTGCCCATTTTATTGATACATGTACATAATCAAACAAGTGTTGAGACTTTTGCTTTAGGAAACAGTAATATCTTATTATCAGGTCCCAAGTGATGGGGTTGGAATCTGGACCCCAGAAAGGAAAAACTCTGGACTTCCCCACATGGCCAATTCTCTGGGTTTGCCTAGGCTATAATTCCACCAACTGGCCTTCATACTGTCTATGCCCAATCTCCCAATTCTCTGTCACCCTTAATTTAGCCTAGTCCTTTATTGTCTTACCTCACTATGGCCCCAGGCCACTTCCCACCCTTAATCCTAGCTAGGTGTGGTCCAGGTCCCTGGCATTCTATTACTTCACAGTCCCCCAAGACTATTGCCCACTCCTGTGCTCAGATTCTTATAATCTAGCCAATAGTTCACTAACATTCAGACTCCTTAAGAGTCTGCCCAATATACCAGATGTTCCTTGTCTTTGGCTGAAAGAAGACTTGACTTGAATTCTTTCAGACAGGACCCGCATATTGTGATTTTGGGGTCCCAGCACCCCTAAACCTCAACACTAAGCATTCCTTTTATAGATAAGGAAACTGAGACCTAGAGAGATCAAGTAATCTGTTTGTAGGAGTTGAACTCATATCATTAGACTCCTGATCCAACATTCTTTCCACTGCAGAGCTCTTGAGTTGCCTAAGGTCACACAGGATAGTTAGTGTTAGGTTAAAATGGAGAAAAAATAAAACAACTAGTATCTAGAAGAGGACCGCATTGGATTGGTTGGTTTGTATTAAATTTGGAAAATTTTATATTGCTTTAGATATCCCCAAATCCCTACACACACACACACACACACACACACACACACACACACACACACACACAACACACACACACACACACACTTATTTCACACCAATACTGTTGCAGTGCTGCTCGAATCAAGTTTTCAGAAGAATCCAGATTGCAAAGTGACCAAAAGGGCAATGGAACAAGACACATAGTGGTCTAAGAGGGCTGCTGCCAACAGTGGTTTGTTTACAAGAAGTGGTATAAAAGACATTACTGGGGACATTCATTTCCAGAAAAGAAGATGGACTGGTCAGCTAACAAAGGGGAGGGACCACAGAGCAGACAGCTTGTACTGGGATATATGAATTATTCAAAGAACCAATTGGAAGCCTTCAGAGTATTAGAAGGACACTCATTAAGGAGGGTTTTGCAAGACATGCACAAGATGAGCAGACATAAAGCAGGAAGTATTCTTGTTTTATTTCTTCTTTGGATCCTCAGTACCTTTCATATAGTAGGATTTTAAATGTTTGTTGAATCATAGAATAGCACCATTTGGAAGGCACTTTAGACGCCCACTCATTATTTAACTGATGGGGAAACAAAATGGAGATCCTGAGAGGGAAGTACCTTGCCCAAGGTCATAAAATGATTATTGGCCAAGTCAAGATGAAAATTAATTTGAACTGAACTGAACTGGCCCAACTTATCCAGATCTCTGCAGAAGTGACATTTTACTGCTTCTCTTTATCCAAACTGTCACTCTAATACCTTACTTATTAGTTTTGTTTAAGTGCATGAGAAAAAAAAACTATCCTTTTGGAAGAGATGTATTTGAATATTCTAACTTTCACAGGAGGCTAGTAGTTTCTTTGAGCTTTAAGAGTTGAGCTTTAAATGGTTGTACAATGTGGAGTCCTATATGATTTCAAAGCTGTGAGCTGCTGTCTAATCTGTTGTCCTGGATTTTTAAGGACTTACAACTCCACAGAAAGCTGGTGGTGAAGTACAAAGAGTACTAACTGGGCATGGACTCCAAGCCCCTGGGTTCATATCCCACCTTGGCTACTTTTTTACCTATGAGGCTATGTACTAGCCATTGGACCTCCCTGAAATCTGGGTCTCACTTCTGAAAAGTAAGGGAATTTGATTAGATAAAGTCCCAGATAGCTCTAAATTTTATGTATTCTTAAAGGTGACTATCTCATGCAATAAAAGACTACTTTACATAGGGAAAAGAATAGTAAAAACCTCCTATGATAAGACCCTTGTTTCATTATAGATATTCCTGTTTAAAGAGAATAGGTCATCTCCTAAAAGAAAAGATTTTAAGTAGGAAAGGAATTTAGACAGGATTTAGTTTGGCACCACCCACACTTATTTTAAAGATAAAGAAGCTGATCCAGAATGGTGAACAACAACAATAAACATTTATTAAGCTCTACTTAACAGTGCTAGGCACTATTCTAAGTGACGTGGTTGCTGCCCTCCAGGAATTTGTGTCCTATTGAGGATGATATGACTTGCTCAAGATCATACAAATAGCAAGCAAAACAGCCAGAATTTGAATACAGGGACTCTGGCACCAAATTCAGTGCTCTAAAAGTTAGTGGGAAAAGTGGTATGCAGAATAAACTACAGGGGATAAATATTAGGGAAAATGGAGTCCTTCAGCAGTTAGTTCTCAGATCTCCACATTTCCTAATCTAGATAAATTACCTAGTCAGTAACACAACTGCCAATGTGCCAAATTTGCTGACCATGTAAAATTAGCAAAGAGAGTAACTAACACAAGGAGAAAAAAAATGAAATGGCCAGGGTTTGAATTGACCTGACTCATCTTGGCCTGACATATGACAAATGAAATTAACGTTGACAAATATAAAGCAATGTCCATTGGCTTGTCATAAACAAATACCCAACAAATATGATTGATCTAGAAGAGGAGAAGCTCAACAAAAGACCTTGGAGTTGCAGCAGACACTTTATCAAAAACTCTGACTAACCAGGGGAGGTAGGGGAAGGGGGAAGGAGGAAGGAACTAACCAGAGGCACAGCCAAAGGCAGAGCAAAGCAGAATTAGGGAGACAACATTATACATCTTTCTGGCCAGGGCAAAATGTATGTCCACTGAAATTAGAATGGATTACCCTTGACTCTGACAAAGCTCTGCCCAAGCATCATGGTCTCTTCTGGTCACCACTTTACAAAAATGTTATTAATAAATCACTTGAGAGGAATTAGGAAAAGCACAGGCATTTTAGGTCACTAAAATCTTGGACTAAAAAGTATAAATGTTCCTTAAAAGAAGAAAATTTCTAGAACTTGGGGGAAAAAGTCAAGATAATGATTTTATAAGATAATGATTGTACAATGTTTTTATAAGATAATGATTAAAAAAAGTGATTAAATGATTTCCTATCTTTGCAAGTATATAATACTAATCACCCTTACTGTCTATAGAAAATATCCCTGAGAACAAAATACAAATATTCCAGAACAATTTTTCAGATGGCAATTTTGGGACAGAAAGAAATGAATAACCCTCATTTCTGGAATACTTTTAAAGTTTAGAGAATGCTTTCTTCCCAACCACAGTGTGAGAGAAGCATGATTATTTCTGAAATAATCATATGGAAAATTGAGGAGCCGAGAAGAGATGTGACGTGCTCACAGTCATACAGCTTAGAAGTGTCAGAGTTGGGACTTGAAATCTGGGTATTGTGACCAGGGATGAAAAGGAGTGTTTAGAAACATCCTCAGATACCTATGGTTTTCATATATATATATATATATATATATATATATATATATATATATATATATATATATATTTATTTTTTTTTTTTAACAACGGCTTCATTTCTTCACTCACATTTTATACAAGTGCCTTGTTGTGTTATGAAGGTTACCACGGGCTCCTAATGGCTATGCCAGGAGCTCTGGTACACCTGACACCAAACTGAAGGATGCCCCCAGTGACTGTAGACTATATGTTTGCCATCTGAGGACTATCTTGGCTAAATTTAGAGGTTGAACAAGGGCTGTGAACTTCTCTGGTCACACGGACTCTCAAAGCCCATCTACTAAGTTGTAGGGGGACTGCAATTTGTATTAATGGAGAACCCATGCTGAAGAAATCATATATACATTTAAGTATCTAAGTATATTTAACTTTGTTGAATTGAGAGACATGATCATATAGTGGAAGGAAAGCTAGCTTCAAAGCCAGGGACAACTGGCTTTCATTCCAATCCTTGACATATACAGGCTGTGTGACTCCAGGCAGGTTCCTAGCTCTTTCCCTGCCTCAGGCTACTTTCTAAGACTATATTTTGCAGAGAACATCCTGATTTGTATTGCCAGAGGAAATTTCCTCATCTGGGACTGCCTCTAATCAGTGAAATCACAGGTGCAGACCCTATCCCTAACTTTGTAAAATGATACTTTATACTATTTGTATTTTTATTTATATTCACATTTTAAACAATAGTTTCTATTTCTGGGGTGCTTTGTAGTTTATACATCACTTTCCTCACAAAGGTCCAGTGATGTAGGAAGTACAACTATTAGCTCCATTTTATAGATGAGGAAAATGATGTGCAGAGGCCCAGTGACTTGTCTGTCCAGTAAGTGGCCAACCCTGGACTTAAACCTAGATCTCCTCATTTGAAGTTTTTTCTACTCTACCAGACTCTTTGTTTTCAGCCTGATTCCTCTAGAAATGTTATAGTAACAGGGAATAACTAAGATGGATTGAATATTTTAGGATAGTTTCTCTAATTTTTCCCCATAGAATCATAACAATATTTCTATATACCTTTTGTTATTTAATCTTAATTACAAAGCTGGCCAATATATGTTCCTCCATCTTAAAAAAGAACCAAACAAATTGGTACAGAATATTTTACTTCTTCATCATCTCTTTCTAACTACAACTTCTTAACAGAAAGGACTATTAACTTTAATGCCTTTGGGTGTTAATTGTAATGAATTTTCAAGAAATAGGTTAAATCAAAAGCATAAGTCTGAGCTAGGTAATAGTACAACTCAATCCTTTATTGCTTCCCAAAAGCTGCATCATGGAAATGGTTTGAGTGAGGGTGTGGTTGCCCTACATAAAATATACCAAACATACATTCCTTACATAAAGTAGAAATCTGTTTCCTTATAACTTTTCTCTACTGTTCTTAGTTCTATGCTCTAGAGCTAAGTTAAAAATATTTAATCTCTCTTCCACTGATGCCCTCTGTCCTCAGATCTTCTCTTCTGTCTAAAAGATTAAATATCCCAAGCTTCTTCAGTCAACACTTTTATTAGTTTCAAGTCCCATTACTGACCTTGGATGGCCTTTTCCAGACTTACAGCAAAATAAGACTGAATTAGTATTCTTGGTTGGCAAACATATCACATTCTTCCTTCATCACTCAGTCCTACATCAGACTTCAGTCAGTAGTTGATTGATTGGCATAATAATTGAAACTAATTTCCTTGTAACAATAGAATTAGGCTAATTTAGCAGAAACAGTTGAATGTAAACACCCACAAACATGGTAGATCTTCTGAAGAAAACCTTTGCACAAACTAGAATGATTTATTCCTGTATTAAAGTGTGTTTTCTTTCAGTAAATCAACAATGAATCCAGATGAGCCTTAGGTGAACAGGTTACAGGCTACTTCATAAAGACCTGGCCTGTAGTAAGGAATTATGCCTAATAGAGAAAGACACTCCTAGAACTTCCTCTATGTGCATCAGAGGAACAGGAATGGTCCACTATGGAAAGCATTCATGGCAGTCATATCTTCTTCTCATACCTCATGGTGGTGGTGGTGTGACCCTGAGTTCTTAAATACCATGCTTGTTCATACTTTTGGCAGATCCTACCAAGCTGGAAATACTTTGACTGTAGACTGGTGATAGTCTGTGTGTGTTGGTTGCATGACAGATTTCAAGGGACTTTCCAAATATGGAATCTTAATTAACAGGTCTTTTGAAGTGCCGAAGTAATCATAATGGCACTGAACGTTAATATAGAACTTTACTACTGATTACAAACAGCTTTCCTAATCATTCATTCAACCAACATTTATTACGTACTGTATTGGCTACTATGGAGGAAACAAAAATGGTGGAGAAGGGAAAGGCAGTTCCTGCCTTGAAGGAGCTTATAATCTATGTGTAGCTGTAGAGATACTGCATCTATGCAGTTAATTTGAATATGTGTTCTGATGTTGATGATGACCACCATCATCAACATATCATCATCATCATCATCATCATTGTCTAGCATTTATATATGGCTTTAAGTTTTGCAAAGCACTTTACAAATATTATCTCATTTGATCCTCACAAGGTAAGTGGTATTATTATTTCCATTTCACAGCTGGGTAAACTGAGGTTCAGAGACAGTAAGTGATCTGTCTAGTCACACCCTAGTAAGTATCTGAGGCAGAATTTCAGCTCAGGTCTTCCTAACTCCAGGTCTAGTATTCCATTCTCTCTGCCACTTAGCTGCCTCTTTGTGCCCAGTCCAATGCTGCTTCAATTAAACCTAGACACTATTCTGAAAGCAGATATAAGAAACTACAAGAAATATAACTATATTTGTATCTATAACTATATAATTTATAACTATAAGAAACTGGCAAATTAATGCATTTGTCATTGGCTCTTTTTTTTCCCAGTTATTTACTTTTTCATCATAACCACTACAACAGATCCTTCTCCACAATGGAATAACCAGATTTTAAATGATACCTTATTTGTTAAACTCATTCTTCCCCACTATCACTTCCAAAATGATTCCTCTGTGGACTTATATTCTGACTAACATGACAAATGGTAGAAGCTCTCCAAGGGAAGCAGCTCTGTGTTTTGTGATATGGCTAAGGAGAGCTTTTCAGGGAATCCCAGGAAAGATGAATTGAAACATTCCTCAAATGTCACAAAATTCAGAGAGTGAATATAAAGTACACATTCTGCATTGACATAAAATTCCAATACGAGTCTGATATCTTCTGAGAGTCAGGGAGGTGATATAGAAAGAACTCTAGATCTGTCGTCATAAGATCTGGATTTGAATCCTGCCCTACTGCATGACTGATTATGATAACGTTTCTTCTCCTGCATTACCATCCATCTTTCTCATTGTTGCCTAAAGAATCTTTCTACTTCACCAAACAAACAAAAGAAAATACACAGTTTTGATCATGCTACACCTCTGTTCAAAGACCTTCAAGTGACTTTTTATTTCCCCTAGGATAAAATGCAAATTCCTCAATAAATGCTTATTATTCCTTTCCCTTCCCCTTTCCATGTGGCATTTAAGGTCTTAAGCCACAACCCACCTTTCCAGTCCTTTTCCACATTACACTCTTCATGTACGACATTTCAGCCACCTCTACTTTTCAGAATCCTTACCTTCCTTCAAGACTCATCTTCTCATCTGTCTCTGACTATCGCTCTTTGTTGATCACTCCCTATTGGGCTTACCTGTGTACCTTCTAGATCCCACCCCTGCTTCCTATAATGAAGGTCAGCTCTTTGAAGGGAGGGATTTTTACATTTTTCTTTGAATTTAGCAGAGAACCCTGAACACAGCAGAAGCTTAAATATATTGCTGAACTGAATTCTTGATTGAACTCTGCCTTTACCTGATAGTTTCACAAAATAGAGATTTTTGTCAATAATATTATTTCAAGGAGTCATGCTTCTATGCCTGTGAGTCTTCTCTTGACTGATGCAGATGCCAACCCTTCCATCTCTTAGTAGATTCTATTCATGAATTCCTATAATCAGAAACATTTGTCTCTGTGTCGGGATGAGCCTCTCTGTACTTAGCTAGGCCAGTTATCAGATGACAAATACATGGTCCATCACAAGGCCAGAATTAAAGGCTTTTCAGCTTGGGAGGACATGAGATCTTGGACTCCACTAGAATAACCTTAGAGAACCCTGGGTCAAAGCCACATCAATGTGAGGCATAAGAGAAGGATTTCAGTGGAGAAGCTGAGCATTATCACTCTAAAGTCTAATTTGGGATGGGTCAGCTTTTATCCCCATTCAAGGTGGATTCACTTTGTCAATTAGCAGGAGCACTTCAGAAATAGATACTACATTTGTGCTCATTCAAACTCAGATGACTTGTGTTTAATCCTGATTCTCCCATGCACTAACTCTATCACTGTAGGTAAGTCACTTAACTTCCTCTAAGCCCAGGTCTCCTCATTTGCAAAAAAGAGATAATCGTAAGTGCATGCACCTTTTATACCTCTCACTTCTAACCCTCCAGTAGAATGTCAGCTCCTTAAGGTAAGGCAATTTTGTACTTATGCCTTGGAATTTAGCAGCAACCCTGAACGCAGGGTTCTACCTATCTCAAAGTGTTGTCATGAGGAAAGCACATTACAAACCTCAGAGCATCATGAAATTGTGAACAAAAATGGGGACAATAATATTATCTTCATATATCAGGTAGGCATATGACTTAGCACCACCAACAGCATTGCAGTGACGTTTCAGCGGGCCTCAAACCCACAACTGCCATGCCACACTGTTGTTGTTGCTTTTCAGTCATTTCAATTGTGTCTGACTCTTTGTGACCCCACTTGGAGTTTTCTTGGCAAAGATGCTGGTTTGACATTTCCTTCTCCAGCTCATTTTATTGATATGGAAAATGAAGCAAACAGGGTTAAGTGACTTGCCCAGGGTCACACAGCTTTTAAGTGTCTGAGGCTGCACTGGAACTCAGGTCTTCCTGACTCCAGGCCCAGCGCTCTATCCATGGTGCCACCTAGATGCCTCCTCATTCCACATCTATACTTAATGTCTAAGTTCAGATGAGGAAACAGAGCCTAAAGGGAAGTGGCTTACTCAGTGCCACATGGCTTACATGCAGCACAGCTGCAACTTTGGACTCTAGAATGCCAGAGCTGCAAGGGACCTTAGAGCTTATCTCATCCTTCCCTTATTTTAAAGGTGAGAAAGTTGAGCCCCACAGAAATGAAATGAAGACTCAGAGCTTGGGAATTTCTAGAGGAAACCATTGTACAAGCGTCTATCCTTCGTTATGACAGCCTCTATTTGTTCCTCTCTAGGACGCCTCACAAAGCATTTCCTCATTCCAGGGTCAGTGCACTGCCCAGTTCTTCACTTGGACCCATTTCCTGATGCCAAATCTAAATCTTCCTACTGCATCATAGCCCCTCAAGTTTTTCTCCTCTTAACAGTGGATTTGAATACACTTCTCCCCCTGCCCCCCCTTCTTCTCCTGAGGGAATCAATATCAGAAAATATAGGAAGCTCATTGGCAAACTTCTCCATGATCCTAATTGTAGCATGGATGAACTCACTCCTTACTCAAATGATTTGGTCCTTGTTAAGAGTTAGCCTTGTTCAGTTGTTTTTTTTGTTTTTGTTTTTTTGTTTTTTTGCCACACATCATAATATGAAAGCAAGGTGCTCTATTCCATACTGCAATGGTTTGGAAACATATGAATCAGGACTCAATCACTATTATTAATTAGGACCGGTGCAGAAGAGAAAACATTTTAAATAAACCTGGGGACAGAATGTTAAAGCTGTCACTTTCTACATGGCCTCATGATTCAACGATTAATGGACCTTAAAACAATCATAAAACACCAAGGCCCCTGTTCAAGCTTAGAGGAACAGGAATAGTTTTATTTCTGCTTCAGTCCTCTAGTCTTAAATTCATTGTGTGTCACTGCGCATTGTAAACACCTTTAAGTATTTTGACATTGTGGGAGAAGATGTTGTTAATCTGTTTCCACCCTGACCTTCACTGGTTCTAAAGATTGCTGCTACTGGGGAGGAGGTGAAAACATTAAGAAAAACACCAAGGATTCACCCAGTGACATAGATTGAGAAATAGCCAATCTAAATATTACCTAGATTCTGCAGAATCTCTTTGTACACAAACAGTTTCTCCAGTCATGTTTTGTTTATACTAGTCAAATCTTGAACTGGCTACCATGGTACTGAGTAGTTAGAATCTGTTAAGTATCTCTTTAGGGATAGATAAAACTTACATAACCATGAGTTACACTATGTTATGTGGGGCTCCTGAATACCACATGGTCAATCTGTATAAACTGTTTCAGGCATGGGTTATGGCACTCTGTGAGTGATATATGCTGACCTATGCCCAGTAATAGTAATACTGCGCACATCTCAATAGTTTGAGGCAGGCACGTGGCACAGTGGACAGAACAGTTGGCCTGGAGTCAGAAAGAGCTCATTTCAAACACAGTCTTGGAAATTTACTGGCTGTATGATTATAGACCAGTCATTTAATCTGTCTTCCTCAGTTTTCTCACCTGTAAAAATGGCAACAGTGATAGTACCTACTTCTCAGGGTTGTTGTAAAGCATTTTGCAAACCTTAAAGCACTATATAAATGCTTATTATTGTTGTTGTTGTTGTTGTTATTATTATTATTATTACTATGCCTTAAGGTTGACAAAATGCTTAACTAGTTCGATAATGTTGTGAACACAATTATCATCTTTTTTATTTTTAAAAATTATTTTTATTTACTTCATTCAATATTTCCCGATTAAATATTTTAAAAATTCATAATCATTTTTTATAAAGTCTTGAGTTCCAAATTCTCTCCATCTCTCTCACTTGCTCTCCCTCCTTGATAAGGCAAGCAATCTGATATCAAATATACATATGAAGTCATACCAAACATATTTCCATATCAGCCATGTTGCAAAGGAAAACATAAACAAAATAAAACAATAAAAATAAAGTGGAAAAAAAAAGTATGCTTCAACCTGCACCCAGAGTTTATCGTTTCTCTCTCTGGAGGCAGGCAGCATTTTCATCCTGGGTTCTTTGGAACTGTTTCAGTTCACTGTCCTGATCACAGTAGCTGAGTCTTTCACAGCAGATCATCCTGTGATTGTGTACAATGTTCCTCTGGTTCTGCTCACTTCATTTTCTGTCAACTCATATAATCTTCCCAAGTTTTTCCGAAAGCATCCTGCTTGTCATTTGTTATAGCACAATAGTATTAAAGTCATACACTACAACTGGTTCAGCAGTTCTCCAATTGACGGGCATTCCCTCAATTTCCAATTCTTTGCCGCCACAAAAAGAGCTGCTATAAATATTTTTGTACAAATAGATCTTTTTCCTCTTCTTTGATCTCTTTGGGATATATGCTTAGCAGTGGTATTGCTGGCTCAAAGGGTATACACAGTTTGATAGCCCTTTTGGGCACAGTTCCTACTCGCTCCCCACATGTCATCCTCTTTTTCTTTTTTCTTTTTTTTTTTTTTGGCTAGGCAATGGGGTTAAATGACTTGCCCAGGGTCACACAGCTAGTAAGTGTTATGTGTCTGAGGCCAGATTTGAACTCAGGTCCTCCTGACTTCAGGGCCAGTACCTAGCTGCCACCTGTCATCCTCTTTCTTGAGAGGGGAAGTGGCTTGACCAACATCACAGAGTCAGTAGTTATCACAGATATGGTTCAAATTACATCTCCTGCCTCTAAGTCCAGTGCTGATTTCATTACATCATGTAGAGCTAGAGATTCACCCTTGAGTACTGGATCTAATTCCAGGTGCCACGTTTTAGGAAGGACCTTAATATAGTGGAAGCACATCCAGAGGACATTGACTGGGACAATGAAAGGGTAAGAGACTATTGTACATGAGGATCACAGAAAGAATGGAGGGGACTTAGGGGAATTTGGATTCTTGTCTATGGATATGATGGGTTCTTCATTACTGCTAGTCTTGACCTAAGCCTGGACGAGCACTTGTCTAGGAATACTAAGGAGATCCCCCTTTATGTAGTTGTTGGACTAGAGAACTTCTGAAGGCCTAAGTCCAATGTTTGATCAATTAATCAACCAATAAGAACTTATTAAGCACCTACTATGTGATAGGCACTGAGTAAATAAAGAAAAAAGAGAGACAGTTCTTGCCTTCAGGGAGGTCACACTCTATACGTGTAGTGGGGTGTTACAACATGCCTACAGATAATACAAGACATATATGTATATATATGTAAATATATGCATATATATCATGTTATTTCCCATCCCCACTCCCACTACCATTCCTTGGCATTTATTTTGTGAGTGTGTATAATATTTATAAATACAAAATGTCAATAACATACATACAAAATAATTTATATTTTATGTGTGTATATATGTATATATTATATAAAATACACATATGTGTGTATATATGTATATATTATACACACACACACACACACACACACACACACGCCAAAAATGCCAAACAATGGGGGTATGAGTGGGGAATACCATCTTAGGGAATAAAACAAAAGGCTTCCTTAAGGAGAGATAACACGTGAACTCAGCCTTGAAGTTGTTCATTACTTTCATGCTACCTCTGTATATACACAGACACACACACGTGGAAACATTAAAGTAGTGGAAGAGATTTCAGTGGCTTTCATTTTCCTTCATTATGGCTCACAGATCTTGAGAGACAGGGCACCTCTTATCTAAGTGCCTTATTTTATATTTGAGAAAACTGAGGACTTCAGAGTTAAATGACTTGCCCAAGGTCACAGATTCGGGAGGTTTGAGAGGTGAAATTTGAACTTGGGTCCTCTGATTCAAGAATCAGGCCCTTTCCCTTTGTGCTGTGCTGGTTTATCATAAGGAAAAGTTGGCTCAGCCTTAGGGAAGAATGATTCAGAAAGCTCCCCCTTGTCCCTCCCCGCTGCCTCCCTCCAGTATCTTATTTTATTTTTAAAACTGTGGTCATGTCTTGGATCACTTGGTAATCCTGTCAGTGCAGAGACCACAGAGAGACATGTAACCTTCAATTTTTACGAAAATTAGGTCTGACTTCTGGTTTTCTGGAGGAACATTCAAGTTCCTCTTCCACTCAGATATGTGCTACATTTTCTGCTGCATTGTAGTTCCCTTGGGGAGTGTTTTCTCCCAAGGTACTGCTCCGATTAGCCACATCTCTAACCAGCTCCCAGAGCTTAAATTCTTAATTTTGCAACATGTGTGTTACTTCCCCAATGGCACAGTGTGTGGCAGAGGGTAAGCATTCAACAAATTCTTGTTGATGGACCAAGGGTTGGTGTGGAGAATGTACTTTGTAGACTTTAAAATTGAAATAAAATATATTAAAATATAAACTATTGTCTTAATTGTTAATATTACAATTTTTGTTACACCTTCAATTTTTTTTATTAAAAAGGAAAGAGAAATGCAAAATCATGGGAAAAGAGGAATTTTACCTTTGCTATTATTTACCAGTATTGGATACTTTATTTCAATTATACTTTAAACTGTTACTTTTGGGGGAAAAAATCTAGATTAATTAGGATGCTATGAAAACCTATAACGTTTGCACTGTTACTTTGTTCTTAGACTCACAAAATGCCCGCAGGTCTAAACAGATTTTTTTTTTTATGGATGGTTGTGAATTTTCTCTGCACACCTGTATTATCAAGGTAACTTTGGCCATAAACAGCATTTTAAAATTATCACATAAAAAACTATCAAGCACTAAATTAGAAAAAAACAGAAATTTGAAAGTGATAGTTAAATTTATGGAGCAATTCTGCTGCACTCAAAGGCTCATTGCTTGACATGTAAGCAAATTTTGAGCTGTGTGTTGGGCATGCGGGTGGCCTTCTCATAGAAAGCAACCCCCGCCAACATGAGCCACCCAATTAAAGCCACACACAAAACACATACTCTTTGGATTTGAGCTTGTTTGCATGAATAATGGAGATAATATTAAAAGTCTTTTCTCACCATTTCAATTCATTCCCCCCCCCCTTTTTTTATTTGGCCGAGTGCCTTCTTTGCTACCTCCAAGAGCTGTTAATTTTGTTCGCTGCTGAGCAAGAGTCAAAGTCAGAGTCTAAACAGCTTGTAATGAGTTTTCAATGGCCCATCTCACTGAAATTGAGGGCAAAGGAGCAGCCAGCTTAGACACTGTCAGGCCTCAGAATTTATTATGGAGGGTGCAATGTGTGCACTGGAAAATGCACAGAAGAGGGTGGGAAGCTCCTGAGTGTCTTACATTTGAGGATTCTTTAAAAAGATGGATAATCCTGGTGAGGCAGGGGTGCCTATTGACTGTTTAAGCAGGGTTTGCACTGTCAAAATGGAGGCAACTGAGTCCCTCACAACCCCAGCCACTCCCCTTCCCACTCTGGAGATCAGTGGAACAGTGGGACCCAAGTCTGGGCAGTGGAGGTGTAAGTCAGAAATGTGGAAAGATTCCATTACCCTTAGCTGAGAGAATCACTTCAGTCTTTTTACCCAATTATCTCTCAGGATTAGAATGAAGAACCTGCTCTGTTCCCCACCTATCCCCCCACATCTCTAAATTTCTATTGTTCTCACTGGATTGTCTAGGTTTGGCCATAGGAAGTCCAGTGAGATAGGCTCCTACCAACTGTCTTACTGGCATTCCTCCATTTAAACCTGTTTCTTCATGTCATTGTCTCTTAGAAATACCAATCGTCTTTCCCATGGCAATAATACACCCAGGTCTGCCCTGAGTACTATGTACATCTCAACTGTCATCTACATCAACCTCATTCTAAAGAATTCAATGGATCTCTCTGATGTGGGTCTTCCTTCTACCAGTCCCATTTGTAACCTAGCCAGTTTTCTTATCTAGAAATTTTTAAATTTCTTTCCTTAAATATCCCATTGAGGGCTTAATTTGTCTTATTGTGGTTTGGAGGCAAATAGGGTCCTTGGCAGCTATTCAAAGTACAAGTGCTGATAGGCCTTACAAAGTTGGGAAGGTCACAAGTATTGCTGGGGTAACAGTCTTTTTCTATGCTACCTAACAACCAGCCTAAAGAACCAGGGAGAGAACTAGTCAGTCAGCAAACATTTATTAAGGGTCTATTATGTGCCAGACACTGTGCTAATGCCGATCACAGAAGATTGGATATAAAGTGAGGCATTTTTTTCCCACCCTGTAATTCATGAAGACCATAAGTTAACTTATGGAGAGGTCCGTAGAGTAGCCACAAAGATAAAATCATGTATCCTGGAAGTATTTATCATTAACATCCTCATCAGTCATTATTAATTGGTTAGTAACACATGTTCAGTCCTTTTCTTACATACCTCAAAGAAAGAACCCAATCCCCCCACAATTTAGTAGTTAAATCTCAGGGTTGCCTGAGGCTCAATGGAATTTAATCAGTCGATCATGGTCGTGCAGCTATTGGCAGTGGCAGAATTTGAACCCAGGTCTTCCTAGATTCAAGTCCATTATACTATTCACTATATCACTCTGCCTGTAAACATAATCCATCCTTAAAAATATACTCAAAGATATATTATGTTCCATTTTGTGAGAGTCCATTAAAAAGAACAAAAAGAACAACAACATGAAATCTGGAGTCAGAAGACCTCCCCCCCCTTCAACTTTAATAATATTAAGTGCCTACTTCCAGGCAGTTGTTCTAGGTGCTAGAGAGAAACAAAGAAGAAAGTAAAAAGAAATGTTCCTTGACTCAAGTAACTTACGTTGTACTGGCAAAAGCAACAGTTACACAGATGAGTACATACAACCAATACACAAAATAATTTCAGGAGGTTCTAAAAGATGATAGAGACAGAGGGGATCAAGACAGGCCTGATGTAAGAGGTCTCACTTAGACTGAATCTTCGAGGGATCTAGGGATTCCAAGAGGCAACAGTAGAATTGAATCTGGGGCTGTTGGATGACCTCAGGTAAACACTTTCTCTTTCTGGGCTTCATTTTCCCTTTTGTAAAAGGGAGGAAATGCAAAAGAGAGCCACTAACTTCCTATCCTGCTCAAAATCCTGCAAAATATTGACTTTTCAAGGTGACCCCTCCTCTCTGATCAATGCACGCAGGCTAATAATGGCTTACCTCCTTTAGGCATTTTTGCATTTTCACAGGAGATGCCAAGCCCCTAACCAAAGAAATTACTCTTTAATGTTAATATTTAAAAGAAAGAGTAGGCTATGTAGGAATACTAATAATCATTGGCTCTTCTCATAATCTCACCAGTTCTCCTTTTAAGATTTCAGTTAAAGGGTGAATTTTATTTATCTTCTGTCATTTTTAAAATGGACAAAACTTTCTTTAAGACCTATGCTATGTTATCTTCTTCTAGAAGACCCCAAATGGATACCATATGAAAACTAAAATGAACTACATAAAATTATTTTCCATTAAAACCATCTCTGATGGTTCATCTTGGTTAAGAGGTGACCCCGAGTCCTAAAGGCAATTCAGATCTGGAAAAGCTTTGAGTATCTAAGAGACCAGTGATGGATTGTGTCTCTGCCATTCAAGACCTACCACCCTCAGCGCATGACTGGCTATTTGGAAACTCTCAACAAAGGCATGGTTAGGTTTGTGCTCTTGGTTGGGGGAGGAAGCACCCAAAGTAATGAAACTAAGGATCCTTGAATAATTCAAGCAAGCATACTTCAACATACCAAGGACAGAAAATGAAGGAGAAAACGCTCCACCACTAAAATTTGTCACAAATAAAAACTTTTAAATGAGTGTCAGAAACAAAGTCAAAGAGAAACTGCCTAAGCTTTTCAATGTTCTCTAACTGCCAGGACTGACTGTTTTCTATATTAATTTCTTCTTCATCTAAGTGATTGACATTTCAGTGTGTTCATATGGAACTACCATGATGTTGGCTGTTAAAAATACAATGGGGAAAAACTGGAGGGGGGGGGAGATGAGAACTATATATGAAATTGATTAAAAAACAGTGGGGTAGTAATGAGATATAAGAAGAAATAGTTATGCCTTATTTTAAACTTAATTAAGAAAGCTGGGGATTAATACTCTATGCTTTTGTGAAAGTTACAATACAAACTTTTTTGAAGTATAAGGCTATTCGTTGTGTTAGGAAGAAATCAGAGTAAATGCTTACCAAGTACTTATTGATCTGCTTGAATCAGTGATAATAATTACTATTAAAAATTCACCATGATATAGCACTTTGAGTTTTTTAATCTTGTTTTTATTGATATCTTTTGTTTTGACATCACTTTCCTTCCAATATACCTTTACCCTTCCTTTACTAGCAAGGCATCCCTTATAAAAAGAAAAAAAAAGAAAGAACAAAAATCCAGCCAAACCAATCAACACATCATTTGTATCTGACTGTGCACACAACATTTAATACCCATAGAATTGCACTACTGCAAGGAGGGGAAGGAAATACATTTTCTCAACTCTTCTCTGGAGTCAATCTTAGTCATTATAACTACATAGAAAGCCTTCAGTTTCAGATTTCCATTCCTTCTGTTTACATCGCTGTCGGCATCATGTATTTTTTTTTTCTGGTTCAGCTTACATAATTCTGCATTGGTTTAATCATGTGGTCAATCAATAGGTATTTAGTAATTGCTTAGTATTACTAGGTGCTGGGGACAAAGAGATAAAAACCAAAAAAGTTGCCGATTCTCACAGCTCTCTGGATTCTGCACATTTATAATTTCGTAGCGCACAGTAATATCCCATTACATTCAAGTGCCATGATTGGTTTAGGCTTTCACCAATCAATGCAAATCTCCTTTGATTCCTCAAAAAAAACAAAGGAAAACTACATTAAATTTAAAAACACTTTCCTCGCAACAATCCCATGAAGCAGAGTAAAAATGTTAGAATAAATGGCTTTACACAGCTAGTAAGTTTCAAAGCAAAGTTCAAACTGACTATCCAATACCAGGTCCAAAGCTCTGTCTAAGAGCATCTTGTGACAAATATTGATAACTATCACTCTTTTCTCCAGGATAAAGACAAACTCCTTTGTGTGGTATTAAAAATCATTCAAAATTTGGATTCAACCTGTTCCAGACTGACTTTACATCAGTCTCCCTCACACTCCTGAACTCCTGCCATAATGGCCTATTCACTGTTTCCTGTATATACACTCCATCTCTTCTCCCCCACTCCTCCCATGTGTTTGAACATGCTGTCTTCCGGGCCTGGGATATACTCCCTCCTTACCTGGATCCCTAGCTTCCTTCAAAGTTCAGCTGCAATGCTCCCTCCTACACTAGGCTTTTCTTTATCACTCCTCTTTCCCTCATGGCTGTTGCTCTCACCCCATACAAGACTAGTTTGGACATGCTTTATCTATATTTTATATTGACTAATTTGTTTACATGTTGAAGGCAGTGGTTTTTGTGTTTAGCTTAGCACAGTATCTTGCACATGGCAAATGGTGAATACGTTAACACATTTCTTAATAAATTAATAAATGAATGGCTCAGTTTGGCTTTTTAAACAGAGCCATACTTTCCTATCGTCCCAGGGATGAACCACATCTCCGTTTCCAAGGACTGTTCTAGCTAAGTCCTGAGAGGCTTATTACCAGGTTGGCCACAGGATGATTAATTTTTTGGCCACAGCAATTCTCAAAGCCCATCTCTAATAAGTCACAGTGGGGTTTTAATTTACAGTCATTATAGTTCTATTCTCTTTGTGTATGACCTTGGACAAGTCAATTCTCTTCCTCTGGGTCATGGTTTACTCTCCTTTAAGAATAAGGGGATTGGACTAAAATATTACCAAGCTTTCTTTCAACTCTAGAAACTCCTATGATCCTCTGTTTCTCCTGTAACTACTATATTTAACATACTACCTATGCCCAAGGCTGACGTAGATGTGAAAATGGATATGCCCTACATAATGCAGAAAGGTGTTGAATTAAGTTGGATAGCAGACAGGGTTGTCAGTACCCTGGGAAAAGATCATATCTTTTTTCCATATGAAACCTCTGGTATAGATTCAATATTTCTGATTCTCTTTCACACTCAGGAGATCCTCCTCAGCTGATATTGTAAACAACTTAGCAATAGAGTAAAAACTCAAATTCCTTCTGTAAACTTATGTATCCTGCCTTTAGTTTTTTACCTTTACTGTAAGAAACAGTAGTTGTTTTGAAATAGTATGATTCTTCTCCACCTAGCCACCTAGACTAACGACCAAAGAGACTACCTATTCCTTCAATTTTCATAACCACTAGCAAAAAGAAAAAAGTTGAGTCACATTCTACTTAACCATCTCCATTCTCCTGAGTTATGCTCATAGACTCATAGATTGTTGGAACTGAAAGGAATATGCTTCACAAGACTTGTGCTCACAGACTTCTATTTAGGGATGAACTCATTCTAAAAATTTCTCTGCCCTGAAAACCTAGATCCTTCTCTTGGATTTCTCTAAAATAATCTGGCTAAAAAGCCCTCTTTTTTGGCCATGGAAGAGTGAACATTTATACAATCATTAAAACCTCATCTTCCACCATATTTTTTCCTCCTTCTCAGTTTTAATACATTTTTATAATTGCATTGAAGATATCCTAACCCTGTTTTTAGTGCAAAGATAAAATTTATGAAGTGTGACAAACGTATCATATCAGAGCCCACCCAACGAATAACAATGCACATGTGGAAACAAGGGCATCAGCTCTTGTTTCTTAAGGATTCTGCCTATGTTAATAGCTCCAGATAGAGGAGTTAACCCCAAAGCCTCCAATCCTCTAGAGTAAATGCATACTATGGAAACAAGGGAAGACCTTCTTTCCATTCATAGCAGAGATCAGAAAACACATCCACAAAGGCTTTAGGTAACAGAAAACATTAAAATTAAATAAACTAATATGCATTTTAGTCACCAGAAAGATTTGCAGAGATAGGCTGGTGAAGTAGAGAGAGCACTGACCTAGGGGAGTCAGGAGCCCTGGCTTAGGGTCCTGGCTTTGCTACCAACTGCCTGTTAGGCCCTGTGACCCATTTCTGAGCCTCAATTTCCTCATTTGTAAAATAATCATTTTGTAAAATGATTTGTAAAATAGACTGTGTGATGCCTGATTCCTTCTGGCATGGTGGAATGGAAGAACACCAGATGTGGAGTCCAAGACCTGTGTTTGAGCCCCACCTCTAGAACTTTGTCTGGGCATATCTCTTTGCTTATCTTTCAAATGGAGCTAGTGCTTTTACTATCTACCTTTTTGTTGTTACTTATTTGTTTCAGTCTTGTCTGACTCTTAGTGATCCCATTTGGGGCTTTCTTGGCAATGATACTGAAGTGGTTTGCCATTTCCTTCTCCAGTTCATTTTAGAGATGAGGAAAATTGAGGCAAACAGAATTAAGTGACTAGCCCAAGGTCACACAGTAGTAAGTGTCTGAGGTCACATTTGAACTCAGGAAGATGCATCCATCTCAGGAAGTACTCAATCCACTGAGCCACCTAGGTACCTCAACTATCTACCTTACCAAGTCCTTATAAAGAAAATTCTTTGTAAAACTTAAAACACAGTGGAAATAGGAGATACTATTTTGCCTCTGAAGTTCTATTATTTCCTATGTGACAGCTTCTCTTAAAAAAGGAATATTTATAAAATTGGATATAGAAATAAGATTTTTATAGGTTTTGCCCAACTTCTCTCCTAGAGAGACCATTTATTTTTTTCCTTAGGGTTTCTCCCCCATCCCTCCCCTCATTACATATGAACAATAAGTCCTTCATCCCATTTCTGAGTCATTTGAAGGTTTACAAAGCTTTTCCCTCATAATGATCCTACAAGGTAAGTGGTACTAGTAGAGCCACTTTCATGACAAGTGAATTCCTGGGCCATCAGGAGAGGTAGGCAGAGATATACAGAAAATACCACAGGGAACCCAAATATAACCTCAAAACTTTCACGTTATAGTGTAGATTAGAAATGAATTGAAAACACAAACCACAGAAGACAGACAAGAATCCTCACGTGTGAGGATATGTATATATGAACACAGAGGCAGTTAAAACACATGGATTAGCATAGATTTTGTAGGTAAACAAAGAAGTTTACTCTCATTCCATTAGAAGTTGTATAGTAATATGGAAAGCCCATTGGGCTTAGAATCAGGAAAAATGGGATTTGACACTTGGTTTCAGCACTTGCTAGTTGGTAGAGTGGCAACAAATGCACTTAGGTTCTCAGAACCTCAGTTTCCTCATCTGGGAAATGGGATAGTAATGTTTGACCTTCCTCCCTGACTGGGTTGAGGTGAAGAAAACACTTTTAAACCTTAAAGCACTATAGATCGAGAATGGTTGTTACCATTTTGTGCACAATTCTGGAAAGCAACAAATGGCTCCATACGACCCTTCTGTAATCTAAGTGGTCCCCCTTGCCTCTTTGGAAATCTGAGACAGGGATGGGGGATATTTTTTAAACTTCCCATAACAGACTCACATAAGCAAATAATGCCAAGAACCCTAATGAAGTGGAGGAAATCTATGCCATGCAAACACATTTCTTGTGACAAAATGGATTGACTAGGTATGGGAGATACAAGGAAACATAACCAAAATGCATCCCACTGGAAAAGCTTTTTGTTCACATTGTCATTTACGGCTCCTGAATTAATAGACCAAGAAAGACACCACAGGCACCAGCCAAACGCAGTAAAACCATTGGCAGCCAGCAGTGTCTCCAAGTTTAATTCCCCCGGGGAGAAAAGGACACTACCTAATCTGTATTCAGTCCTGACATTGTCCACATCTGATATGGAACATTAGCTACTAACTCTCTCAATAGACTAGTGTCCTTCAGTTTATATTACTTTATGTTAATAGTAGAAAAATTACACACAACATCATTTATCATTGTTATGCTGCACTATACATCCCATAGCTGATTTTAATATATTTATTTACCCCTGAGATGGTAAGAAATTTAAAATATATATATATATGTATACATATATATTTTTTCAAGTAGAGTCTGTAGGGACAGAATCAGTGCAAATCCTTTTTAAAAAATTAAAAAGAGCCCTTCCAATGAAGAAAAAAAAATACTGCATAAGGCAGCTAATGAGAGCCCAAACTCCTTAGGCCTAAGAATATAGCTTAGTGCTATGGTATAAATCTTAGAGAACAAGTGCATAACATCATGCTGCATCTTAATGATAATATATCTTTGGCTTGCCCATCTCACTAGCTTCTTTATTTTGCCATTACAGCCTTTAGTCCTTCTTATGCAGCCAGCCAGCTATTCAGGTGGGTGACATTTAGCCTCAAAGTAGGGAGTAGAGCAGATCTGGGGAAATCGCCACCCACCAGCAACTACTACTGTTTAGGCTATTGGGACCAGGGATGACACTTAGCTAAGGTTATAGAATCAGAGACCCACAGAATGTTAGAACTGAAAGGACCCTTAGAACACAGAACGCACTGTATTTGAAGGAGGAAAAAAAAAACGAAGAACTTAGAACAATGAATGCTGGCGCTAGTGAGGATCCTAGCAAATAGAATTAATTAGCCAATCGATCAATCAACAAGTTTATGTTAAGTAGCTACTTTGTGCCAAGCACTGTGCTAAGTGCTGGGGATATAAAAGCAAACATGAAATACTCCCAGACCTTAAGGAGTTTAATACACTCTTCAGCAGGGAGAAAAACAAAACAAAACATGTACACATAAAAATATATGCAAATAAGTATTTACAAAATCTATACAAAATAAAATACAAGGTAATTTTTATCAGGTGGAGGCACAAGCAGCTATAGGTATAGTAAGGAAAAGGTTTCATGTAGGAGGTGGCTTTTATGCCAATAAAGGCAGAGTACTTGTGAGACGTTTCTTGTGAGGCATTTCTATGCAAAGGCATGGCATGGAGATGAAAGGTCAATTCCTCAGGAACTGCAGGAAGGACAGATTGGCTGGACTGGAAACAATGTATAATAAGCCTAGAAAAGTAGAATGCAGCCAGGTTGTGAAGGGCTTCAAATGCTAAAATGTGATAGTGGAGGAAATGGGAACCAGTTGGAATTTATGGAACAGTGAAATGACATGGGCAGAACTCTGCTTTACAAGTATCACTTCTGCAGTTGTCTGGAGGATGGATTGAACAGGAGAAAGTATGGTCAATTAAGAGGCTAATACTATAATAGTCCATCTGAGAGGTGATGAGACAGATGGGTGAATGGAGAGATGTAATGGAAGTAGAATCATCACAATGACTCCAGGATTGCAAACCTGAGTGATTGGAGGGATGGCTCCTTCATGAGAAATACTGAAACTGAGAATAGAAATAGATCTGGGGAATGGTAATGAGTGCTTATTTGGACATGTTGAGTATGAAGTGACTACAATCACACAGAACGTAGAATATCAGAAGTAGGAAGAAACTTAGCACTCTGGAAATAGAATGTCAGAGCTGGAAGGAGCCTCCAAGATCATCTCCTTCAACTCTGCCATTGAAGACCTAAGGAGGAAAATGAGGCCCAAAGAGGACGATAAGTCACATTTAAAATTATTGAGCTGGTCAACACCACCCTCTTTCAAGGTACCAAAAAGACTATTTCTACAATGAGAAGCAAGTAGAATGGGGGGAATTCAACTGTGTGGAAATTTGGAATAATCTTATATTTATGCACATGTACTTTTTAATACCCTCTTTCATACTCTTCTTCTACTCTAGGAGTTCTTATAGGTCAAGAATTTAATTTTAGTTATCCTTATCCTTATACGCTTATATAGTTTAGTTATCCTTAAGTTATCCTTCAGCACCCAGTAAAAGGACTTTTTTTGGGTACATTGTAGGTGCTGAATCAACTTGAATCTGAGTTATCTTTAAAAATTAATTTTATTGATATTTTCTGTTTTTATATCACCTATATTTCCCCTTCTTTTTCTCCTTTCTCTCCTGGGAAGTAATTTCTTAAAATAAAAAGTGAAAATGAGTGTGTGGGGGGGAACCTTAACCAACATATAAAAAGTCCAATATTACATGTAGTCCCATACCTTTGTAAAGAAGCAGGGGAGGAACTTCTCATAGCTTTATGCTGGGACCAAGGCTGAGCACTGTAATTTTACAGCATTCATTTTTAATCGTTTTGTTGTTGTTCTATTTACACTGTCATAGCTATTATTTATATTGTTTTCCTTTCTCTGTTTCACTTTGTATCAGTCCATGTCTTCTCATGCTTCTTTGTATTCATTTGTTCATACGCCCAATAATCTACTGTTACATTCACAAACCACCATTTGTTATTTAGTAGCTCCCCAGTCAATGGACAGCCACTTTTGTTTCTATTTCTTTGCTATTACGTAAAGTTCTGTTATATATATTTGGCATATAAAGGGGACTTCCTTTTTTTTTTTGTCATTGACTTCCTTGGGTACTTGTCTAGCTGGGGAATCTTTGGATCAAAGGTCATGGTCATTTTAGCTACTCTCTTCACATAATTCCAAATTGTCTCCCATAAAAGCTGGACTATGTTACAGATCAACCAGCAAAGCACGAGTGTACCCATCTTTGTTGACTTGTCCCACTTTTTTAGGGGTTATATTTGCTCATTTACTGGGTTTGACGTAAAACCTTGTGGGTTTTTTTTAATCTGCATTTCTCTTATTATTGGCAATTTGGAACAATTTTTCATAAGGCTGTTAATAGTTTGTAATTCTTCTTTGGAGTAAGAGGGGCTATTTTCACTACTAGGGTAAAGCACAGTAATGAGGTCTGAATTTTTCAGAGCTCTAGACTAGACTGCATTTCACGAGGACAAGGGCTGTCTCTTATGTAAACTTTATATCTTTTCTCCACCAGTTCTTAGTCAACACAGTGTCCCGCACATAGTAGGCTATCAATATTTGTTTAAATAAAAATGAACAGAATTTCCTATTTGTTTTGTTCTGGTACCAAGTGATTTCTTCATAAGCAAACAAGTGAGATGAGATAATATATGTAAAGTACTTTGTAAACTTCAAAAAGGCCACAGAAATGTCAGTTGTTATTTGTCATCCTCATCATTATTATATTCAGTGTATTATTAAGAAGAGATTTTGTAAAGACAAAAGATTTCCATTTAGACAAGGCACTAGAATTCACTGCAAAAAATGTCTGGGGAACAACACAAGAAAGAACTGAACATGGAGCCAAAGGTCCTCAGTTCAAATTCCAGCTCAACTTCTTACTTTGGGTAAGTCATTTAACCTCTCAAGGCCTCAGTTTCCACATCTATGAAAGAAGAGGGTTTGGATTAGATGACCTGTAAGATCCATTTTAGTTCTAAATATATGAGCTTGTGACTGCTTGAAGAGATAATATCTTAAAGGACCCATAATTTCTTCAGTTTCAGGATTTAAAATTAGAGGGGCCTTAGATATCATCTAACCCAAGTGTATAATTTTGTAGGTGAGGTTACTGAGACATAGATACATGAAACGTGACTTTTTATTTTTTATTATTATTATTATTATTATTAAGACCAAGCCCGTGAATCCATTAGTATAGGAAATTTACAGCAAGGAAACTCTTTTTAACAGTGCAGATTGACAACTCTTCCACAGAGGTTCTGGGATACTGGGAGATGAAGTCCTTTGCCAATCTTTGTCAGTGGTGGAACTTGGAACTCAGGTCTTCCCGACACCAAGAATGGCTTTTTATTCACCATACCTCACCCCCTCCATCCTCTGCCCCCCCGCCCCGCCTCATATAGAGTGACTTGCTGAAAGTCAGAGAGATAATAAGTAGCAGAGTCCTGTTTTGAAACCAGGTCTCTAGGAGTATTTCCATTATTTCACACTCTCTCTCTTAGACTAATATATATCTTTGATTTTTGTCTAACATCTTTTGTTTTCCCCTTGGAAATAATAAGATTATGTCACCAAGAAGGGACATTTTTTTTTTCTAGAAGCAACAGACAGCTACTGAAGCTGCTTCTTGAACATAGGAGTGACATAGCCAGAGATATCTGATGAATATCAATTTGTGAGCTCTGTAGAGGATGGATTGGAGAGAGGAAAGACTGGATGTAGGGAGATTAATTAAGAGGAATAGAGAGTAAGTGACAGAGGTGAGACTTGAAATTATGTCTTCTAATTTTTAGTTCGTTACGAGACAAAGGAAATAAGGAAGAAGCTGTGAACTATTCCCATTGTGGATACAACACTAGAGCCAGACCCAAGGGCCTCCATCTAGGCGGCCTCTCTGGTTTGCATTTGCCCCTGCTCAGATATCCAACAACCCTTTCAGTTTGGTGGAGCAGAGAGGCTGATTAGCCCATTTGATATTACCATTCAAGCCGAGGATCTCAAACACACACACACACAACTTACCTCTAACTTCACTGGATAAAGAAAATGAATTTAAGTTCCAAATTGTGAATTATATGCCAGAGGAAACAGATACAACAATTGACAAAAAGCCATTTTTTTCATGCAAACTATACTATTTCCTTATAAACATTTAAAAAGAAAAATATTTCTGATAGAATTATATCAATGAATCAAAGTACTGGTAACCTTTCAGAGAATACAACCGTATGCTATTTACCATTAGCTCTACCACGTCAAGATTAGAGTCACGCAGATGAAAGAAATGATCTCTCAGTCCAAGTATCGATCTTCCACTGGGCAGCCCACCGTATATTCTCAGTTGAACGTGTGGTTATGAGATGGTGACCTGCCTGGGTCATCTGCTGACCCCAAAGGATCCTGTGGAGAAGCCAACAGCTGTCTGAAGTCTTGCTGCTCAGAGTGATGGGAATAAATGAACCTACATCTGGAAGTCAGAACATAGAAGGGCAAAGTAAGGAAGTAGCAGTCGAAAAACTCTCTCACACTGCCATATGGAAAGCTATCAGAAGATAGAAGGGAATGGAAAATCCTTGTGGAGAGGCAATCATTCCTTAAGATGAACTATCACATTGACAGCAATAACAAAACTTATACCTAAGCAACTCATCAAAAATTCAACTAGGAAAAAGGAGTGGAGAAGAAGGAAAAAAATATATATATACAAACACACACATATATGTATATATGTGCATACACATGTATATATTTTTCTACTCCATATATGATATATGTATAATATATACATATATATTATATGCATGTATACAACATTTGGTAAGCATTAAAGTATAGTGGAAAGAGCAATGGATTTGCATTAAGGAAGTTGTAATATTCTGGTGTAATCAATAAATTAATAAGGATTTATTAAGAACCTACTATGTGTTAAGAATTATGCTAGATCCTGGAGATACAAAGAGAAATATTAAATATTCCCTGCCCTTAAGAAGTTTATATTCTAATGAGGAAAAAAGGCATGTGTGCATGCGTGTGTGTCGTGTGTGTGTGTGTGTGTGTGTACATAGACATACTCATGCACCTACCACAAAGAAAATACAACATAACCTTGGGGAGGGAGGTACCAGCTATAGAAGGGACAAGGAAAAATCTGGTGAAGAAGGTGGTGTTTGAGCTGAGTCTTGAATAAAACCAGGATTCTAAGAGGTAGAGGCGAGAAGGAATTGAAGCCAGTGCAAATGTGCAGAGATAGGAAACAGAATGTGACGTGTGGAGAACAGAAGAAATCCTGTATGCTGGATGGTAGGGTACATGCAGGAGTGTAATGCGTACAAAGGCTGGAAAAGTTGGATGGGTCTAAGTTCTAGAGATCTTTACATGACAAGCAGAGGATTTATATTTGATCTTTCTGGTGAAAGGAAAGTCGGTACAGTTTGCTTCCCTGGCTTCCGTTATGTGCCAACTAAAATCCCATCTTTCCCACCCTTCTTAATTCTAGTACCTTCTCTCTGCTAATGATTTCTTATTTAGCCTGTATATAGTTAGTACATTTTCATTTGCTTGTTGACTCCTCAATTAGAGCATGAGCTCCTTGAGGGCAAAGGCACACCTTTTTTGCCTCTTTTTGTATCCCCAGCACTTAGCACAGTGCCTGGCACATAATACATGTTTACTGATTGGTTCATTGATTGAAGTGGCAGTAAGAGGGTCAGACTTGCACTTTTGGTGGCTGGGTGGAGGATGGACTAGAGCAGAGAGAGATTTGAGGCAGTGAGACAAATATACAAAGCTATTGCTATAGTTCAGGTGAGGGACCATGACGACTTGAAATCAGTGACATATGTGAAAAGCATTGTAGAGCATGTGTGAAGAGTCAAGAGTGACATTAAGGTTGTGAACCTACATGACCAGAAAAATTTGAAAGAGGGATGAGTTCTTGTAGAAAGATTCTAAGTTCTGTTTTAGATATGTTGAGTTAGGAATGCTCAACAAGCAGTTATTGATGTAGGACTGGAGCTCAGGATATGTACTAGAGTTAGATATGTAGATATACTGATAACTGAACCAGTAGAAGCTGATGAGGTTACCAAGTGAGGAAGTATTTTAAAGAGAAAAGAGAAGCAGTTCCTCCCCTAATGCTAATGCCCACCCTCTAAAATTACTTCCACTTTATGCTGCATATATCTTAAAGGTACATAGCTGTTTGTGTTTTGGCTTCTCCATTAGCTTCGGAGCTCCTTGAGCATAGACACTCTATATACACATACATACATACATACATATATATGTGTATGTATATGTCCTTCCAATATACCCCTAGCATTTTGCACAGTGCCTGGCACATACTAAGTATTTAATAAATGCTTGTTGACTGACAAGAGTGCTCAGGAGAGAGTCTTGGGGTAGACTTATAATGTGATGTCAACAGAAATCCAACAAGGAAGATAGAGAAGAAACAGTTGGGGAAAACAACAAAGAGGTATCAGGAAAACCCAGAGGGGGGAGTATATGGAGAAGAGAAGGATAATCAAGAGTGTCACATTCTTCGGAGAGACTGAGAAGGATGAGGAGTGAGAAAACAACAAACAACAACAACAACAACAACAATGACCACCCCTTCTTTATCTCCCTGTTAGATTAGGCACTTAAATGACTTCGGGAAACAATATCAGACAGCAACATCAGTTGAATAATGAGGTCAGAATCAAGCCTGCTGAGGACTTAGAAGAGGAAGAGAAGAGAAAGTGGAGGCAATGAGCACAGATAGCTTTTAGAGGAGTTTGGCTGTGAGACAGAGGAAAGATATTGATTCATAGCAATAATGGTACCTGAGTTTTTTTGGGGGGTGTAGGAGAATGGAATGTGTTTGTAGCAATAGTGAAGGAACAAAATGATAAGGAGAGATTAATGATTAGAGGGAGGGAATTATAGTGGGGGTAATCTGATGGTACATGGTACATGTAGAGTTTCTTCATCAAAGATTAAAGAAAAAGGGAGATTTGGGGATGATATCAAGAGATTGGGAGACAAAGAGGAAAAAAGAGAGAAATTTCAGCAAATGGCTTGGAATGTCTTGGTAAAATATGAGATGAGAATCCTCTGTTGAGAGGATGGAGAGAGGGATGCTTTGCTGTGTTTTCAAAAAGAAGGTTTAGATCAGTCCCTGTGGTGACTGGGATAGAGACTATGAGCACAAGTAGAAGAGGCAGATGATGGAATTAATCCAGGTATTGGATTTGCAAAGGAGTGAGTGATTAGAGCATAAAGCTGAACTGGTTTACTGAGGAAGCAAGATTAGGAAGGAAGGGGAATATAGCCAGAGCAGGCAGGGATAACGGCCAGGGGAAAAGTGCTGAGGGGTAGGGAATGCAGTAAGGATGAAGAATAGGTTTAAGAGGAGTAAGGTATTGGGAGAGATGGAACGATAGAAGATGATGACTGGATAAAGGAAAGTTAGAGTTCTTGATCAAGTAAGTGAGCCACGTGTAGATGACAGCAAGATCAAAGTTGCGATCATCCGCACGAACTGCTGAGGTGGAGCGGAAGAGTAGATCATGGTAAATGAACAGACTAAAGAACTGGAAAGTTATGGTATTTAAGGCAACATAAACATGTATGTTGAACTCCCTTCAGACATGGGCGGGAGTTGGGGTGAAAAGGGAAACTGTGAACCAGGAACTTAAGCAATCATGAAAGGAGAATGCCCTGGGAATCTGTAGGTAGCAGCCAACAGGATCTGGATTGGGTGATAAATCGGGATAGTGTGATTCTCAAAAGAGCAGAAGCTGTTGACTAATGGTGCATAGGGTGAGTCCAGAAGTGGCCATTGTGAATAAGCAGTATTATATATCTCCAATTTGTACGTGTTCTTTGTGGGTATGAGAAAAGTTGCAATTGGTACAGGAAAGGAAGGCAAGGGATATAATGTCAACAAGAGGAGCCAGGTCTTAGGAAGAGCTAAAGAGAAGAGAGGAAAAGCCTAAAAGAAAGGGAATTTTGTTGATTATGGAATGGGAGTTCCAGGAGGGACAATGTGAGAGAGCATGAAGATACGGATTTGGAATACTGGAGGGGAAGGCTTGAGGTGAAAAGGGAAGAGAGACTGGAAAGGGGAACTGGAGAGGAATTCAGTATCCCTGGCACTAATCACATGTGGAATGAGTCCAGGCAGAGTATTAGCAGATGAGACAGTATCTCCCTGGATAAAGGCAAACAAGCTGAAGGAGGTTTTAGCACAGTGTGGTCTTTCTGATGTAGATCTACTTGACCAGCAGAAGTGTAGTAGAAAAGGCACTGGATTAGAATCAAAAAGCCTGGGTTAAAGCCTGTTTCATTTTTTTTTTTTAAATTTTACTTGTACTTTATTTTTTTTAAATTTACTACCTATATGATCTTGGAGAAATTTCTAAATCTCTTCTCCTCTTCAGGTATCCAGCTGTATTATTTGTAAAATGAGGAGGTTGGATCAGATGACCGCGTAAGCTAGATTGACCTCCAGATATCAGGCACTTGAAGGTCCCAGCCTTTCTACATTACTGATATAAATGGTTCCCCACATTTTTATCTTTGTCTGATTGATTTCTACGTACCCTAGATGGTACCATTCTTTTAGTACATGATATGAAGGTAGGAAAATCTCTTCTTTGGTACCAGTGAACAACTGTGAACAATATTCTTTTCCCACAATTTATGAGGAGACTCCTCATGATCCTTGGAAAGTCCTGAGATAATGAAGGAAGAGCTGGATCTCACCACTCTTGTTACTGTTCAGTTATAAGTCTGGCCTCAGACACTTCCTAGCAGTGTGACCCTGGGCAAGTCACTTAACTCTCTTTGCCTCAGTTCCTCATCTGTAAAAAATGAGCTGGAGAAGGAAATGGCAGACCACTCCAGTACCTTTGCCAAGAAAACCCCAAATAGGGTCACAAACAGTTGGACAGGACTGAAAAATGACTGAATGTAAAGGTCCTACTATGTGCCAAGAACCTTCCTAAGTACTGGGGATAGAAATAAGAAGAAGACATTCCCTGCCTTCCAGGAGCTTATGATCTAATGCTGGAAGATACACACAAGGAAGCTGAAATGCAGCAGAGAGAGTACCTGGTACCATACTGATGGTGGAGTCAAAATGAAGCAGTACAGCTGGTGGGAAAGGAAGAGATACTCTCTGAAGTCCCTTCCAGCTCTGCATTTCAATTAATCTATGAAAGACCCCTGAGTTCAATAGACTTCTAACTCACTAAAATCAGAGGACTTGGGTTCAAGACCTAGTTTTGCTACTTACCAGCAATGTGGGGTTAGGCAAGTTATTGCTTCTCTCTGGGACTCAGTGTGCCTCTCTGCAAAATCTGACCTGGATGAATTCTAAGAGCTCTCTCAACTCTGTCATTCTATGTTCTACATTCTTTTCCATTGAGGATGCTCTGTGTTGTCTGAAGGATTGTGCTTTCTGTGTTAAGGTTCTTTCTAGCTTGGGAAATTCTGTCACTGTCATTCTTCTGCAAGAAGGTCTCAGGCTGCTGGGAAGAATGAAGAGAGTGGGTTGAGGAAAAGGGTGAAGGCTTTACTGCACAGCATGAGCTGGACTGCCTCACAGTACATAGCACATTTTTGGAACCATTACCATCCAAAAGTACTTCCCAAAGAAGATGCTGAAATGTGCCGCTGGAAAGCAAATTTGTCTATGGCTACACATAAGGGGGCGATTGTCCCAGGCAGGTAGGTTGAGTCACTTCCGAGGTGTGAAAATGAGTGCTCTTGTTGGTTTCATTTCCTTATATGCTCCTGCTGCTAACAGACACTTCATTTACTCTGCCAGATCCCAGACAGTCACAGTCAGTTCCTGTTTGTGGTTGTATGCATGATTATTAAATTATTGTTTGTGAAGGGGATTTCTCAATCAGCTCATTCTCTTGGGGGTAGCACCAATCACTAGAATTTAATTCCTTCTCACTGGAATTCCCACCTATCATACCATCTTGTAGTACCTGGCAGCGAGGCATGAGGCTGCTTTTTTAACTTATGCTCACCTGCGCCAGGTAGCTATCATACTTTCTTCCCCAGGTTTGCAGATAACTTGTCATTTAACGTACCTAGCTTAAAGCAAGGAAGGATTCAGGAATGTATCTCTATCATCTGTCACTTAACATTTCTCAAGAGGCAGGGTAGCACAGTGGGAAGGGTGCTCAATGTGAGAACCCAGATTCAAACCTAGCTAATCCATCCAGGCCAGCCACTTCTGTTCTCTGGGTCTTCTCAGTTTCCTCATCTGTAAATGAAAGACTAGGACTAGACATCCTCGAAGGTTCTTTCTTGCTCCAAAACTATAAACTTTGTGAACTTATGTATGTATGGTGTTTTACTGACATGCTGCCCTTTAAACATCCCCTACTTCATTTAGCAATCCCAGGGCCCCTGTTGTTGATGCTTCCTCTCCTTTTATGCATAAGGAAATTGAGACACAGAGCTGAAGGAGCTTGTAAAAGGTCATTCATTTAGAATATGTCTTGTAGTAAAATTGCCATGTTAGAAATGGAAGGAACCTTTAAGATGCTTCACAACAAAGGGTTTGGATAGAAAAGAAACCATGCAAGAGGACAGAATTAATTGCTGTGAGGAATTCATCAGTTTTGCTTCTTATTCCTTAGATTCATTTAAAATCAGTCAGAGCTGGGAAGTAGTTTAGAACCTGGACCTTAAAAATCATAATCCAAACACCTCATTTGCAAGTGGAGAAACTGAGGCACAGAGCAAGGAGGTGATTAGCTGATGGTTGTTTAGGGAATTAGAGGTACACAGGTTAGTCTAAAACTCAGGTCTTTTGATATCAGTATAGCGTACTTTCAATTGCATCATGGTATAATTAATTAACTAGAACTGCTTCTTAAAGGGAACATCTTCTATAAACTATTCCACTCATTGCTTTTGCCCCACTTACAGATTCTTCAATGAGAATTCCACGAAGACACAGAACAGAAGAGCATCATAACCTAGGGAAAAGAGCTCCAGATTTAGAATCAGGGGACTTCTGTTCAGATACTGGCTTTTCTACATATCCCAGCTAAGTTTCCTTCAATCAATCAGCTAATCAGCAGTATGTAATGAATATTTCCTATGTGCTAGGAACTGGAAATATCAAGATAAATATGTGACAGTTTCTCCCTTCAAGGAACCTATATTGTATTAGGGAAGATATAGATCTATATACAAAATACATCATAAATATATGGTAGTTGAGAGAGAAACATTTGTATCTCAGGGAATCAGGAAAGGCCTCAGATTTAAAAGGTGGCATTTGAATTGAAATTTGAAGTTAAAAAACAGATTCTAAAAGGCAGAGATAAGGAGACAATATAGTCTCAGCATGGAAGACAGTTCTCAGGCACAGAAATGACAAGTAGAGTGTTATGTCTGAGGAAAAGCAAAGAGAACAGTCTGACTGTACTGCTTGAGGCAGGGAGGGGAGTAATACGCAACTAGGCTGGAAAAGCAGTTTGAGGCCAAGTTGTGAAGGTCTTTACATTCAAAATAAAGGAGTGTGTATTTGATCCTGGAGACAATAAGGAGCCAGTGGAGTGTATTGGGTAGGGGAGTGGCATGATCAGAACTTCACTCTAGGAAAATCACTTTTGACAGTTTGCAGGAAAGGTTGGAGAGGGAAGACTTGAGACCAATTATGACAATAGTCCAGGCAAGAGGGCATGAGGGTCTGAACTAGGGTGGGGGTTATGTGAAGAGAGATAAGAGATCAGATGGGAGACATGTTGAGAATGTAGAAATGGCAGGATTTATCAAGTGACTGGATGTATGGGGTGAGGGCAAGTGAGGCTGAAGATGACACCATGGTTGTGAACCTTGTCCACTAAAAGAACAGGAGTAGCCTTGACAAAAATGGGAAATTAGAAAGAGGTATAGGTTTTGGGAAAATAGGATGAGTTCTGTTTTGGCCATGTTGAGTTTGAGAGGCTTGTGTAACCTTGCGCAAGTCACCTTCCCTTACTGAGATGTAGTTTCCTTATATATAAAATGAGTGTAACAGAAGTGCTTTGTAAACCTCCAGCAATGAAACCTCTGATTACTTTAAAGTGAAATCAAAAAATCTATGTCAAATGCACTTTTATCATTCATTCAGGGGAGTCTGAGGATAAACAAGGTAAGGATAAGAAATTTGGTCAAACATCTTTCAACAATAAAAATAGTATGCTTTTCTGAGATCAGAGATCTGGCCCTAAACTCTTTTCCATCCTGATTCTAAAAATGAAAAACAAAACTTCCAAAATAGTTCTGTTTATAACCCGAGTTCTCTGTTACTGGCAGAGATTAAAGAAAACACAGACATGTAGGTTTAGGAGCAAGCTAATGGTACTCAAAAGCCTTTGACGCTTTTTTTTTCTTTTTGGTGGTAAATGTGTCATCATTTCCCTGTTTTAATTGACTCTTCCAAAACAACACAGAGCATTTACTTCACTCTATAAATGCAATCTCAATATTCTCAATATTTGGGACACTTCTCAAAAGAGTGAGAATGCAAGTAAAAATGGGCAGGCATTTTTTTTAAAAGGAAGTTTTGTTAGCACTTGGGGGATTTCAGAAAGCATAATGGTGAGTTTAGATAATAGTTGTGATTTAAAATTCACTTGTTTCACTGACACCAAAATGCACTGCTTCAATGCAGCTGTGTCTTTACATCTCTCTCCACCTCTTTCTATCCCATGAAATTCTTGTCCATGTCTTTCCACATTTCCCTCATAGAGGATCTATGTACCATGTTGGAGGCCTGCCTCTGCTGCCTTTAGTACTTCATGGGCCCCAGTAGAGATGAGCCATCAGCTGGTTCTCTCTTTGGTGTTAAGCGACTGTCTCACCTCCACTTCCAATTACACAGACTCTTGATGAGGTATTTCATGCCTGGCACCTAGGAGGTACATAATTTATACCTGTTGAATTAATTAATACCATATTAGTACTGGGGTGAAAAAATTACACTGATTGTTAATCTGCTCCCAACTGGAATAAAAAGACTTTGGTTTCAGCCCTAAGTCTGTCATTTCTCAAATCAGGGACTTAATTTCTTACTCTGTTAATGAGGGGGTTAAATTGCATGATCTGTAAAAGCTCTTCCAGCTTCACCATCCATGATGAAATTACTCTTATATATCCTAGTATTCCACATACTTCTTAACATCCATCTTCTTCTAGAAGTTTTCTCAGAGTAATTAGAAAAGAGGAGAAACTTCATTTCTCACTCAAATCCCTGGCCTTTAGTTATTACTTCCCTTAGACCTAATCCAAGTTTTTAATACTTGATAAACACACATGTAGACATGTACACGCATGCACATGCAAAATAAGAATTAAAAATAATGAAAATAGCAGAACTTCACAGAGTTACTCCTGTGATATGAAGGTTTATTTTTTTAATCTGAAAGGTATTTATTAATTATGTCTGCATAGAGAAAACATTTCAATTTAATTCAGAAAATTGAATTACAGAATCTTATATTTCAAAGGGAACTCAAAAGCCCCTGATCCAACCTGCACTGAGCAAGAATCCCTTTCATAAAACATCTAACCAAATAATAATTCAGTTTCTACTAGAAGACATCCATGAGTTGATTAAGTACTGAATATGTAGTAGGCCTTGTCCAAGGCTTAATTTTGGCACTACCAAGACATGACACAGATCTTGATCACAAGAACTTTACAGGTAGAAGGACAAGTACACAAATAGCTGTGATATAATGGAGAGTAAGGTAAACACAAAGGAGAAGACCAGACAAAGGTCTATGGGAGATTGAAAGAGAAAGAACTTACTGTGTAAGGACTGGAAGGAAGGGAGGGAGGTCTTCAGACCCCTCATATACATGGAGAGTAAAACACATTTGGTGTTTTCTACTTATTTAGAATATATGGCTAAAGATTACATTGAGTACCTACAAAAACAGAAATTGTTTAAGACATTTATAGGAGTTGATTCATGACACCCTTCACATTCCTTTCTGGAAACTGTAGACTCAAATGCTGGTCTTTTGACTCCAAAGACTGTTCTATTTCCACTATGCCAAACTATCTCTATGTTACTGCATGCATTTCACTCTTGCCTTCTTTTTACTCTTTAATTATCTGTCTCTTGTTCTGTGATCCTGGATTGGAGATAGGCTATATAAGCAGTTCTCTGAGAGTCCAGCATAAGCTGCTGAAGAAATTTCTTTCCTGCACAAAGAATATGTATTTATTTTTCTGCTCTACAGTGTTAGAATGAAAGAATAAAGGCTGTGTAATCTCTGGTGAGATCATGTCTATATTTCATTAAATAAAAAGAGATTATTAGGTAAGCAGTTACATAGTTAACAACACAGAAGCTCAGGATCATAGAATATCATACCTGGAAGGGCCTTTAGAACATAAGACACAATTTTAGATCCAAAAGGAGACTTAAAAATCATCTAGTCAAAAGCTTCTTTCCCAGCCTCCCTTGACACTCCCTTCTCCTATTTTACATATGATAGCGGCATCTTACACTTCCTTCTGAACATATGTAAAGCATAGGTTTATTTCACACTTTAAAAGTCAAAAGGTATCTGGCAGCTGGAAGTAAGATCTGGAATGAATCCAATCAGTTGTACTGATGTATGTAGATTGTACCCTTATGAGGAATTATACAATGCCATGTAAAGGTGGACATGCAACTGAAGAACCACTTGGAAGTAAGATCAGATGTCAATCTCTTAGGGTCCAACAGAGATCACTTTAAAGACTATAGTGTAGACAGTGGCTTGGGAACTCATAAAGTCAAATACTACTTCTCTGAAAAAGTAAGCTTTTCAATTGAAATCTTCAAAGAAATGCCCAAAGGTTCCCCTAAGCCTTGTAACACCTCCAAGTGGCCAACAGAAAGCAAGTACTCTTGTCCCCATTTTATAGATCAACGAATTACACAGCTCAAAGCCATTCAAATGAGTCTAATTCAATACTTTGAAGCTCTATGATGTCTGGCTTCTGGGAAGCTTGAAACACTTCACATACCTTGTGAAATGACTTGGTAACAGTCCCCAGAGTCAGACTGAAACCAGGAATGGAAGAGCAAAATATGATACCCCAGACAACAAGGCAACCATGACACCAAAGTTTCTACATTATGCAAATGTACACATATGGATGATCTTGTGTTTTTGCTATTGCTTCATCTTTTCCTTGGTTCTTTACACTCTTTTTTTTGACCTGGAGCTCAGTCAGAATGAAGTATGTAGGTGGACTCTCTTTCCCTCTCTCTATGTTCCTTTCTCTGAAAGTTTCTAAGGACCCTTACAACTTGGCCATTCTTAGGCTATGGTTCCAGAATTATGGCAATCAGACACTAGAGTTTGAAAAGGAGGGCTGAAAAGCTAGAACCTGAGGACAGAAAGAGATGACCCAAGGAAGGACATATTGTCTGATGTCTGCCAAACACTAAGACTCCTGAGGAGAATGTCTACCCCTACCCATTGACAATGTGCATCTTTCTTTCTTTCTTTCTTTCTTTCTTTCTTTCTTTCTTTCTTTCTTTCTTTCTTTCTTTGGCAATGGGGTTAAGTGACTTGCCCAGGGTCACATAACTAGTGAGTATTATGTGTCTGAGGCCGGATTTGAACTCAGGTCCTCCTGAATCCAGGGCCGGTGCTCTGCCCACTGCGTCACCTAGCTGCCCCCATTTTATTTTCTTTCAAAAAGAAAATTAAGACTTTAGAAGATAGGTTTGATTGAATATAGTATAATAGAATACTGAATTTGGAATATAGATTTATCAGTTATTAACAGTATGGCCATGAGCAAACCACTTAACTACTTAGAGCCTCAGCTTCCACGTCTATAAAATGGGGCTAATAATCCTTGCATTCCCTACCTCATTGGATTGTTATGAGGAAGATGTTTTTAGAAATCTTTGAAGTGCCTAGTTTGTTCCTTAAATTGGAAGTTCTAGGGAGAGACCAGGTAATCAGAGGGAGAAGCCAAATGTGTAGAAGGTACTTCCAATGTGAGAAGTAGTCTAGGAGTAGAGGTACCATCAAGGGGAGAAAAGTTCCTATGCCATGGCAGACAAAGTCTCATGAAGATGAGTCAGCAGTGCAACCTAGCAGGACAGCTAGTGGTAGAGACAGGATTTGAATGCCAATCTTCTGCCTCCAAGTCCAGAGCTCTTTCTACTGTATGGTACTTTTCTTCAACTTACCATATTCTGCTTCATATCATTTTTATCTATGTCCATGTCTTATTTCCTCCACTAGATTGTAAAGATCATTATCTCACACCAGCAGAAAGTGTTTATGTAAACTCTGAAGCACCAGCAGGTCACTTCAGAGGATAAAAAGCCAGCCTTGGCCTTGGAATCTGGAAAACTTAGATTCACATCTCCCCTCTGACACAACTAACTATGTTACCCTGGACAAATCACTTACCCTGTCAGTGTTCCAAGCAATTCTCTAAAATTGTAAATTGCAGAACAGTTGCCAATCAGCATCAAGAGTAGGAGTTTCCTTGAGGAAATATCCAAAGCTATGGTAGTCATAGGTCTGAACCAAGTCCCATATAGACAGAAACAATTTAATGGAATCATTATTATTCCTCCATGGAAGTGCCCCTTTAATGGTTCATCCTTGGGTGGACATGCCCCAGATTCAACAGGCACTACTAAGCAAAGACAGCTTTCATCATCTGAGCTCCCAGGGCCTGGAAGCACTAGAGGCTCCGTGACCCAGAGTTGACTAGGTTCATCACACATTGACATTATCGAATCTTAGCAGGGCTCTCTGTGTAGAGAGGCAATGCTTGATTCTTCTGTACTCACTAAAAGGGCAGGTTCCAAAGCAAGGTGACAGAGTGGATGAAGCACAGGATGTGGATTCAGGAAGATCTGAGTTCAAATGCAGCCTCAGACACTTACCAGCTGTGTGATTATGGACAAGTCACTTGACCTCTACTTGCCTCAGCTGCCTCATTTTCAAAATGGAGGTAATAATAGTACTTGGTGTGAGGATAAAATGACAAAGCATCTGTAAAGTGTTTGGCAAATTTTAAAGTGCTATGTAAATGCTGGCTATCATTATCATCATCATCTTCATTATTATTATTATAAACCATTATTAACTAATCATTATTATTATTTTCCCTACTTCATACTTCAAAACATCTCTACATCTTGAACCACTCTTTCCTTCTTTGCTCCAATCTCTAAAGAAAAGTTTTCTACTACTAGTCAAGGCAATTTCCTTTATTTAAGCCTTTGAATCGATCCCCTTTAAAGTTCATGCTTGTATTTTCCTCCTGTTCCTCCTCCTCCTTCTCTCCCTCTCTTCTTTTTCTTTCCATCACTCTCTCCTACTTTCTCCAGTCCTTTTTTTTTCTTGGGGAGGCAACTGGGATTAAGTAACTTGCCCAGAGTCACATAGCTAGTGAGTGTTATGTGTCTGAGGCCAAATTTGAACTCAGGTCCTCCTGACTTCAGAGTCGGTGCTCTATCCACTGCGTCACCTGGCTGCCCCACTTTCTCCAGTCTCTTAACTGGTCTACTGGAATAGCCTATTAATTTGTTTTTGTTTGTTTGTTTGCTTATTTTGTTAGGCAATGGGGTTAAGTGACTTGCCTAGGGTCACACAGCCAGTAAGTGTTATGTGTCTGAGGCCGGATTTAAACTCAGATCCTCCTGACTCCAAGCCTGGAGCTCTATCCACTGCACCACCTAGCTGCCCCTAGCCTATTAATTTGACTCCTTGTCTCTGGTTTCTCTACACTCCATCTTCAATATTCTGCCTAGGCATAGGTCTGGTTTTGTAACGGTTGGCCCAAAATCTTCACTGGCTCCCTACTGTCTCTAGGCTAAAATGAAAACTCTTTAGCCTGATATATATAATGCCCTCTAGGGTATTGCCCCAAATTATTTTTTCCTTTTTTTTTTTTAGCAGGCATAGTTCAATTTATTTGTTTATAAAAAACATCTATGTGGTTGCCACAGCAGCTGCCTGCGTCCTCTGGACAGACACTCAAGTGTGAGTCTTCACAAGACAGTCGGTTAGCAAACACAGTCTCCTTCCACAGGTCTGGGGTTCGATAGCTGTATGTTTTGGAGATGGCATCAAAGGTAGCTTTAGCGAAGTTGCCCAGAGTGGCAGTACAGCCTCTTGCAGAGGTGTAGCAGTCATCAATTCCAGCCATCATCAGGAGCTTCTTAGGCACAGGAGCTGAGATGATGCCAGTACTTCTAGGGGCGGGGATCAGGCACACCAAAACTGATCCACATCGCCCAGTGACCTTGCAGAGCACAGTGTGAGGCTTGCCAATCTTGTTCCCCCAGTAGCCACATCTCACAGGAACGATGGACAGCTTGGCCAGAATGATAGCACCACGAATAGCTGTGGCCACTTCCTTGGAGCACTTGACATCCACGCAAACATGGCCATTGTAGTCACTGATGGCCACAAAAGCCTTGAACCTGGTACGTTGTCCAGCTGTAGTTTGTTTCTGAGCAGGTACAATCTTCAGAACCTCATCTTTCAATGAAGATCCCAGGAAGAAATCTATGATCTCAGACTCCTTGATAAGAAGGGAGAAAAGATAGATCTCTTCCAAAGACTTGATCTTCACGTCCTTGACTATCTGGCCCAGCTTAGTGACAGGAACCCACTCCTTGTCTTTGGCCTTTCCTCCCTGCGCCCCGTGGCCATGGCCATGGCCTTGACCACGCCCTGACCTCAACCTCAGTCCCCACTGAAAAAGCCACCACAGAAGCCACCTCAGCCTCTGACTCCAGGGCCCCCGGGGCCTCCCGCTCCTCCTGCAGCACCAGCGTCATCCGCCACTCGGTGTTCACTAGAAGTAGAACCCAGCTATATTTCCCATGATTCCTGCTCAGTAACTGACCTCTCCAGACAAACCAGATAACTAGTCGGGTGCTATACACACGTTTCATGAAGTTCTCCCCCTTTCCCTTGCCTCTTAAATCACTCTTGTTTTTCAAGGATCACCTTGGGAGCCACCTAGAGTCTTTCATAAGCCCTGGCCATCATCAGTCCTCTTCTTCTTTAAATAATTCTGTATTCACTTGGCTGCGTATTTGTTATAATCCCTTCTGGAACCCTTTGGCAAGCTGGTGAAGCCTGTGGACCCCTTCTCTGAATGTTTTTAACTGCATGCAATAAAATACATAGGATTACAAAGTGAAACAATCATACTGAAATACATATAAACTTATTAAGAAAATCATGGGAATTCATGGACTCCAGGTTAATAACCCTTGCCTTATAGAATGCAAGCTCTTCAAGTTTGGGTGTTATTTCTGGCTTTGCATCTTCACCTCCCAGAGTTAGGCCTAAGTCTTCTGAGGCTCTCTGCCAGAGGGCTGGCTCAAAGAAGATTTTGGTTTTATTTTGGGGCATGTGTGTGACAATAATAATTCATGAAGAATTCTGTACTGTGGTGCAGAAGGGCCGGATGCTACATCAGCAGAGGGAACCTCAGTGAGGATGGAATCGTGGATCCTTATAGGACTGAAACATTATTATCACTACTAGGATAGGGATTGTCCCTATTTATCTGTATCTTGCTCAGGACTTGTGGCCTTAGTTAAAGGGCCACATTAGATGACCTCGAGGGCCATATGTGGCCTTGAGGCTGTAGTTTCCCCATTGCTGATCTAGCACAATGCCTTATTCAGAATGGGCATAATACATATTCGTTAAAGGGATATATATTTCCAATCTTGGCTTTGGTAGAAATATTAAAAGATGCTGAAAGTCTCTGGTTCTTGTACTATTGGTTAAAACTACTGCTGGCAATACCCAATAGCTAGACTTTGAAATGTGGTAATACTGGGAAAAAACCCACTATGAATCTCAAAGGCTTCAGCAGAAAGAGTTGAATGACCAATAACTTGCAAGCTCATTAAGGCATTTTTATTTCATGAGATTTACTGGAAATGTTTCCTTGCTGCCATATTTTGAAAGTTTGGCAGAGGGAGGGGGTGGGTGGGAAGGGAAGTAGCAGCTGCACCAGAGGGCCAGGAGGAATCCCAGTAAGTACTCCAGCATTCAATCCTTTTCAACCTCTACATACACAACCATGCTTGATTGCTTGCCAAGTATTTGCTGGAAACTCTGTGTATCTCCTGGGCTCTAAAACAATTCTCCCTGTTAGTCTGTGCCCTGAAAAGCATCTGTTCCTTGTGTGATGCCAAATGCCAGGCCACTGCCTCCCAAAGAAAGCAAAGAACACGTCATTCTGGAATGAAGAAAAGGGCAGAATTATGTGACTAAAAGAAATAGGACTCTGATGCTACCACATCCATTCAATTAACAATTGTTTTTAAGTACCTATAATAATGTAGGTAATTAATTGCATAATAATATAAAATAGTTATTAAGTATCTGTAATAATAAATCCAACTCTCATTTCCTATAGGGATTGATGGTTTACATAGTACTTACCTCAAAAGAACCCTATCAGGTACATCAGACAAGTATTACTATCTCCATTTTATAGACGAAGAAAATGATGCCAAGGGAGGTGAAATGACAATATAGCTAGGAAATTGTGTCAACTGGGTTCACCCCAGTTGTAAGTGCCCTCATCTGGCCTCCAAGTGGACTGTGTATGTGTTTGCAATGTGTCCCTTCAAGTGAATGTTCCTACTGCCACCAATACCAACCACCGACACACTGCCATTGATGGCAGGTAAGCCCAAGAGCTCCAGGAACAACAGTTCTCCTCCCTTGCAGCTAACATTCAGGCAAGCAAACCTTGCACGGGTGGAGCCTGGCAATTGCCTCCATTGGTGCTAGAGCTCCCTCCCTCCTCAGTAGCCACAGCTACTGCAGACTCAAAAAGAAAGTTCTTGGGGTCAAAGTCCTTGGTGTCACCAAAAGGTTCAACTTCAGAAAGAGACAGGGTTTTGTTAATCAAAATGGCACTGAAGAAGATACATTATTGTTTTGCCTCTGAGCTCATAAAGATTATATGTATATATGTATACATACATATACTTTTAGCTGCAAGTCACATGGAAAGTCTCAGTGGCCCTTAAGAGTTCAGAGGCAAGACTGTAAAATAAATGTGTGTATGCATGTATATATATACATAAATATGTATATTTATATATAACACATATGTTACATATGTATATATGCATCTTGGTATGCAAATAGGCATGTCTATATGTGTATATACATACACATTTTATATACACACATATAACACAAATACGTATATTTATATATAACACATATGTTACATATGTATATATGCATCTTGGTATACAAATAGGCATGTCTATATGTGTATATACATACACATTTTATATATACACATATAAATATATATATATATATATACACACACACATATATTTTATATATATGCATGTGTCTGTGTGTTTGTAGACATACATTTCCCTCCTCCTTACCCCATTAAGCTCCTCAAGAAAAAGATTTTTCTCTTTGTATTTTCAGTACCTTAGCACAAAGCTTGGCACCCAGTAAATGCCTTTTGATTCATTCATTCCAGCTCCTGGAGGGCAGGGATTATATACCACCTTTATCTTTTTGTCAACAGCATCTAGCATAGTAACTTGCACATAGTAGATAGTTAATAAATAAATGAATGCAAGTTTCATTGAATTGTTGAATTGATGTGTCTGAACCCAGGTTTATTAATTCTACCAAGTGTTTCTTCTTCTATACTATACACTCTATTATAAAAAGATCATTAGGCCAGGTGTCACAGTGAAGAGTTTAGAGAAAAGTCAACCCAAGAAATGGTGAAATAAACTGGAAACTGAAGAAGGTGGGGTGATAGGGAAGAGGGATGATAATGACCTTGAAGCATGTGAAGGACTATCATGTACAAGTAGGATGTAGCCCGTTTTGCTTGGACTGTTCTGCAGCCTCCTCCCCCTGGAGGTGCACTCCACTTCTGTGGCCCCTTTGTCTGACTGGCTGGTTGTTCTCAGAACCTCCATGTTAGTGAATGAGCCCAGGCCAGCCAAGTCTTCATTCCTCTTTGAGCTCCACTCTTGACTCTCTTGACTTGCCTACTTTCCTGTCTTCATTTTAAGTTTCTTTTTATGCTTTGTCTATCTCCCATTACAATGTAAACCCCTTGAGGGCTGGGATCCTTACTCAGTTTGCAAAGATAGTTCCAGAATCTTATTCAGGTAGGGAGTGGACCAGATGCCCCATAAGTTCCTCTGAAAATCTGTGATTCACTGGACATACCTATGCATCAGAACTGTGATTCTGGCATCATATACAGTACAGATTGAAAAGAAGACACTGTTGTTCAGGAAAACCAGATGGGAGACTATTATATCAGTCAAGGCTAGACACAATAAGTGCCCGGACTCCTGGAGAGCACTTAGCACTTTAAGACTGGAAGACTGAATCTGTGATGATACAGTAATTTAAACTCAGCTCAGCCTGCTAATATGACAAAAGGATCTGTGAGTCTCTTGTAGCCTTGTAGGAAAAGTGTTTAAGAAAGCCTCTGATGTTTCAAAAGAAGAATGTTAGAACTGGAAGGGACCAGAACTTTAAAGTTAGAACAAAGGCCATGTCATTTTAGAACTAGAAGGGCCAGTAGAACAAAGAATGTTGGAAATGTGAGGGCTATTAGAACACAGTGTTAGAACACACACAGTATTAGAAGTATGAGGGATTATAGAAATCATTTAAGTCAACTCTTAATTTGTTAGATCACAAAACCAAGGCCCAAAGTGGGAGGAGCTTGTCTATACACAAAGACAGACCAGCAATCACTAAAACATAAAGAGCATCTTGATAATGAAAATGCTCAGCAATTCGAGTGATGAACTATACTACAACTACTGAGTTAATTTTATAACCTTACAAAATTATAAAACAAAACTATTTGGATATTAAAAAGCTCCAAAGGACTCTTTTTTTGAGGGATGGTCAGGAATGATATACTCATCTACCATTCTTCAGCTTACTTAAGGATTCACTCTCCTTAAACCCTTTTTCATTTGTAAAATAGAGTCCAGTTGTTAAAGAATTGTGCTAGTTATAGGAATTACTTGAGAGGACATACTTGCCTGCATATAAAATAAACTAAGAATTGAGCTTAGGAACATTAAAGCCAAGAATCACAATTAAATACTAAAACCTAGCCAAAAAATATACTCTTTTTAATGAAAAAGACCAAAATACTTAATAGAAACCCCCAAAGTAACTGTCCATTCCAATTATGGTTCTATTTTATAGTTCAAATTGTAATATTTCAGTGATTTAATAAAATATTTAAAAAATATCTGACCTCCACAAGAAGGAATTCATTCATTCATCATTCAATAAGCATTCCTTAAATGCTTATGATATATATGGCATTAAAGAAGTACAATAAACCCAATCTCTCCAAAATTATTCTTTCCAGCAGCCTGGATGATCTGAAATACAGGTAAGGAGGAAAGATTCTCTAACAAGCAAAATGACATCCCAACATCCAAATCCTAAAGCTCACATGCTTTAATGGCTCTCATTCACTTTTTATTGACTCAGGCTATAGGCAGATTTAATTATTTTGGTGATCTGGTTTCTATATTCATAGTAGGTAATGGGAATAGGAACAGGGACTTATAGGACTCTCTCTCTCTCTCTCTCCATATATATACATATACATATATATATATATATATATATATATATATATATATATGTATATGTGTGTGTGTGTATGTGTGTATAAGATAGAAATACACACACACACACACACACACACACACACACACATGAGACTTATAGGAACAGGAACTAGCAGAAAATAATAGTTGACAAGGAGGAGGAAACATTAAAAAGCAGGAACAAGTATAGCAGATTAATTCAATTTAATGTGGAGACAAAAGACCTATGTACCTTAATAGGTTCTGCAGATGTCTCTGTATTACAATATTATACAATAATTTATATCCACAGGGATTACTCTAAGACATCAAGAAATGTCTAAATTATTATTAATGCTCAAAAAAACCTGGAGACTATTTGAGCTAAAATGGACCTAAAAGGGCATCTATTCTGATCAATAATTGGTCAGTAATCCCTTCCACCAATGGATGAAAAGGGATCATCCAGATTCCACATTATTACCTTCAATGTAAGAGAACTCATTACTTATAGAGGCAGCCAGTGACACTTTTGGATAGCTCTAATTCTAACTTTTTCCTTAACATGAAGTCTACATCTGCCTCTTTTGTTTCTGTGACTTACACCCACCCTTTTTCCGTATGAGTCCTTCAAAATACTTGAAAACAGCAACTCTGTCTCCATACTGTCTTCTCTTCTCCAAACTAAACTCTTTCAATCATGCTCTTTCAGTCAATCCTCCGAAACTATATCCTGAGCCCCTTTACTACTCTCTCGACGTTCTCGGCACATTGTCTACCTTGTCAATATCCTTCTTAATTAAAAAATGGTTTCCACAAATAGATATAAGAGCAGAGGACAATGGAATTATCACCTCCCTTGGTCTGAAACCTATAACTTTATTAATGTAGCCTATAGTCCTGTAAAGTTTTTTGGCTATCAGGTATAATATGTTAACATATATTAAATTTGTAGTTAAATAACTTCCCGTATACTTTCTCACATAAACTGTAGTCTAGCCATATCTCTTCCATATCATGCTTGAACAGTTGATTCTTTTTTTTTTTTAACACAACTGTAGGGCTTTACATTTATTCTTATTACACTTCAGCTTAAGTGCACCCACTGTTTTATCTTGTCAAGATCTTCTGGATCCTGATTCTGTCACCCACTGCATTAGCTATCCCTCACAGTAAATTTGATAAGGGTGACATCTATGCCTTCATTCAAGTCACTGTGATCAAAATGTGGAACAGACTAGGGCCAAGAAATAAGCCCTGTATCCTTCCTCTAGGAACATTCATTTGGTTGACATTGACCATATTTCTAAACACACTTTTAGTGAACTATCATCTAGGCCATATCTCCTCATCTTGTCCATAAAGGTATCAATCAACACACTTTTCTTAAGCATACACTGTGCGCCAAGCACTGGTCTAGGAGAAAGGGTTACAAATACCAAGAGTCAATCTGTCTTCTTGAGGAGCTTATCTTTTACTGTGGAGAAGACACATGCAGACAGAAGTATATACAGAATAAATATAAAGAGAAAAACTACAAAGGACAAACAGGTGGGGGGATCAAAAAAGTCTTTTAGACAGAAGGTGGTACTACAGCTGCATCATGAAGAAAAAGAGGGATTCTTTGCGCTGGAGATGAGAGGGGAATACAGCCTTGTAGAACACCCACAGTCAGGGGTAAGACATGGCTGATGAGCCAGCAGAGAAGACTGAAGCATGATCACAGAGATGATAGGAAAACCAGGAGAGGGGGAGTCATAAAAACCAAGAGAGGACAGAGAATCCTAGAGGAGAGGCTGATCAAGTCAACCAACTTTTATCAAGTGCGAGGCACTGTGCTAAGCACTGGGGATAGGGGAAATGAAGAAGCATTTATAGAGCACATACTATATACCAGGAACTGGGGATACAAAGAAGGATAAAAGACAGTCTCTAGGGTGGCTAGGTAGTGCAGTGGATAGAGCACCGGCCCTGAAGTCAGGAGGACCTGAGTTCAAATCCCGCCTCAGACCAAACACTTGACACTTACTAGCTGTGTGACCCTAGGCAAGTCACTTAACCCCAATTGCCTGAAAACAAAACAAAACAAAAAACAGTCTCTGTCCTAAAGGAGGTCACAGTCTAATTGGGGATACAATATGCAAATGACTATGTACATACCTAGGCAGTGAAGTGGATAGAGCTCTGGGCCTGGAGTTAGGAAGACCTGAGTTCAAATCCAGCCTCAGATGCTTATTAGTTGTGGGACTCTGGGCAAGTCACTTAACCCTGTCTACTCTAGTTTCCTCATCTGTAAAATGAGTCAGAGAAGGAAATAGCAAACCACTCCAGTACCTTTGCCAAGAAAACCTCACGTAGGGGCACAAAGGGTTGGACTCAGCACAAACCACTGAATAACAACAACAACAATGTACATACAAGATATTTAAAGGATGAATTAGGAATAATCTCAGAAGGAAGACGCTAACATTAAGGAGGATCAGAAAAGGCTTCTTGCACAAGGTGGGATTTTAGTTGAGACATCAATAAACATTTATTAAATACCTAAATTTGAAGTCTGGAAATGCTTTCATTCACACGCATTATTTCCTTTGAGAGTCTAGACATTTTGTTTTGGGGAGACTCATGGCTGCAGAAAAAAAACTAGTGTCCCAGAAGCATATAGTTTTTACAGGGTTTCTTTTACAATTTCCTCTCCCCACAGCTCTCCCCCTCCCCCAACACAGACTCTATCAAATTAATTTTGAGGACACAGGATCCTCATGAATAGTTAACTCTTTGTGTTATCTGGGTCACTCTTTGGGCTTAACGACAGTGAGGATCACCTTGCCTTTGGATTGGAGAATTTCTGACTTTACGTCAAATAGTTGTTTAGGATTATAGCCTGCAATTCAGCCCCAGATACGGAGGTTTTAAGTTTGAAGACTAAATGCCTATGGTTTTAATTCACTGTCTGGCTCGTCTGTGATTCAAGAGAATTTAGAATCTGGTGGGCTAAAACTGTCCTTATGAAAAGAGACACATACAGTCAAGACTGTGGGAGTTCACAGTTTCCCCTCCTTAGGGAGACAAAGTAGCAGACATATTTTCCCTACTCTAATGACTAATTGTGTGAAGCATTTGTCCCCCTCACTAAAAGATCTGAAGCTTAAGCCTTTGAAGTAAATATCCCTTTGGAAAAACTAATCGATGCTAACTGGTTAAATAGAACTGGGGCACCAGTCACAGGTGGCTAGGGTGGGGGACACACTAGAACAGGCCCCTGAGCCTATGGAATTAGAAAAAGAACTTCTCTGACCCCTCAGGGATACTCTTACGAGTATTTAGAGAGAGATGTAGCAACCTCCTTTTGAGAGAGTAACGTCAAAATAGCCCCAGACAGGAAATACTCAACAGCTGTTTTTCTGGTTACGACTGCAACACTATTGAGATCACTGTTTTGAAGTCTTTACATTTCTGTCTATTCCCAACATCCAGCACAGTGTATTGTACATGGTGGGCAACTAATAATTGTTGAATGAATTGAACTAGATTGGATTGAACTAAATTGAATTAATTTGCTCCAAAAGTAGTTGGTTCAAATTCTAACTGCTCCTTACAATTTGCATGAACCTGGATATTTCACTGTCTGATCTTTGGGTCTTAGGTCTCTCACCTATAAAATGAAGATAATGGATGAGATTATCTCTAACATTCCTCCAAGTCATAACATTTTATGATCCCAATTTTCACACCTAGAATGAAAGGCTCTGGCTATGTGATCTTGGGCAATTGATTTCCCCTCTCTGGGCCTCAGGTTTCTGCAGGAAAATAATCCTAGAGCTGTCTTCCTCATAGCCTTGTTGTGAGTATCAAATAATATGATATCTGCATGTAAAGCTAGTTGTAAACCTGCAAGCTCCATATAACATGTTAGCAGGCATGATGGTGAGGAGGAGGAGGAGGATAATTAATGATAATAACAGACAGGAAAAGAACACCTTGTTTCAAAATTTTCAATACAAATTAGGTCTCCAAAAAAGGCAAGGTGATCTGATCCTCACTGTTGTTACACCCAAAGGGTGGCCCAGATGACACAAAGAGTCTAAGTATGTCAGTTGCTCCAAACAGGCTAATCTTGTCTAGACTGATATAAGTTCTGAGGTCAAAAACTGTTAGCCCACCACAAACCACAGAGAAACAATCATGGTGCTAAGCAGGGAGACAGAAGCAACAGACTGACCACAGATTTAGCAAACATAAACTCATCCCTGGTGACAGAAGGCCTCGGCTCTTCTGAGAGTTGCAAGGTGTAAGAGAGTAAACAAAATAGCTCTGGGAAAACTGGCCCCAGACAAGGATCCACACAGATCAGAGCAGATTAATAAAGATGTGCACATCGAGTGGCTTGAGGTTGGAATGTATTTTTTGTCAAGGAACCTTTCATTTTCTCTGACCTGTACTTCTAATGGTCTACTTCAAACTGATTTGGGGAAAGACGATCACATTAATTTTCTGGTGTGGAAGCAATAAACATGGTTGAAACTCTTCTTGGAACTAAGTAAGAAAATGTTATAATCATTTTAAGAATTTTAAAAAATATACACAATTTATTGCATAATTCCCTCCATGAATAATAGAGCCTAAGGCTGCATGCATGATATCTCATCTCAAAGATAAAAACTGTGTGATAAATTAATGCCAGACATTGTCCTGGACTCTTCAGGACTGCAGTGTTGAAGTTGGGTCACTTTGGGTAAAATGTTTCCCTTTCTCTGGACCTCAGTTTCCTCATCTGTAAAAATGTACTAGATGATCTTCAAGGGCCCTTCTAGCTCTAAATGTAATGACCCTATAATTCAGTTTCTCTGTCAAATGGAAATAATAATCCTTGTATTTAACTTAGAGGGCTGTTGTGAGGAAATTGCTTTGTAAATTGTAAAGTGCTATAGAAATGCAATCTATTATCCTATGGACTTTGTTCATACCTCTTCTACTAATCACATACTACCTTGTGCTGTAGTTACCTCTGAACACATGTTATTCTTACTAGGCTGTGAGCTCCTAAAGGTAGATCTTATTTAATGTTTCTGTTTTGGTTTATTACAGAATCGGAATTCAATGGGACCTGGGAGGCCTAGTTTTATTCATACCCTACAATCTGTTCTTGTTGTTCAGTCATTTTTCAATCATGTCCAATTCTTTGTGACCCCATTTAGGGTTTTCTTGGCTAAGATACTGGAGTGGTTTGCCATTTCCTTCTCCAGGACATTTTACAGATGAAAAACTGAGGCAAACAGGGTTAAGTGACTTTCCCAGGGTCACACAGCTAGGAAGTGTCTGAAGCCAAATTTGAACTCGGGAAGAGAAGTCTTCCTGACTCCAGGCCTGGAGTTCTCTCCATATATAGCACTACCCTGATGCTCCACCCTACTATCTAGTCCGGTCCATCCTTGGCCATCTGATCCAAACCATACTTTATGCAATATCAATTAATTAATTAATTAAAAAATACATCTATTAAGTACCTATTATGTGCCAAACATATATACACAGACACATATGTGTGTGTGTGTGTGTGTGTATGCTAAATAAATTCAGTAAATAAATAAAATATATTTTTGAGGGGGTGGAGAAAAAGAGGAATTCCTGGTAGCCAGAGGGATCAAGGATGGCCTTATATAAAAAGTATTGCTTGAGGTTAGTTATGAAGGAAACTAGCAATTCTAAGTGACAGATTTGAAGTGGGATTTCATTCCAGGAATGTAAAGGCCTGTAGATAGGGATAAGAGTGTCTTGTGTGAAGAAGGCATGAAGAGAGAGGGAAGGAAATTACATGTTACCAAATTTTGGAGCCATATAGGTCTTTAATTGTTATGGAATGTGGTATTTGACACTGCCCCACCATGGGAAGGAAAAGTGCTAAACACCTAATCAGGGAGGTAGTTTAAAAGTAAGCTGAGTATCCTGGGAAAAGTAGCCCAGTGTCTTGATAGAATTCTGACACAGCTTAGACAGCAAGGTAAGATTATGTCAGCTTGGGAAGTTTTCAAACTACTCTATGATGAGAGTTGGAAGGAGAAAAACTGAGGGGTGGCAGAGAATGGTGTCCAGGATACCTGGGCCCCTCCAGGGTGGCCACTAGCCTTGTACAACAGTGGCAGGCAGCACTACAATCCTGAAGAGGGAGAGACAAGCCCAAGAGTTAATGAACTTTTTTCCTGGCCTCCCTTTCCCCTCTGCTTTCTCTTCCCCTCTCCTCTTCTATCTACTGACTGACATGGAAAGTTACCTGTTTCCCTTCTAAGCTGCTGTTTACTCTTTCAATAGCATTTGAAGTCAGGCTCTCTTTAGGTAAAAGATGAGATAGTAATCAACTGTTCTGTTTCTATGTCTCTAATACTGTGCAGACAGGTAAGGCTCAGGTGGTTGACTTCATAGACTGTAACTGATTGAAAAGTATCCTTTCCAGGTGAGAGCAGGCTGGGCTGTTATTTTTGTATTGTATTAATTGTTCTATAAGCTCACCAAAAGAATAGTGAGAGTATTGCAAGGGAACCTGGGCTAGCAAGCCAAAAGTCAAGAGAATGCAGATGGATGGAGGCATAGAGATTGTGTAGTCTGGGAATAGTCAATTCAGCCCCTTTCCCGGGAGGGAATGGTGGAAACCAACCATTCAACTTTGCTTTGCACAGTGACAGCTATTGGTGACACCTAGATAAGGTTATTTTCAATTCAATTCAATAAACTTTTATTAAGTGCTTACTATGTGCCAGGCACTGTGAAAAGCAATGGGGACACAAAAAGAGGCAACAGATAGTCCCTACCCTCAAGAGTTTACAATCTAATGGGGAGGCAACATGCAAATATATATAAAGCAAGATATATCCAGGAAAAACAGGAAATAATTAAAAGAGGGAAAGCACTAGAATTTAGAGAGATTAGGGAGTTCTGTCCACTAGGGCCAAGCAGAAGAAATCCAGTCTCTCTTTTACATTGCAGTCCTTTAAAGATTTGAAAACAGCTATAATATCCTCCTTAAGTTTTCTTTTTAAAATAACAATAACATCTAACACATATACATATATACATACATATACACACATATGTACACACGCACACACACACACATAGAATACTTAAGGTTTGCAAAACACCTTACATGTTATCTCATTTGATCCTCAAAACACCCCGGTGAGGTCAATCCTATTATTATCACCCCTATTTTACAGATGAGGAAACTGAGGCTGAGAGAGTTTAAGTGACTTGCTTAGAGTCACACATCTAGACTTGAATGCTTGAGGTGGGACGCCCCTTAGCTGCCTCTTCTCACAGCTAAATATGCCTAATTCAGGATTTGTATTTCCCCTGGGATCTGGCATAGGGTCTTGTTGAATTGCAGGTGCTGAAAGATGGGCATCTCCAAATGAGAGCATGTGATTTGGACTAGAAAGACCTTTAGGGATTATCTTCTGAATTCCCTTAATTTACAGAGGTGGAAAATGACTTGCTCAAAGTCTTTTTGTTTTTTTTAAGTCACATCAATAAGCATTTTTTTCTTCAAAACTTTTTTCTTCTTCCAATTTTTAATATTTTTATTTAAAGTTTTGAGTTTCAAATTCTATCCCTCCCCTCCTCTGTCCCTGAGACAGTAAGCAATCAGATATAGGTAATACATGTGCAATTATGTAAAACATTTGATATTAGTCATTTCATACAAAAAGACTCAAATAAAAGAAAATAAATAATATAAATATTAGTATAAATATATATAATATAAACAAATATATAAATATAAATAAATAAATAAAAGAAAAATGATAGAAAGTGAAAAATAGCATGCTTCAGTCTGTATTAAATCAGTATCAGCTCTTTCTCTGCAGGCAGATAGTATGCATTATCATTAGTCCTTTGAGATTGTCTTGGAGAGGTGAGAATAATTAAGTCATTCACAGCTCTTCATCAAATGATATTGCTGTTACTGTGTACAATGTTCTCTTGATTCTGTTCACTTCACTGTGCATCAGTTCATGTAAGTCTGTTCAGCTTTTTCTGAAATCATCCTGCATCTCATTTCTTATAGCACAATAATTTTCCACTACAACCACAACTTGTGTATCCATTCCCCAGCTGATGGGCATCCCTTTGATTTCTAATTCTTAACCATCACAAAAAGAGCTGCTATAAATATTTTTGTTCAAATAGATCCTTTTCCCTTTTTTTTTTGATGTCTTTGGGATATAGACCTAGCAGTGGTATTGCTGGATCAATCACAGTTTTATAGCTCTTTGAACATGGTTCCAAATTGCTCTCCAGAATGGTTGGATCAGTTCACAATTCCATCAGCATTCATTAGTGCCCCAGTTTTTCCACATCCCCTCCAACATCCAACATTTCCCTTTTTTTCATCATATTAGCCACTCTGATAGGTGTGAGGTGGTACCTCAGAATTATTTTAATTTGTATTTCTCTGATCAGTAGTGATTTAGAGCATTTTTTCACATGACTACAGATTTGCTCAAAGTCTTCAGTTCCACATTAATTACTAACATGAAAATGTCACCCATTTACAGGGTGCCTATAAGAAACAGAACTTTGATGAAGATCATTAAAACTTTTTCCTAACACAACATTCTTCTTTCAAATTCCCTTCACATGTTTCAAGGTCTGGGTAAAAGGATCCAGGCTGTTTTGGTCAAGGTCCATCCATCCCCTAATGGTCTGGGTTGCAGTGTTGCCTGACAATCTTTTTTTAGAATTCTCAGCTTCAGCAAACTCCATAGCTCCCTGAGGCAACTTTGAGGAGCTAGGACTTTGGACTCCAACCCTTTCCCAATAGCCTTTTAATTGTCTTCTGAAAGGCATACTTTTGTAAAATGCTGGTTGTTTGCAGACTCTGCATTAAATAAACATCTTGAAAGAAATTTTTTTAAAAAATAATATTTCTTTTTCATTTTAAACAATAGGAGAAACTGGAGTTGAACACATGGACAAGGTATCATTAACTGGGTTTTTTTGAGATTTTAATTGGTAAAAATTAGTTCCCATGTATGCATGAAGTAGAAAGATCTGTATTCTAGTTTGGACTTTCCTACAAACCATCTCTGTGTCCTCATCATTAAGGTGTTAAACTAAATCAGCAGATCTCAAAGTGTAATTCATGGACTCAAGGAATGTCCAAGACCCTTCCTTTTAGGGATCCATGAGGTAAAAGCTATTGTTATAAAATTATTAAGAGCTTACTTGTCTATTAAAAAAAAAACTTCCCTTGTCAACTACATATCTGTATAAGTCTGGATTATCTTCATATACTTCAAACTAGATAACATTTTTTCAGAAGGCAAAAGCAGATATGAAAACCCAGCTGTCTTCCACTGTGCTAGAAGGTAAAAAGATTTGTGCTGGAAGAACAAATATAAGCATAAAGAAAGATAGCCCATGCACTCACTATTCTAATAGTGGAAGACAACACATGAAAGGAAGCTAAATGACCAATTACAGGATAGAGCCACAGAGATGAAGTGATCCCATGGCTGAAAAGAAGGCTACTAGGTCATTGTGGAGAAGGAAGTCCAGAGTCAGCAGTAGAGCCTGAGAAGAATGAAAGTATCTTCTAGCATCAAGACAGTGAGTGAGATTCTGTTAATACCAGAACCTGTGCACTGAGCCCCAGGAAATTAATCCTGGTTTCCTTTATCTTAGAGCCACTCTTAAATGTCAAGTCATCCAAAGAGTATCAAATACCACATCCTACCACGTCCTTGGCTTGAATACCTAGCCTACTGAATTCTCAGTGTTTTCTTATTCATTCAGAGTTAAGATGTCAACTCTTTACCTGATAACCAAAAAAATTCAATCAGACTGAAAAAATCCCTTTCATATGTGGGGTCTTTGGAGAAGTATTTTCCTGGTATCTTATTAATGAGAAAGTAGTATCTAGGAGAAAGAAAAATGGACTTGTAGTTAGAGTGTCCAATCTATTATGTGTTCCAAGCTATATGAGCTTGGGAATGTTCCTTCTCTTCTCTTGGCCTCAATTTTCTAATCTGTGTAATAAGAAGGTTGGATTAGCCTTCTTCTCATGAACCTTCTGAAGCTTCACGTTTCAAGCAGCTAGGGTTTCTAGGCAAACAAAGGAGTTCTATTGACTATTCCCTGATTGGGAGTCTGGACTCATCAAAAGTTGGCTCCTGTCAAAACTGTGTGGAGGCTATGGCTGAGAGCTACACATTGTGGCGGTGCCCGTATTAATGTATCCTATTATAAAGAAATTGTTCTCAGCGTGAAAACAAAATTTGCTATTCCAACCTGAATCAGCCACATAGTCGTTTTTCTCTCTAAGCTGGTCCCTGTGTTGGCTGTGGGGCTGTTTGGACAAAGAAAATATATGACGGGGATATAATAGTGAGGGGGCAGGGATAGGGGTGTCTATGAAAATTTATGTGCTGAAAAAACAGCTGTAAACTGTTTAATGTTTCAATGAATGTTTTATGTTTACAATAAAAAATTCTCCAGCCAAGCCAAAGAGGGCTTTGAAATGTTACATTTCAAAACAGACAAAATGAAGACAACATAGGAAAACATCCCAGGAACCTCTCTCTGTGGACTGACCCCAACACATTAAATACAAAAATGAAATCCCTCTACTTTGTAAATGTTAACATCTTGCTCAACAGTTAGTGAAAAGGCAATGAACAGTTTACAGCCAGGGCTGACCTAAAGAGAATCAAATTTCCCAAAGCTAAGAATCTATGCATTCATGACATTGAGCCCGAGAATATTAGGCTGGGTGAAGGTAATGACCAAGGGAGATCAGGAGTCACAGGGCAGGTGACCCAGGTCTATCAAATTATCTAACTGACTGCAGATAGTTTGTGTGGTGGAGAAGGAAGACCATGAGACCCAAACTGAGAAGAACCAGAGTCTAATAATGGCTTCATCTCTCTGGGCCTCAGGGTTTTTTTTTTTTGTGGGGGGGGGGCCTGGTCTTTTTTTTTTTTTTTGCATGTTTAAAATGAAGAGGCTAGAAAATAAAGAAGTTAAATTATGTGGCCTCTAAGGTTGCTGGCTGTTCTGATGTTCTATACCCTATGTTCTATGATCTCTCATTATTGTTACAATCTATAACTTGACTATAAAGCTTTCAAGATGACAACAATCTAGAAAACTTTACTCTACCCTCAGAGAGGCAGCAGGAGAACTGGCTTCAAAGCCAGGAAGAACTGAGTCAAGTCCAAGCTCAGATAAGCACTGGCTGTGTGACCCTGGATAAGTCACTTAACCTCTTAGTGCTCTGGGACCAAATTAACAAAGGGAGTTGCACTAATGAAATTACAAGTCTATTACTTATTCTTATCTTCAAAATAAGTGATATATTTATCTTGTAGATAGCTTGCTTTGTACATATTTCCTTGCATGTTGTTCCCTATTAGACAGTTAGCTCCTTGAGGGCAAGGACTGTCTTTTGTCTCTTTTTGTACTACCAGTTCTTAGCACAATGCCTAGCATTATAGTAGACACTTAATACATTACTGAGTGGTATTTATTTTCTTTCTCTCTCCCTTCTAGTCTCCTCCACACAAAACTCTCAAGGACTACCTTCTACTTCCTCTTTGGCTGGAAACTATATAACCACAATATCTATTCTCACTAATCAGCAAATCAACAAGTATTCTTTTATACTCGGTAAAGCATGAATATGCAGAATTCATACTACAGATAAGTCCAAGATTTAATGTTTCTGTAAGAATCAGCCTTGAGAGTTGTTTTCTAGAGAAGATTATAACTGAATTGGGGAGACAGTATATTGCTTCCCACGGTTCTGCCAAGGCAAAGAGGCTTCTATGCCATACCTTTCCAAGGTAAAGGCATCTGCTGAAATAGATCTCAGTTACTGAGGAACCAGGAAGAGGTGGTAAATTTATTAAGGGAAAAGGGTCAGTTCTGTGAGCAACTAATACTGTAAGCAGATATAAGCCAGATACAGGAGAAGACCTATTCATGATATCAAGGCATAGTCTGACAATCCAATGGGGTCAAGAATAGAAAACATGGTGCAAAGTAAAGCAAGAAACTGAAAGTCCAAATAGGCTTGAGTTCATACAAAGAGGTACATTTACCAATCTAACTCATTCCATAAAATGACTGAACTATATTCTTTCGAGACCTGATGTTCAGGGTTAACTTTGTTGCCTTGTTCTACTGATGAAACAATAGAGGGATAAAATAAACAGACAGTATAAAACAAAACATTAAACTATACGGTAACCACAGAATTCTATGGGAGTTTAGTAAGGAGAGAAAGAGATCATTGGGATGATCAGGAAAGGTATGACTGAATAGGGGCCTTAAAGGATGGATGGCACCTGCATAAAAAGAGAAGAACAGAAAAGATATTGCAGGTGAGGCACACCACAGAAATGAAGGCCCAAGGACACGAATGGGCACACTAGGTTTGTGATGCAGTGAGGAAGACAGATTGATTAAAGCAGGGCATATGTGTTGTACAGAGTTAAAAAAAATTGTCAAGGTAAGTTTAAAAAGGGGCCTTGAAAGCCAGACAAAATAATTGATGTAATAGGAAATAAATAATCATGTACAGTTTAAATGAAATCAAATAAAAATATAAATTCAGTTGAAGAACTTTTTGAAGTTTCAATCAACAAGCATTTAGAAATCCCTTATTATTTTACCAGGAAGCATTATGGGTGCTAAAATTAGTTACAGGCGAGGAAATTCCTAAAACAATGAGGTATTGACCATGTTGATATTGCGTATTTGCTCCAAACAATCAAGATAGGCATTTCAGTTGAAGAACACAGGAGTATTGAACATCGAAGACAGACATTACCTTGGAAGATTCCTGTGGCTCGACTTTTCCAGCCCTACCTCATATTATCTCTCTTCTACTGTTCCGTTTCAACCAAAATGGTCATTCCTCCACTAGTCTCTCTTTTCCTGCCCTCTTCTGCCTCCACATCTCTGCTTGCTCTGCTTCTTCTGTTTGGAATGGGCTCCCTTCATATCCCTACCTGCTGGAATTCTTGCCTTCCTTTAAGACTTTGTTCAGGTGCCCCCTCCTCTTTGAAGCCCACCTTCAACATCCTTCATCCCTACTGGAGTAATTTCTGCCCTCTCTAGTGGTGCTTTATTACAAAATGTTAGCACTTTTCTTTGCAGCTATATTCTGTATTGTGGCTATGTTCACCTCGTATTTCCCCTTTAAGATTATAAGCTTCTTGCAGGCAGAGACCATTTCTTATTTCTCTTTATATCGCTAGCACCTAGCATAGTGGTCAACATATGGTAGTCGCTTTAGTGATCAAAATTAAATTAAATTGCTAACCACAAAAGACATGAAAGTCGCTCCAGCTGATATCATTATGAAATTTCAAAGGAATCCACATGTAGTTTCACAGAAAACCCCAACGCTGAAGAAACTCAGGGAGAAGCTTTTATCATTAACCAAAATAAAAGTAAAACCTTGTCACTGAACCCCATGTGAACCAAAACCACAGAGCTGAATGTACCAAGTTCTCAGACATAAACAGTTTAACCCCTGAGTGAGTCACCAAAGTGGCCTCAATAAGGTTGGAGAAAGAAAAACAAGTACTTTGAGGGAACATTTTTATCAGCATTCTGGGAACAGTCTGTAAATTCTTCTCCCCTGATTCATTTTCATTTAGGAATCAGTAAACTCTGAACTGTCACTTGGGGTCCTGAATATTGAGAACTGTCAATACTAGAAAGTTTCATGTTAATACAATTCTCAGGGTGAAAGGATACAGAATGAAAAAAAAAAAGGAAATATTTCTTTGTTGTTTTTTCCCCCCTCACTTGGAAGAGAAAAGGAGAACTGTTAGGTATAACTTAATCTTCACTATTGTTCTTAAACTGTGAGAGAAGAAAATGCCTCAGCAGACCTTCCATCTGGAGTCTATCTTGCAAAACAAAGAAGTGATAAGAAGGATTTAAAGCTGGGAAAAACTTTACAGATAACTAATCCAACTCACTCATATTTTGAGATGTTATCTTCCTATGATTGATAGTTCTCATTAATATAATTATTTAGACTTTGATTAATTTAGAATTTCATTACTTAATTTCCTTTTAAGTCCATATCTCTTATTCATATTTCCTTCATTAATTATTATTTTTATTATATTATGGTGAATATCATATGTGTTTAATATATTTATCTCCGTTTTGTATATTCTGGAATACGATCAATTTTTAAAGTAATGTTGAAGCTAAAAGTAAGCATTCTCTTTAATATTTAACTATTTAATTTAACATTTAGCTAGCATCTATCCAACTGAGTTTTTCCAATATTCTTTTCAGATCTATAATTTTCTCCTTATTTTTTCCTTTTAAATTTTCCAAGTTCTGAAAAGAGGATGTTATAGTTATCTACAATTATTGCTTTAAAATCAGGATCTTCTTTGTATTTCAGTTCTTTCCAATAAATATATGTTTAACATTAACAGTGTTTCATCATCTATGGGAACTATTAAACATAACACAACTTCACTTTTTGTCTCTCTCAACAGAGAGACAATGGTTAATTACTAGTTAATGTTTAATTGCAACTCCTGATTTTTTTTTGTATTTACCTGAAGCACAATAAATTTCATTCCATATTCATTTTTAATTCCGCATATATCTTTTGGGATGGGGAGTGGGATGGGAGCTAGGTTTCCCTATCCTAGCTCTGGTTGGAAGTACAGAGGCCACTCACAGGCCACACATTCTATTGGCTGTCAGGGGAGTTTTAACTTAGGGGAGATGAAGTGGTCAGATAAATATAGAAAATCAAGAGAGAAGAGGTCCATGAAAATCCAGGAGGAGAGAGAACCAAAGAGGAGGGAGTGGTCAAGTGTCAAATGCTACAGAGAGTTCAAGAAGGATGAGGAATGAGAAAAGGCCATAAGATTTATCAATGGAGAAACTGTTAATAATCTTAATAAAAGAGATTCCAATTGAATAGTCAAATCAGAAGCATAATTTGAAGGGGTCTGAGAAGTGGGAGAAGAGGGAATGGCTTTTTCTAAGAGTGCGGTTGTACTGTGGAGCTTAAGAAGGCACACATCGGAGAGTGTGGTCAGGGATGTTTTCTGGGGCGGGGGGGCAAGCTAGGGCTGTGGGTTCTTACCCTGGGCTAGTCATTCTGGAAAGCAGTTTGAACTATGCCCCCAAAGCTATTAAGCTTTGGCCCAGTGATGCCACTAGGTCCATACCTCAAAGAAATCAAAGAAAGAGGAAAATGACTCATACGTACAAAAATTGTTTAATGTGGGCAAGTAATTGGAAATTGCAGGGGTACCCATCAATTGGGAAATGGCCAAACAAGTTATGATATACAGTTGTGATAAAAAAAAAAAACTCATGGTACTGTAAAAAAAATGAAGGGGATGGTTTCGGAAAAACCTGGAAAGACATGAAATGAGCAGAACTAGGAGAACAAATTATATAATAACAACAATAATGCAAGATATACAACTTGGAAAGACTTAGGAACTCTGATCAACACAGCCATTGACCAAAATTCCAAAGGACTCCATGATGAAACATTCTTTCTACTTCCAGAAAGAGGCATAGATACATATGTGTGTACATATATATGCACAATGTGTATGCATATATAAACATACATATACACACGTATGTGTGTGTATACATATATGATAGGGCTATTGCAGGAATTTGTTTTGCTTGACTATATGTGCCTGTAATAGGTTTTGTTCTTCTTGCTTTGGGGTAGGGGGGAGTAGTAGGAGGGGAACAACTCAGAACTGAAAATAAAATTGAATTAAAAAAGAAAAAAAAGAAAAAAATGAGAAAATAAACGGGGAGGAAAGACTGGGGAATGGTGATGTAGAAAGGAAATTTTCACCTAGGCTTTCACAGAGATCAGGAGAGAAGGAGATGGAAGTTTGCTAGCTATAAAAAGGGGATGCAGAACAATTAGACTAGGACTCCTCCCCTTAATGGTCCAGGGACAAAAGAAGGCGGTGTTACCTTTCCCTCAAGCACCAGGGAAGGGAGATTTGGTTAGGTATCTGGGTCTATAAATACCTGATGATTAGCTGTCCAGGGGCCTGACTGTAGGGTACAGCCAGTACCTCTGGGGTGGGTCTATAATTCTTTAAATTAAGACAGTTTCCTATTTGCCACTTCCTGGGAACTCAGTTGGACAATTGGCAGCCATTACAACTGACATTGCCAAATCAGTTTAGTTAAATCCCTATCATAGCCACTACCAAGGGTCCCAGGAGGGCTTCAGGGAGGGATGGTATTTGAGTTAAGCTTTAAAGGATGGGTAGGATTCCTCTAGGTGAAGAGGGTGAAAGAGAATGTTTTGGGCACAAGGAAAATAGTGAGAGAAGGCAGAGAGGAAGGAGAATGTAAAATAAGGTTGAAGGAGCAGAGGATACAGTCCATAAAGAACTGTTTGAAGTGAGGTTGAAAAAATAGGCTATGGCATCAGCCTGTGGAAGGGCCTGGAATCCTAGGCAAAGGCATTGAAATTTACTTTGTTAGCAGTAGGGAGCAATGACTCATTCTTTACTCTCACGCCCCATATCCTGCCTTCATTATCTCTCTCCCATGACTCCACCCCCACCCCACCCCTTCTTCTTTCCTCTGACGCTGCCTCGCCTCCAGCACAGGCCCTCATCACTTCACGCCTGGACTGCTGGTGGGTCTGACGGCCTCAACTCCCTCCCTATTCTCCCCTCAGCAGCTGTCAAACTGATCTTCCTGCAGTGCAAGTCTGACCATGTTACCCCCTCAATAAATATCAGTGAATCTCTACTACCTTCAAGATCAGATAAAACATTCTTTTTCTGGCTTTTCATAATTTCATAATAAGCGATTCACAATGAGGTTCCTTTTTACCAGAAAGGTCTTCTTACAACTCACTGCCCTTGGTGTACTCCACCCTCCAGTGCCACTGGCCTCCTCACCAGTCCTCACACAGGGCACTTGACCTTTGACTCCAGCCATTTCCACCCTCCTCCACACCTGTACTGCTCTCCCTTTGACGTTGTTGATCAACCTCTTCTCCTCGATACTCTTTTCTCTGGAGGTTTCCATGACACTACTTTATCCTGGTTCTTTTCCTGCCCGTCTGACCACTCCTTCTCAGGCTCCTTTGCTGGATTTTCATCTAGGTCACAACCACAGATGGTAGGCATCCTCCAGGCCTCTGTACCTGGACTATCACAATAGCTGTTTGGTTGCTCTCTTCAATTCTCTCTCCATCTAGTCATTGACTTAGATGTCAAAATGATCTTCCTAAAGCACGAATTTGGCCATGTCATTCCCCTCCCCCCTCCCAATTCAATAAGCTTCAGCGTTTTCTATTAAATAGAAAATTCTGTTTGGCAGTCAAAGCCTTTCAAATTTGGCCCCCACCTACCTTTCCAGTCTTTTTCACTCCTTACCACCATGTACTCTGTGACTCTGACAATGAACTCTTTGCTGTTCTTTATCCTAAATGATTTAACTCCCAGCTCTGGACAATTTTGCTAGCTGTCACCCATGACTGGAAGACTCTCCCTCCTCCTCTGTCCCCTTGGCTTCCTGAAAGTCCCAGGTAAAATTACTAAATTACTAAAATTATTAGAAGCCTTTCCTGATCTTCCTTAATACCAATTATTTCCAATTTATCCTCTATATATTCTTTGTACATAGATAGTTGTTTGCAGGCAGTCTTCCCCATTAGGCTGTGAGCTTCTTGTAAGCAAACAGTGCTCTCAAGCAAATACTGCTTAGCATAGTGCCTGAACATAGTGGTACTTCAGAAATGCTTGTTGACTGACTGCCTCCTTCTTCATCTCCACCTCCTGGCTTTCCTGACTTCTTTCAGGTCCCAGTTCAAATCTCACTTTCTACAAGAAGTTTTTCCTATTCCCCTCAATGCTAATGACTTCCTTATGAGATTACCTTCAGTTTATCTCTTCTCTCTCTCTCTCTCTCATATATACATATATATATATATATATATATATATATATATATATATATATATATATATATATGTGTGTGTGTGTGTGTGTGTGTGTGTGTAATATATATTATATATATATACACACACATATACACACATATACATATCTCTACACAGAAATATATATATATGCATATATATACACACACATATTCACATACATACATAGAGAGAGAGAGAGAGAGTGAGAGAGTTTATGTGTAGTTGTCTGCATGTTGTCTCCAACATTAGACTGTGAGCTCCTTGAAAGCAAGGGCTTTTTTGTTTGTTTGTTTTTACCTTTTTAAATATTTTATATCCCCAGCAATAAGCCCGGTGCTCAGCATATAATAGGCACTTATTAAATGCTTGTTGACTTGATGATTTGTCTTGACTCCTCAGCAACATATGTATGTGTGTACACATATAGATACACCCCCCATTTATATATAGAAACGGTGTGTGCTCAAGCATGTGTGTGCACGTGTATGGAATATCTAATCCAATCCCTTTATTTTGTGAAAAACTGACACTCACATAGGGAAAAAGGACTTGCCTAAGGTTAGGAGAGGTGGTAAGCACCAATACTTATTCCACTTAAGTACAGACACACTTAGAGATATCTAGAGATCTAGTCCAACACCCTCATTTTATAGATGAGGAAACTGAGGCCCCGAGAGGTTAAGTGATATGTCCAGCATCACAGAGGGAGTTACTGAGATAACTAGGAAGTGAAACCCTTTCCTTCCTTCAACCAATCTAGCATTCTTTCTATCCACACTGATACACTGTGAGTCTATGTGTGTGTATACACACACAGACACACACACACACACACACACACACACAAAGAGAGAAAGAGAGAAGCCTAAACCCCTAAAACTTATCTATTCAACTCCAGCTTCCAGAATATCGAGCAAACTGCAGTATTTGCTCACACTGACAACCTTCTGAACTTGTATGACTCAGACTCACACAAGGGTTTTAAAATGTCACTCTTACCTAATAGAACAGTTTTTTAAAGAAAGACATAATCAGAACTTCTAACTTTCTGTCAGTTGGCAGCTGCCACTTAGGAATCAACCTCGAGTTGCTTAAGGCTACCTAGCCAACCCAAACTCTGACTAGCAAGGTCATCCTATATTAGAAATCACTGAATGCTAGGCACAGGCCTTGCCTGGTAAGTGTTAGAAATGAGATGACATAGGAATACAGGGAAACTCCTGAGTGGGAGTCACTGGGGAATGAAAACACAAGAGACATTTTGGTGGTGGGAGGGAAATTGAGGGTCCTTATTCACCACCTGATATCCAGAAATGATTTACAGCCACCTTATAACTAGTGTGATGTAGTATAAAGCATATTATCCCAGGTGTCAGGAGACCTGGTTTCAAGTTTTGGCTCTTGTATAACTAGTTGTGATTTGAGCTAGCTTACCATCTCTCTAAGCCTCAATTTAATAGGAGTAATAATACATACATCAACAACCTTGTGGAGTAGAAGAAGGAAATGCCTTGCAAACTTAAAGCATTAGAGAAATATAAACTACTCTAATTCTATGTCCTAATGTCACCCCAGCACTGAAATTCCATTTGGATGTCCTAAGTTCATGATTCCATGACTTTTGGGTTAGTGCTTTTAAAAAAAATGTATTTGAAAAATTTTAAACATTTTTATTGGTACCTTTTGTTTTTATATCAACTTAATTTCTGAATATATTCCTCCCTTCCTCTGCCCACAAATTCATAGCTAGTAACAAGGAATAAAAAGACATTTTTTAAAAAATCAGCAACACTAACCAACATATTAAATGGGTCTGATAGTATGTGCAAACAGGACAAATATGTTTTTTAAAAAGATGCAGAAAAGTACTGGGTAAGTTCCAGTGAAATTAAAATGAAATTAGGATAAATGTTAGTAGTTGGGGAAGGTATAGACCATTATTTTTTGATATTCAAAAGCTACTATTTTTCTATTATCTTATAATATTTAAATTCATATTCATCTATATTTTAATCTGTTCTCTACACAGAAAGGTCAATTTCAAGGCTCATTCTTTATGTCTAGTAGCTTTAATTCTGACCATATTTTCTAATTCTCCACTCAACTCCCTCTCAGATGCCTCCAAGACCTGGTGCCAGAAGATACATTTTGTTGCCCACTAGAAACTCATGAAGACCATCTAAGTAGGCAGGGAGGTGTTTTAATCTGTCTGCAGAGTGAATAACTACAATGATGAAATCAAAGCTCTTTTGAAGTGATAAAACATGGCTTCCACTCAAATTATAACAGTATCTCAGAGAGAATACAGCTTAAACACCTTATTTTGTAGATAAAGAAGTTGAGGCCCAAAAAAGAGGAAAGAGAAAATGCCCAAGACCATAACATCAATGACAAAGCCAGGACTAAGGCCTAGGGATCTTAACCAAAAGATCAGTGATCATTCCATCTGTTACACAAAAAGGTGAATACATCTTTATTGGCTCCTTCCTATAAAAGACTTTTGTAAACTCCTGAGCCCATAGCTCAAAACAAACAAACACAAACCAACCACTGGAAAACCAAAACCAAAATCCCAAAATAAAATGAAACAAAAAACAGATTATTATTATCTTCAAACAGGTGTGTCTTTTTCTCAGTCCTAACCTCTGTTATTCTCAGGTATGAAATAACCTGAATTGCTACATTAGTTATGAAAATCTATTTTCTAATTAATGTTGACAGCAAAATATCATTTCAGGTACCAATTATCCAACAAGAGGTTGTACTCCTGGGGCTTAAACATTCCAATCAAGCTTGATTCATTCAAAGAGAACATCTTGTCTGCTATCATTACTTGATAGCAGATGATTTCAATGTTTTCTTTAATCAACACCAAATATAATGTGTCAGTAACTATATTAGGTATAAGAAACTGTCTAGCAATGACATGATATTTCAAATTTGGTGACTTTAACAGTGATGATTTTTTGCTATTCTGAACAAAATTCCTATCCTAATCATGGCATGGAAGTGACTCTAGATTTTCAAAGGCAGAGCATAAGCTACTACCATGTTAGAAAAGTTTCATGTCTGGCCCTGGGAGCAGACTGAAGTTGTTTTTTGAGGCTAGGTAATCACTGAGAAAAACATCATCAGGAGACTGGCTCTGTGATAATGGTTTTCCTTTTCTTATTCTTTTTTCTTTTTTTGCCATGACAACACATTCAATAAAGAAAAATTAGGGAAGATGATGGAATAAGACAGGAAATGCCAGACTCTCCAAAATTCTTCCACGAAAAAGATAAAATATCTCCTCAAAGTGAACTTTGAGCGGCAGAAATAATTGAAAATCAGGGTAAAGCAGTTGTTGTCCTAAGACAACTTGAGAGGACCTCAGGAAAGACCCAATCTTCAGGAGCAGAGGTGTGACTGGATTGAAATGCTGTAGGCAGACTCCATTGAATCAACAAACAACAAGTCTTGGGGGCAGTTGGGTCATCTGCAGCCTCAGCTTAAGGAACTTTCACCTCACTGAGTGTGACAACTGAGTAGGAGAAAATTGAAGGACCCTCCAATGTAAGAGGATGCCAAGCCCAGTTGTTCTCACCAGACTCAGTTCCAGGCTGCAGCTGTGGGTGAGGTGCAATGTGCATGTCCTTGTTTGTAGCAGAGGGGTGAGAACTGTGCTGGCTGCGGGCACTTGCAGGAGAGCAGAGTCCCTGGTTTTGGTTCCAGGGCAGAGGAGTGATCTGAAGCTTACAGCCACAGGACCGCAGGGAACAGGAGCATTTGTGATAACAGCATGGCTGGGGGCCTTGGCTTTGGATCAGGGGTGAAGAGGAGTCCCTGAGGTCAGGCCCCCAGAAAGAGCTCAGAAAACAATAGTTCCAAAAACCTGAAGCCTGAGGCATCATCCCTCACACCTTAGGACTAGAACTTGACTATAATAATAAGTCACAAAAAAAAGGGAAAAAAAAGGAAAAGAAAAATTTTAAATATCCCTTAGTTAATTAAGTACAGCCTTCTTCTGATTCTATACTGATGGCAGCAGAATAGGGAGAAAAGTGGGAGAGAATGCTAAAAACCATCAACAAAACTTTCATTGGGTCCTTGAAAAATGACCAGTGAGTAGATATATTTCTAGACAAACTAAATCATATAAATCTTGTCCCTCTTGTTATAAACCAAAACAGAAGGAAAGTGCAGCTAATAGGAAGGATGGTTCATAGGTCTTGGAGAGGCAAAAAAGAAAAAAAAAGGGTTGGTGGAGGAGGTTTTAGTATACACTCCAAAGCAAAAAGAAATAATATTTCATGGGATATCAGGTCATCATATTTTGCAGTACTAATGATATGTATTTGTAAAAAGACTACCATGACAATAATTCCAATTCATATACTATCATTAGTTGTTGAGGAGTAAGTGGTAAAAAAATTTCATGAAAAAATTGATAAAATCTCCAAGTGAAATTAACATACATTCTGATACTTAATGACTTAAAAAAATAAAAGTGGGAGAAAGAATGAGTATGGGACAAAACTGATGAAAATAATCTTCAGGTTGCTGGACATGGCAAACACCAAATAACAGTACAAAGAGATTCAAGCCCTCTGTCCATTCCTGACTCCAACTTCACAGGAAATTAAAGAATACATGTAGGAATTTTCCCTGAGTTAGCAATTTATACACAGACCACCGATTCTTCAAAGCTAAGACCTGTGTTTATAATAAACAAGAAGAAAGAATAGTAATGAGAACTAGATATAGCATACAACTAAGCAGATTTAATTCTGAATTATTTTAACAAGCTATTGAAAAATCACAAAAGAGAAATGGACAACGAAAATGACACTGACAGTGACTATAACAATTTTATTCAGAAGTTAAACCAATCTGAATTAATTGCTAAAGCGAGGAGACCAAAAGAGCTCAGAAAGCACCTTAGCCAGCAAACATATGACTTATTTGCCAAATGGAGAGAGGCAGCTGCCAAAGACAATGCCATAATAGAATATAAACACATCTAGGACCTCTTAGAAGGAAGAATGATGTATGATTACTAGCAGTATTGTCTCCTAAAACAGAGAAGCAGTAAATGCTAAATATAGTTTAAAGAAAGCTTGGCAAGAGATCCAACAGAGTAAGGTAAGCCTAAGGGCATTCAAGGATATAAAAGGATAGAGGACTACAAACAGAAGAAAAATGGAAAAGACTTGCCAAAACTACTACAGCAAACTGTTTTCTGCATCAAGGATAATGGAACCAATATGCTTGGACCCTACAATCCCTGAAATACTTACAGTGGAGTAGAAATGGTACTAAAGAGAACCAAGATGGGAAAGTAGCTAGATTAAATCAAGTTTATAGAGAGGAAATCTGTTCTGGAGGCAACACAATTGTGAGGGCATTGAGGGACTTATTTACAAGGTATATAAAGGGGAAGAAGTTACCAAAGGCAGAAAAAAAAATCTCAGACCTTAAATGATTCCATTAAAAAAGGAATGTGGGATTATCAACAACTACTGATGTAAAGATTATAAGATCTGATAGTGCTAATTGCTTTTGGTTATGAAAAAAAGTATTTCACTCAGTAGAGCAAAGTACTGCTATACAGGCTCTTTTAATATAAGCACTTTCCAATTCACATTACAATCAGTCAGGATCCCATTAATAATAACAAGTAGTATGAAAGGTTTGAAATGGAGATATGTATAGTCACCAAAGTATTAGCCACTGTGATGGAAGAGATCCAGGCTAGAGACTGGGTTCAGATGGAATTCCCTGTGAATGGTGAGGTCCTCTAGATGCTACTGTTTGCAGATTATGTTGCAATAAGGTCCAAGAAACTGCAGGACCTCCTCAAAGAGATCTATGATCACTCAGTGGAGTTTAGACAGTCCAACCACACATAAAAAACCAAATGGATGAAGAATGTTTATTATCCATATTGCACCATGCATTGTAATAAAAAGTCACCCTAAAGAATTTGTCAAATTATACACACACACACACACACACAACACATACATACACATATGTATGTATATGTATGGTATATTTGTAGAAGACAGTACAGTTGGATAGTGAGCTCGGTCCAGCAAAGGAAAGGCAGAGGAGAATGGGACTGATTGCTTCCAGGAAATTACAAGGTACTTTTACAGACGCCACGTTTCCCATAACAAATGCAAGTCAAATCAAAAAGCATTTATTGAGAGCTTACTATGTGCCAGGCACTGCACTAAGCATTGGAAATAAGAAAGCAAAGATCTTACATTGTAATGAGGAAGACAATACATAAAAGGAAGCTAACGGGGCTGAGTGGGAGCAGAGACAAAGGTACCTAAGGCGGGGGCCTGGCAGAGGAAGTTAGGAGTATAACCTGACAAAGCATGAGGCATGGCTGGTCTTGGCCTCCTCCTTAAACGGGGGTTCTGGGAGAAGCCCTTCAATTACAGAGACAGGCTACAGATGCGCAGAGTTCTACGCCATGTGAATTTCAGGGCTGAAGTTAGGCTCCAGGATGAAAAGTTGGGTCATGGGAGAGGAGGGAGGTCCAGAGAACACCCTGGATAGGAATGAGACAGAAAAGGTCCATATTTTCAATGCAAACTTTTTATTCACGTTGTAGTATGGCAGCAGGACCTGGAACATCATTGTCTCTGAATGAACATCACACAAAGGCAACGGAAAGGCACATGGTAGGTGTGAGTAGGCTGCAACATATCACCAACTCCAAAGAGGAGGAGCAAGGAATCATCAGGACATTTTATGACAGAAAGAAAAGATAGGTTGGTCACACAGGGAGAGTGCAGGATGACAGGCTGATGGCCAGAGGGCTCTACTGCTACATGAAGGTATTGAAAGAAATTGAGAAAGGCATCCTGCACATTGGAGAGCCTATCTATGGTGAACTTTTGAGAGAATCTGAATATGGCAAACACAGAATAGAACAGCATGGCTAGGTAACTATCTGTACCATAGCAGAGAATTGACCAAATCAATGAGATCGCAGATCCATTTGAGTACTTAAGTATATGCTTATAGAGAGATGGATAGATACCTCAAAAGGGTTTTTTTTTACCTAAATTAAGTTGCTATATTGTCTAAAATGACTAGATTATTGAACTGTTCATAAATTTTGGTTTTGGAACCAGAAGACCTAAATCCAAAGAATGCACTGCCACTCAGTAACTATGTAAATTCAGACAAATCATCTTCCCTCTGTGCCTGAAATTCCTAACTCATAATATGGGGAAACACATTACACATCTACCTCATAGCTTTGTTGTGAGGATTAAATTATATCATAATTATAAAGTACTTTAAAAACCATACAGCATTATATAAGTAAAAGGCACTATAATGTTTGTTTCCATAAATTCATAAGGCAACTATTTATTAGGTAATTACTGTGTGCAATGCACAGTGCTAGGCACCAGGGGAGATAAATAAAATATCATCTTTGTCCTCATTAAGTTTATGATCTAATATAGCAGTTAATACCCATGCAAATAACTATATGAAACAAAATAGAATGTGGTAAGTATTTAAGTGAGAAACAGAGCTGTGCCGGTAAATATTTTAAAATTATCTCTCCCTCAAAAATACACATTTAACACACTTTTAAGTTTAAGCTGTACTATTAACATTTTCTATAGCAATTTCTTGGGGGCAGGTAGGTGGTATAGTGGATGGAGTGCTAGGCCTGGAATCAGGAAGAGTCCTCTGGCCTTCAACACTTTCTAGCTGTGGGACCCTGGGCAAGTCTCTTAACCCTGCCTGCCTCAGTTTCCTTATCTGTAAAGTGAATTAGAGAAGGAAATGGCAAACTTTTCTTGTACCTTTGCCAAGAAAACCCCAAATGGGGTCATGAAGAGTTGGACATGATTGAAAATGACTGAACAAAAAATATCAATTTCTTAAGTCTAGACAATCGATAAAGCAATAGAGCAAGCCCTCATTTCTAGAATTTCCTGACTTCTGAAGTTTAAAAACTCATGCTAAAAATTTAACAATGAGCTCTCCTAAGTTGGAAGGAGCTGGCTCCAGCATTCCCTTGGGTACAAACTATAATATTGTGAGAATTCATAGGAGGAAGATATCACTTTCATATGGGCTAGAGGTGAGAGGGTAGGAAAATCATTACGAAATTGGTGACACAGGAAGGATGAGAACCATATCGAGGACATACTAATCATATAGATTTTTTTCTAAGGGAAAGAGAACCATCCCCATCAATAATATAACCAACAAATGGCCATCTTTGCTTAAAGATCTCCAGTGAAGGGAGATTCACTATTGAGCGAAGCAGCCCAATGTGCTTTCATATTGTTCTTACTCTTGGAATTTTTTTCTTACCCCAATCTTAGATCTGTCTCCTTTTGTCTTCTCCCCATAGTTCTACCCTCTGAGACCAACTAGAGCAAGTCTAATCCCTCCCAGACATGACAGTACTTCAAACACTGGACAACAGCTACAAGGCCCCCTAAGACTTCTCTTCTCCAAATTAAACACATCCTGTTTCTTTAACTGATTCTGACATGTCATGATCTTCACCATCCCGTCTGTCTTCCTTAGGAAACTTTTTGGTTTATCAATATCCTTTGCAAAATATGGCTCCTAAAACTGAACAGAACTCTCTAGGAATAGTCTGACTAGTAGGGTAGGATTTATCATCTCTCCAGTTCTGAATGCTAGATCTTCAGTTGTACTGGACATTTATTACCCGCACCCATTAGTCAAGTGCTAGAAAAGCATGGGTTAATCTGTCCTCCTCAAATCTCATGATCATAGGATTTAGCACTTGAAGAAACTTTATATGTGAGATAGCTTCATATCTTCATTTTAAGAATGAAGAAACCAAGGCTCAGACCCTTCACAAGTTACAAATAGTTGTGCAGAGATTTAAATGCAGGTCTCTTGAGTTCAAATCTAGTAATCTTAATGCTATAGCATTGTAGTTGATTTATAGCTGTTTATTAGATGAACATCTTCATTCTCAATTCAATATTTCAGAAGATTCATAATTTCATCTGACGTTAATAAGGCCTAAAGAGAGGAAATGTTCTTTCCACCAACACACATTGTAACCCTTCTGTTTCCAAAGAGATTTCAATATTTGCTATGACTGAATTCAGTAAAGGCCAGGATGATAAGGGGCTTCTCTACATTCAGCAAGGCTGGTACTCAGAAACAGAAATACAATCAATCCATCAGTAGCCATTTCAAGTCATTCCAACTTGAAAGGAACTCCCACAGCTCGTATGTCAGAAGGGCAGGGTTTCCGCCTTACCTCAACTTTAAATTTTCCCCAGTGCCTAGCCACAGGGCACTTAAAATATAGGCTGGATCTGAAACTGGATTTTAGATTTCACACACAAACTGACAGACCAAGAGAGGACTGTAGAGGATCTAATCCAAAACACTCACAACAAAGAGGAGCCAACCAAGACCCTGAAAGGGAAAGTGACTTATTCCAGGTTGCACAGCTCCTAAGTGTCAGGGATGGGGACTCACACCGAGGATAAAGGACACATAAAGATCTTCCCTTTTGTCAAATGGACATAGGGCATATAAACTAAAGGTACTGTGAAAATGGTAATGGGACCTAATATATTTATGACATTTGCCAATTGTGGCACATAAACCATGACCCACAGTTTACATGAATGTCAGGCTAAGTGGTGCTCTGTGTATGTTCACACATTAGTTAGTCTTTCAGTAAACTACCAAGAAACCAGAAAGAACGTGCAAATTCAAATGCTGGAAAATAATAGTATATGCATTACTTTCACAATCCTTAGTCCCACCTGCTTCTTTACTGCCTTGGGATAGCTCTGGTGTTCACTTCAGGATACTTAGTTTTGTGTTAGAAGCCAATTAATGTTAACCCAGCTTTGTGGCTTCTGCTTAAATCATTCTTTTAGTCTCTTCCAACAAAATTAGCTAAAGCAATTGAGCCAGAAGCTGCTTGGAAACGGCTGGTATGATGGAGCTTGAGAAAACCCCTAAATCCTGAATGAGGGAAACAAGACCAGTGGAAATTTATGGCTGAAAAGCAGCATGTATGACCATAAAATTCTGGTGTTTTCCTTTTCTAGAGTCAGAGCCTCACTTTCAATTCAAGGGCCCAATAATTTGAAACACTGCTGGCTGGCTTCATAATACAAATATGGTGCCCTGAAATCTTACCCCTATGACTGTATTTCTTTGAGACAGGCAATGGTATAGCGTCCTGAGACAGAGTGACTGCTTGCTAAGAATTATTTACACACAGCAATAAAAAACTAAAGAGCTGTTTACAAAATTCCAAACACATTTTACTGTTCAAGGATTGTGACGGAAATTACCACTGACAAACACCTCTTCTTCAGCAAGAAGAGGCATGAGAAATCTTAAGACACTACAGAATTCTGAGCTATCGTTATTACTTGCTACCTGTGTGGTCTTAGGAAAGTCATTTTCTCCCTCTGCCCTCCTACATCACTCAGTGGTATGGGACAAAACAAGGTGGGTCTTAAAGACAAAATAGCATCAATTTTCAAACACTAACCATTTTGAACGAGAACAAGAAGGAATAGTGTTCAGAAAAGCAGAGTTTGGGGGTGGGGAGAAAACCCCATGTGCACCACACCTATCTGGTTACACTGAAAGATTTGTTTTCTGAACACAGTCGTTTCATAAAATGTACAGTAAATCTTTTATATGTAAATTACCTAAATTCAGAAACCTGTCATTTCAAATTGAATTGAGAATAACTTAAAGTGGAACACTTTAGTGAAAACGTGCTGAAAATGAACCAAAATCAGGAATGGAAACAAATTCTCTTTGGCAGTGAAATAAATGCTTCTCACTGATGTGTTGTGATGTGAAAAAAGAGAGAGAACTTCTATCTTCAAATCCAACCGAATGGCTACTTTTTATTCCAATAACTAGGACTTTGAATTTGTAAATTATGACTATTACTAATATATTAAATAGAAGAATCTGACACTTGAAAAAAATGAAGACCTGGCCCACAGCAAGAAGCAACATTCTTTCCTGGAAGAACAGGCCTGGCTGCAACACTGAATAAATCAGCATTGATTGATTCGATAAATCAGTGCTGACTGAAAACTAAATGAGTGCAGAGGAAAAAGATGAAAACCTTAGAAAAGTCAGAGCCTGGGCTTCATGGAGTTTTCATTCTAAAGAAGGAAGGAAATACTTCCTTTCAATGATTCCGTTTCCTCAGCTATTAAACAGAAGAATAAATCAACCAATCAGTCAAAAAGTATCTATGAAGACTGTACTATGTACCAGCACTGGGTATCTAAAAATAAACAATTCTTACCTTCAAGGACTTTATATCCTCTATATGTCCTTAAGGGAATTTGTGACCTTTTCCCCCCAAAGCATCCCTCTTCTGAACCATATTTCTGCCAAGCATGCCAATGTTTTAGGTTCATTATCTTGGCATTATCCTCAGCTCCTCACTCTTTGTTTTTGGATATTGTCCTTTCTACTTCCACAGTCTCCTCCCTTAGTCCTTTCAAGTCTCAGCTTAAGAGCTACCATCTTCATGAGTCTTTTCCTGATCACCAGCTGCAAGGATCCTGCATCGCTAATCTGCCTTGCACCTACTTTGTAATACATTCTGCATATGTTTACATAGGTATATGTAATTTCCCATGAGAGCATGTTAGGTTCTTCAAGGGCAAAGGCCATTTCATTTTTCTCTTTTTATATGCTTCTCTGAACACAGGTCCTGGTGCAAAGAAGGAGCTTAATAAATGGGTGTGGGTTGATGGATGCTTTTTAGGAAATGTACACATATAATACAAAATATCCACGATGTAAATTCAAGGAAATTTTAGTAGAGGGAAGAACACAGAGGATCAGGAATGGCTTCATGTAGCAGGTGGTAATAGAATTGAGCTTTGAAGGGAACTAAGAATTCCAAGAAGCAAGAAGACAGGAGACAGAGTATTGTGTGAGGTAGGGCAACTAGGCCATTTTGGTTGGACTGGTGAGTTCATGAAGAAAAACAAAGTATAGTAAGCCTAGAAAGGTAGGCTGCAGACAAATAATCAAGGGCTTTAAATATCAGATAGAGGCATTCATATTTGAACCTGGTAGCAATAAGGAGCCACGAGTTTTTTGAGCTAGGGAATGACATGGTCAGAGAGATGCTTTAGGAGCATCACTTTGGCATCTGTGTGAAGCGTGGATGACTAGAGACACAGAGACTTACTAGCAGGCAACTACCGTAGTCTACTGAGGGGTCCTGAACTACCTCAGAACCACTGTGAGGTTCAAATAATGTAATGCCTCTAACTACAAAGTGATATGTAAATGTAAACTATTATTATTATTATAATTGACAGGCAGTGTGTTGTAGAGAATAGAAGGTTGGCCTTGGAGTCAGGAAGACCTACGTTAAGTCTTGCCTCTGATAAATATTGCTCATGTGGCCCTGAGTAAGGCATCTAACCATTCTGTGCCAGACAACTCTCAGATGATATGTGGCAGAACAGTTGCTGAACTATGTTGGTACCAAGGAAACACTGTAAAAGTTATTAGCATTCCTGTCATTCACAGAGTGAGACCCAAAATGGAAATGAATTCAAGAAGCTTTATTAATTACTTACTAGATGAAAATTATTACTTTTTGTAGTATGGAAACAGTAACTAAGTAAGTCTGGATGGACCCCATCCTTACATAAGTATAAGTTTAAGGAAGAGTAGCTAGATGGTGCTTCATGCAGTTCCTCTGGAAAAAAAAAATCTGGGCATTTTAATAACAGCAACAATAATAATAATAGCTAACATTTACATAGCATTTACTATCCAGACTCTAATTAACCACCAAAGACTCAGATAACCTGACAGAATCAATCAATACATTGAAACTGAAGCAGGTGTGACCAAATCCATAATCAATTGCAAGGATCATAGGAGTTTGGTATCATTGGTTAAAGACAGATGACTCCACACAGAAAATATCTAGTGACTGGTTAAAGAAGAGCAAGTTATGTTTCTTGGTCTATATATAAAAACATTCAACTGGTTTGGAGCCAATTGGTTGAAAGTGAGAGGGCTTCAAATTCAGGAGCTGAGAATTCAAGGCATCCTGGGAGGGAATAACTCTCGTGGGATAGAAAGTAGGCCTCCTTCTCTCTCTCCCTTCCCATTGACCTTGTTACCAGAAAGACTGGATTAGTGGAAGATAATGTATGCAACTGACCCTATGCTGAGGTCAAACAGGAGGTCTCCAGAGAAAAGACAACTGACCAACAAAAGATGGAACTGATCAGCTCATGACCTTGTGATCTCTGAAAGGCTGAATAACCTGAGGTCTGTCAGAATCAGTAGCAGTATTCACTACAGCCAGTAGCACCCTCCCTACAGTAGTGATGCTGACAGCAGTGACTACATCTGGAACTAAGGGACAAACTGAAGACAAACTAGACACACAGAATGGCACAGAACTTTGGAATTCAGGCAAGGAAAAAAGACTACTAATAACTTAAAGCCACACATTACCCTTTTTCCCCACGGGGTTCACATATGTGTTCCTCACTACCATTATACTATAGATTTGAGCCAATTCCCCCAGGAACTTTATGTGTGTGTGGGGAGAGTAGGTCCTTAGTTTGGGAGAATGTTGCTGCAACTTTTGTCCTTGATACACTTACTTAGCAAATACCCTTTAAAAAAGTTTATTATGTCTGGCTGATAATAAGTAGAAGGTATACTGGTGGGGGCTCATAATTCAAAGTACTAAAAAATCCTGGAAAACTTTAGGGTTAACCCTTATACCTTGTACTAGTAACTATCCTCTGGGAAACTGGCTCACTAATTTGAGTAGAAGAAATCACCTCAGAGGAATTTCTATATTTGTTAAGTGGATTTAAACAATATTGAATTAATTTCTCATCTTCCTCTCTTTCTCTCCATGAAAGGAGCAGTTGAGTTTTGTTTTTCCCCTAGATATGTTTATTCAGGTGAGACAAGGGTAGTAAGGTCTGGATAGAATGTAAGCCCCTTGCGAGCACAGATTGTTTTATTTGTATCTTTGTATACCCAGCAAACAACCTAGAACCTGACACACAAGAGACACTGGATAAATCTTCCTTGATTGACTAGCTGATGATAACACAGAGCTGACATCAAGAGATCTGTGTCCCAGTCTCAGCTCTGTCACTAGCTAGCTGCATAAACATGGGGAAGTTACTCCTCTGCCCTAAGCTTCCATTCCCTCATTTAATATCCATCCTATGATGTAGAGGTGGAAAGAACCTTGGAGATCACCCAGTCCAGATGTTGGCAAACTATAAAACGAGGGCCCAGCCTGCCCATACCTTATGGCTAAGAATGTTTTTCACATTTTAAAATATAACAAAACTATACATACACACATATATGCATATGTATATAAACACACACACACACACACATTAAGATTCTACAAAAGCAGGCAGAGACTGAATTCGGTCCTGCTTTCATTTCATTTTACAAATGAAGAAACTAAGGACTATAGAAATGAAGTGACTTGCCCAAAGTCACAGAGTTAATCACAGAGATAATATGTGGCAGAAGTGGAACTGGGATTCATCTGTTTTGACTTCAGTCCTTGGCCTGATCTATAGCAGCACACTGTGAACTGGGGACAGTAATTATCATCCTGGGAGGGACTGGTGGAGAAAGATCTTTGTAAAGTGTAAAGCACCACAGTAAAGGTAGCTGCTGTTATTAGATGGTTGTCACACTTGGATATTTGTTTCCCCAAGCCATGGACAGGAAGAGTCACAGACTGTTAGGGAATTTGTGTGAGCAAAAAAGGTTCCAATTAATTTTCCAGCAACTACAGGATGTCCTGAATGTGTGAAAACTTCTGAGTCAACTCATTTTGATTTTATTTTTCACATTGCAATAATTCTTTTATGATGGTATCCAGTGAGAATCTCTTTAAGAGTTTACTCTTAACATGGAAATGCATATGGCCTGATTGCACAACATCTGCATAACTACATAATTGTTTACAAATGTGCCAAATAAGTACCCAAGCCAATAAAAAATAATAACTTGGGCATCTATAAAAGAGAGATACTATAAACACAGAATGGCCCAGCCTTTCTATATAAATAACTGTTGAGGCAAAAATGCACTCACCAAAACCCTTTATTTCAAATCCCCTTCCCTAAAGGAAATAATGTTGGCAGTCTGGCAGGCAAATACCATTATGCCTTCCCAAGCAAAAATACCTCCTTATTAACATTTGTCATTGAGGCATCATTAACGGAATTGAAGGAAAAGTGCATTAATTGACAATAGTCATCAAGGGGTTGAATGCTTCTACTAGAAGTAGAATATTTCTTACAATTTAGAACTGGAAGGTACCTTAGAGATCATCTAGGCCAAGCCCCTCATTTAAAAGATGAGAAAAGTGAAGCTCTGATATAAGCAGCAACAAAGCCAAGGATCCAAACATGGGGTTTCTGATGCCAAATCCAGGCCTCTAGTGCCTCATGATGAAATAGTTTTCAAAATATCAGGTGGTTCCTCTGGGAATGTCCCTTTTTAATGATATGTGAAGGGGAAAATGCATGTCATTACCATGGATAACAAAAGTGAAGACACTATGAAAATAAAGGGAGCAGGAAACTGGATAGATTGCCTAGGATCTGAAAGGGTATCATGGGGAAGAAGAATTAGACATATTTTGAGTGTTCCTTGAGGGCAGAGAAAGAAGCAGTGGGGGAAAATTACAAGAAGGTGGATTCTGGCTCAGTATAAGGAAAAACTTCCTATAAGAGCTCTCTCAAATTGAAATAGGCTGGCTAGGGATATGATGGATTATCCATCACTAGAGACATTCAAGCAGAAACTGGTTGACCACTTGGCAGGAATGTTGCAGGGAGGATATTAACATAAGATCATAAGATTTTGGGTCGGAAAGGTATTTAAGGATCATTTAGTTCAAAGCTTCATTTTCTTTCTTTTTTGGAGGGGGGAGCATTTACCATGCTATTATGTTACTTTTAAATTTAATTTTATTCCTTTTTTGTTGAACAAAAAATATCTTCTCTCTTTTCCCCTCTCAAACTGAAAAAGAAGAAAAAACAAACTCTTGCAACAAATATGTATACTCAGGCAAAACAAATTCCTTCATTGGCCATATCCAAAATATAATATGTCTCAATCTGTACCTCATGTCCATCATCTTTCTGTCAGGATATAGGTAGCATGGTTCATCACAGATCCACTAGAAATCACAGCTGGTCATCACATTGATCAGACCTCTTAAATCTTTCAAAGTTGTTCGTCTTGACAATGTTGGTATTACATAAATTGTTCTCCTGATTCTTCTTAATTCACTCTGCATCAGTTCACACAACTTTTCTTAGGTTTTTCTAAAACCATCCTCTTCATAATTTTTACAACATACATTCCACTTCATTTATAAATCATAATTTGTTCCCTTAAGTTCCAACTGCTGGATGATCCTTTATTTCCAGTTATATGCCTTTACAAAAAGAGGTGCTACAAATATTCGTGTATATATGGATCATATGGGTCTTTTTCCTCTCTAAAATTTTTTAAAATAATTTTTTTAAATCAACCTACATCTACCTTCTCTACCTCCTCCATCTGCTCTCTTTACTTGAATTATTTCTTTTTGGCTACAATGTGTTTTTTTTCCCTTTCAAATGGAAGCTCTGAATTTTGGCTATAATATTCCTAGGAGCTTTCATCTTGGGATTTCTTTCAGGAGGTGGATTCTTTCTATTTCCACTTTGCCTTCTGGTTCTAAAAGATTTGGGCATCATTTTGTTTTGCTTTTATGATTCATATTCTCTGACCAATCATCAATTAAGAAATGGTCCCTTCATTTTCTCATTAAAGAAACTAAGACCAGATAGAAGTGACTTCACTAAGCCCTAAGTACTAAAGGGAAGCTGCATGGTGGCAATTTGTTGTTTCTGGTTGTTGTTTGTCCTTTGTTCTTGAAGAGGACCAATGACATCACGAGGGCGATGTCTTGATTTGCAAGTGAATTGGATTTAAGTGAGGCAGGGCTGTGCGAAGTCACCAGCCTCATTTGCTCCTCCAGAGTCATCTGTGTCCAGTGGCAAGACAGAGATCAAAACAACTGGAGATGGCCCTAGATGCTAAGGTCTCAGTTTGTCTGAAGTAACACTAATTATTAGAGCTATCGCGAAGCAGAATGGGCTACCTTTGGGGAGGGAGCTCCCTATCACTGAAGGTCTTCAAATAGAGGCCAGGTGATTACTTGGTACAGACATGTTATAGAGGGGATGCCTACTAACATGGAGACTATACTTGACCTCCCCTATAGTCCCATCTGTCTCTGAAATTCCAGGATGCTATGATTCTAAGGGAAAAGCAGTGTCACGTAGTGAAAAGAATGCTGGACCAAGGTCTATCTTGCCAAGCCACTACTTCATTTTGTGACTTAACCACATCTCCTCTCTTGGGCTCTTCTGTTTTTCTCAGTATGGAGGCAGGGGCACAGGATGAATTAGACAAATCTGAAGCTTTTTTTGCAGCTTCAATATTCTATAATCTACAATGTCCTTACAGGAATTTAAAAAAAAAAAAACAACTGACATCCAGGAAATTTGATGACCCATGATATAAAGAGTTTTGCTAGAAAATGGATTCAATTACATGGTGGCTCAGCCAATCAATCAGTATTTATTAAATGCTTACTATGTGCCAGGTAATGTACTCTTTGCTAAGGTTACAGAAAAGGGAAAAAAATGTAGTTCCTGTTCTCAAGAGCCTTAGATTCGAATGCAGGGGGGAAAGAGTCCACGTATATAAGACATACGATGTAGTAGATTAAAATATGGGGTAGCGAGGTGGGGATAGGTGGTAGGATAGAGTGCCTACTTTGGAGTCAGGAGGATTTGAGTTCAAATCTGGCCTCAGACACTTACTGTGTAACCCTGGGCAAGTTACTTAACTCTGCCTCAGTTTTCTCATTTGTAAAATGAGCTAGAGGAGGAAATGGCAAACCACTCCATTATCTTTACCAAGAAACTCCCCCAATGGTATCACAGAGAGTTGGACAGGACTAACTGACAAAGCAACACCAAAAAGAAAGAAATCTGAACTTAAAGTCTGGAGAGATCTGCCTTTAGATCCTGTTTCTGATATTGGTGAGAGTCTGGAGGCAAGACCTTCATTTCCCTGAAGCCGTAATTGCTAAGTTCCAGGGTTGTTATGAAGATCGAAGGAAATCACATCTGTAAAATGTTTTGTAAGCATTAAGGCACTATATACATATCAGCAATTATAAGAGAATGGCATTTTTATCTGCCACCAGCAGCATTTCATTATTAATGAAAAATAGCTGAAATTTCCTTCCTGGTTTGCAACTGAAAATAACAATTTAGCAACAACCCCCATTTCTGTAGAGATAGAGAGGCAGACTAGTGGGTAAAGGAATGGCCTCAGGAAGATCTGGGTTCCAGCCCCACCTCTAACACACACTGCCTCTGCGATCTTGATAAGTCATGTAGGTTCTCAGTCTCTAAGGCCCAAAGTCAGAGAAACGGTGCTGACCTACATTAGTAGATAGAGATATTCATTTGAGAGTTCCCTATACCAAGGAAATCAGAGGTTCAGACCCTATACCTAACCCTATAGGGTTTATACACCACTTTCTTCACACCCTGTGAGAGAGGTGGTAGAGGTATCATCATATCCATTTTACAAAGAACGTCAGAGAGCTGAAATTACCTTCCCCTAAACCCTTAGCTGATAAGTATCAGAGCTATGGTTCTTGACTTGAGCTGTGCTCTTTTTACACTATATAACAATGCCTTTAATGCCATGCTTTAATTTAGCCCTTTCCCTATATCTAATGATAACTGTTCTGAGGACTCCATCCAGGTACATTTCCAGGAGTCATTGTGGAAATTTGCATACTCATACTCATTTGACTAGCATATGAGACTACTGACTATGCAGTGTATTATCAGCCATGTTTCCAATGTAAATTGTATTATGACTCTAAAAGATGTAATTGAATGATTTTTTTTTCTCTTCCCTAGTCCTTCTCATGAAGCAAATTTTACTGGGTGCCATCACATATACCCTGTGCCAAATATGAATACCACTGATTGGAGAGAAACACAAAGCTGAGATATCAGGGCAAGGTGTATATGCTGAAGTATAAGAACCCACTGTAGGAAGAGGCTTCAGAGGTCATCCAGGACAGATCATACCTGGTTAAGAAGTTCCTTTACTGTATTTCTGGAAAGTGATTAGCCCACCTCTATTTGAAAGCCTCCATTGATGACTTCTAGGTCATCCCTTCATCCAGGCTAGAGATTCCTTTCAAATGATCTTACCAGACCCTGGCTTCTTGGCTTTTCACCATCCTAGTTGTTGCCTTCCTTTGGAGGTGCTCCAGGATAATTAATGTGCTTCCTAAAATATGATGCCCAGAACTGAACATAATACTCAAGATCAGATTTGAGATGGGCATAAGGCAGCAGGGCTCTTAACTCCTGTATTTTGGACACCATGCTTACAGTGTCATCAATTTTTTTTAAAGCTGCCATATCATATTTCCGTCTTATATTAAGAACCACAGGAAACCCCTTTGGAGTTTTGTTAAGGGATCAGAGATTTGGGTCACATGAATTAGATACCCCTTATGATAACCAACATTTGAAAAAACACTTTTTTTCTACTGTTAATAAATGTGTGAGCTATCTTACAGAATATACCACTGAAAGCCTAGCTCTTCTCATGGAATTCACCTTTGAATTCTGTACTTTTAACAACCACAGCTGCATTGACGCAAACATAATTAACAGTCTAACAGTAAATTAAACCTAGGAACAACCATACTTGATTCATAATGATTTCAACTTTATCTTGAAATGGTTCTATTAGTGAGTAATAACCCACCCCATTCACAGTGAAGCTCCAGTGAATCTTCACTGATGTGGAATTGCCCTTGGTGACATTTTTTATCAAAATAACTATAAATGGAAAAAAGAACATAGAAGCAGGAAGAATGTGAGATGTAATTACAAAGGCCAGTAACTCTAAGAATAATAAAAAAGAATAATACTAAGGTACACTTACATAGCACTTTGCAGTAATACAGCCCTTTAGATCTATATCTCACTTGATTCTCACAACATTCTTCCATTAAAAAATATTCATTAAGCACCCACTATGTGCAGAACAATGAGCTTGATGGCAGAGAAGGAAAGGAAACGAATAAAGAACTCACAATATTATAGAAGGGGAGATACAAATATTGTACCATTTTACACATAAAGAAATTGAGGGCAAAAGGGAGAAAATGACTTGGCCACAGTCACAGCACAGACAAGTGATGAAACAGGGACTAAATCCTAGAGGGCATGAAACCATTTGGGCACAAGCATGGCTCCTAAAACAAACCAAACCAAAACAAAACACACAATATACTGCAGTTTGTACCCAATGTGTGAGGGTGGGGTAGAGATGGTGTTATTTATGTAACATATACATACATATATATCTTTGTGTGTATATATACATATATGTATATATATATGTATATATATATATTTATTTATTTATAAACATACCAATACCTATACATACAAAACCATCCAATCTTCTAATTTATCATTGTGTGTTCACTTTCACCTCTATGCCTTTTCTTCAGGCTTTGAAATCTATGTGTGTATGTGTATGTGTGTGTATTCCAGAAAACAAATCTTTAATTTACAAATGAGTTGGCTATCCAGTTACCTCCACTTTTCTTACTTGGGTCCTAAGAACTGGTTTTCTTGCTATTGCCTTCTCTTGTCCCATTTCTTCTGTCATTTTAAAGTTTAACTTTATCAGATTTTCGTAGGCAGCGGTACAGGAGAGTAAATATATACATATATATTTTCAAACTGCTTGCCATTTCATATGTGTCAAAGTTCACCTCATTAGCTGAGACAATGGAGTGCTAACCAGACTCATTGGATATTCACTGGAGATAGATCATTTTGATAAGGAATATAGATGGTGCTTACTTATCTGAGGATTGTGGGGGCTTCCCCTTTCAGAATGCACATGACTAAGCACAATTTCCTCAAAAATAAAGGGTGCTGAATTAGAGCAGGGTTGGGGACCTGTGGCCTCGAGGCCACATGTGTCCCACTAACTTCTCAAATGTGGCCCTTTGACTGAATCCAAACTTTTTAAGGGCCCTAGAGGTCACAGGTTACCTACCCCTGAATTAGTTATTTCAAAGGTTTTTTTCAGATTTAAATTCTATGATTCCTCTTTATTCACACAGAGAGCAGGTGCTACACACACACACACACACACACACACACACACACACACACACACACACACACAATTCCAAATCCATTATTTTCCTATTTTCAGGTGGAAGCAATCTTCCATGGGTTTTTAATGGTTATGCCGATAATCTGCAGGTACTGCCAAACTGGGAAAGTTTTGAGTAGGGGTCCAGTGATAGGCTCTGGATCTGCCTCCAAAGACCTAACTAACAGTGTAAAATGGCTCAACATCAGGTAGGATGAATAATTTCTAATTCTGGGGTTCATGGCAACTTGTCAAGAGCTTTTGCCTAAGGTGTAGAGATCTTAATGATAACAACAATATATATTCTTTCCCTGAAAGGGTTGTTGAAAATAATTTGTGAGATGTTATTTAAATGCTAACTATTATGATTCAAAATGGCAGATTACAAAAATTCCAAAAACACAGGATACACAGAGAAGATGGAATGATGTGAGCTAAATGACTGACAGTAGATCTAGATATATGTAGAACTGGTTAAATGAATTGACCTAAAGAAGGGTTATTAATGAATCAGTCTAATCACCCCTTCATCCAACGGATTTCTTCATAATTAGAGATCTGCCATCAACTAGATGACTGTTGAAGTCCCTTCCAGCTTTCGACTCTATGTCCCCTCCAGGATTCCACTACAAAGTAAATAGCTTTGAGGCTAAAGATTATGTCTTTATATACCTTCTTTGTATCTCTTATCTTGAACAGAGCAAGCATAAAACAAGCCTGGAATAAACGTTTGCTGGTTGACTGGTGAATTTAAGGAGCAAACTGTACGAGGAGGAAAAAAAGAGTGTCAGTTGAAAATTCAGCAGCTTTTCCATTCACTTCTTTTGATGAAAGTGTTCTAAATTCAGGCAGTATCATGCGTGCCACATTTTGAAACAGGAGGGTGAACTGGCCTTGTGACATTCTGTGAAGACACATAATGCTTTTGAAACATGAGTGGCTCGATGTGTCATTTCACAGTTTCCTACTATGCATCACATTCTCCCATTAAAAAAAGAAGGAAATCTAGCTGGTTATCTACGTGTGGAATCCACTGTGAAGAGACCCCAGCCTTCTGGTTAACACAATACTTTTATCCAGTAATCACAGCCTGCGGGAGACAAAATAACAATTCATCTGGAAAACGAGATTAACTCATTTAAGTTAGGCAGTGATCACAGAGAGCAATGGCTGGTTATCTGTCTGAGTGAAAGCACACAGATTTGAGGGCCATTCTGGTTCATAGGGTCTGGATAGCAGGCCCAGCTTGTTGAAAGTAATTGGGCCCTGTCAGAGAATGTCCTTGTGTGATATGGACATTACAATTGGATTCTATTAATCTTTGACAAATCCTCTCTCATCTGATAGAGATTGCATCCTCCCTTTCTTCATTAGAACACCATCTGGACCATGGTCATGTCAGCTCTGGTGTGCCTTGAGTACCACAGGTGAGCACAAGCCTCACCTGGGATTCATATTTATGGTGTTCACCAGGCTCAGAGTGAAGCTTCCCATTGCCTTGGGCTGGCCATTTTACTAAGTGTTGGTCATTTCCTCAAAAGTGACAATTTGTGTCTATCAGCAATGCCTAAAAATACTTATTTTTTTTATTTTCTGTCTTTTTCCTGTGTTTATTTATTTACTTCTGGACAAATTTCAAAATGTCACCTTCTCTCTGTGGCTTGCAAATAATTTTCACCTATCATAATAGGAGAAGGAATGGAACAGGACAGAGTGGGACTGTTCATTCTCTTCCTTTGGTTACTGTCAATCTCTTAATGGAACCTAAGACTCAGTTGTTCTGTCCCATCATGCTATTGACTCTAGTTGAGCTTTCAGTCCACCAAGATCCCCAGAAAAAGAAATGACAAACTTATTAAAAATTTTAAATTTTGAGAAGAGCTAACAGTAAGATTGGTTCCCAAAATTACTGTCTAAAAGTATGACCAAAAAAAAAAGTATGACCAAATATTGAAATAGTAAATTTCATTCATTCATTCAACTATTCATATATGCTTATATATACATATACACATATGTTTAAACATACATATGTTTAAATCATCTCTATTGTGTCACTAAGTAATACCTGAAAAACCAATGGAAAAAAATAAGAGGATCTACATACAGGTTAAAAATAAATGTTCCCCTGATCCCTATGTTAGTATTTCGATGATGAGAACTGATCAGCATAAAGAAGAGAGTCCTTAAGGGCAATCTCATAGCACCATGTGCACACACTGCCATTTATAAACACATCAGTATTGATCAAAATTTTACTGTAAACACATCTTATAAATATCCTCTGTGTATGCTATTTAATTTAAATTTAGAACGAAAGCTCCCTTAAAAACACACTTGGCCTGAGTTCTATGAGCTACATGTACTTCCCTACATTGAGTCACTTCTAATCTAGGAATCTAAGTCAAGTAGGCTTATATTTTAGAGCTGTAACAGCAGTGGAATTGTAGGAAGATGTGCATTGGGCTACAAGTCAGAAGACTGGAATTCCTGCAAGGAATTGGACTTGATATCAATGCAAAGTGACTTTGAATCGTGGCTCTTTTACTTGCTATGACCTCGCTAAGTCTCTGTGAAATGAGAAGGCTGGACTAGTGACTGGATTTATACTAGTACATATGAACCTGCCAGTTCACACCAAGTAAACAATGGACAATTCTATAGCCCTCCACATGGTTTGTATTCTTGAGAAGTTGTACAACCGAATACATTTTTGATACATTCTTCCCTCCCTTCCCTGAGTCTGCAACTCAGCCCATTTTTACCTGTGGATATCTTCCTCATTCTTTAAAGCTCAGATCAAATGTCACCTCTTCCAAAAAGTTTTCTCTGAATCTTCCAATCAGTCATGGCCTTCCTCCCCACAAACATCAGAGAGTATTCTGTACCTCTCTGATGCACATATTACTTATTGTTTTATATTTATAGGTATTTTGCCATTGTGGGGTGAAGGTGACTAAATTCTTAAGATTTATGCCAGCTGAGTGAAATTACCAAGATCTTACCAAGGCTTGACCTACTATTTGTCTGCTGATACAAAACTAGATAAACCAGATGCGGAGGCAGGCTTAACACTTCTGTTAGGCCAACAGCAAATTTTCTAGACACAACAATTTAAGAGACAATATATGACAAAGAGGGTTTGGGGTCTATATTACTAAAGCGAAAAACCTGTTGTATTAATAGGATTTAGTGAGGTTCGGATTCGCTCCTATAAATGACACTCTCCAATGCACCAGAAAATAATAGGAAATAGATAATTTATTTAGAAGAAGTAAAGCACAGATAGTTTGAATTTGCATAGAAAGCATAAATAATAAGAACAATCAATAATATAGCACCGATCAAGAGAGTCGGTAATGGAAGAGAATACATCACCAATTCAAGGGAACCTCCAAAGTCAATCAACGGCTGGGAGCCCCGTTGCAGCCTGTACAAACTTGAATTGTGTAAAGATTTTCCCGGGCGAAGCGTCCTTCCCACGGGTGAGGCTCAGCGGGCTTACAGGACGCAGTGTTTTTATATTGTTCTAAACAAAGAAGGCTTGGGGCCAAGAACCCCTTTTTGATGCTTGCGCTATTCATGGTTTGTCCAATACACATCTGACCTTAGCCACGCTCCCATCCGCCTGAGGCTTGGTATTTTGTTTTTTAATAACATCACGTCTCACAAGGAGAGGAGCCGACCCTCCATGTCAACGTGACCTAGGAATGGCTAGTTCCTGGAATGCTAGGCCAAGAACACTCAGGAGATATGGAACGGTCATGACCGAGATTTGAACTGAACCTATTTATTTGAGTGATCTTATTAATTTAAAGGGGAATTTCCAATTTCCATTTCACTTGGCCTTAAGATCATGAGAATAATAGGTGAGGGGCAAAGGTGTGACATGAGTGTATATAGTGCGTATTTTGGTATACATATAACAATTGCATATACAAAGACATAAAAAGAACAAAGCAAGTAGTAGTATGGGGGTAGCTAAGGAATTAAAATACATAGTAGCAGTAGGAGATTTAAAAAGAAAATCATACCAATGATGATTAGTATCTGAGATCACTAAATGAGAAGCTTCGACTAGTCTTCCTGCGGCTATAAGAGTCTGTATTCGATGTTCATTTAACGCGCGTTGGTTGGACTCTAATAACTTTTTGATTTCAGTCGACTGATTCAAGATGTTCATAAGGGGATATAGAGATAGAGACACATGAGGTAGAGGCAAAGATTGGGGTACCCAAGCAAAATTTTTAACTAGGTTAGTGTCTGGTGGAAAGTAAAAATCATTTCCTTGCCAGCGTAGGAAAGATACATTGGATAAGCAACCAGAAAATGGACAGTAGTAACATCTACAGATAGAAGGTCAGAGTGATTATTAGAGCTATACAAACATATTGAGTAGATACTTCATATATCATAGAAAAGTTACTCACTGGGTATAAAGTTAGATCACACAAATTGGATGAATGTGAGAGAAGGCAGGGTTCCATCTGCCGAGTCATCATCCCACAAACAATCCCTCCATTAGTTACAACACAATCAGACAGAGTATGAGTTACATTATACCAATCTATATAGTTTCCATAGATATGAGGTAAAGCAAAGTATTTATGTAAGACAAAAGGTATTACATGAAATTGACACATAACAGTCCAAGTTTTAACTTGGTAGAGTATAATAGTTCCAGCGCACCAAAGTGGAGTGCATCTAGCATTCTCAGGTTTTTGCTTTTTCCATACATCTGACAAGTCAAGTATATCGTTCCATATGTGAGAGTTACCTTCCTGTAGTAATCTTTGGGCATTTTCCTTCTGTATGAGGGTATATAAGTTTTGCAAGGAACATTTAGTCCAATTAAATAAAACACAATGTTTTTCATAAGGTGTAAATTAACGAGGATGCTATTATTAAAGACTTGTAAAAATTGGCCTTGATATTGTAATGTATTTTGGTGTGGCAGGATCGTTGTGGGTAACCATTGGGCATTCACAGTCAAAGCTTGAGAAACATCTTGTCCAGCACTGCGCAGTCTGCTAGCCAAGGTCTCAAGGTCTATAGAATTAACTATACCCAAACCAGTTCCTGCACCACCAAGTAATGTATCATACCAAGCTCTTTTTTTCCTGACACAACTTTCTAAAGAGGGAAAAGTTACATTATAATGAAACACTATTTTGTGTTGCAAGATAGAGGTGTTAGTACATGAGCGAGGGACACGAATTATTCCAGGAGGTTTCGGAGTCACAGGTACAACCCATACTAATTGGTTTAGATATTCTTCATACAGCCCATTGGAGGTGTTACGACAATAAAAATATTTTCTGTCGTCCGCTTGTGATAGTGAGACAGTGTAGGTGGAGTTTACTTGTGTCCAATTATATGTTACAGATCTTAACCTTTTAGGAAAATATGGACTAGGTGGCCAACTTGTAAGGGTACAGGATATATTGGTACCGTTTGCTGCAGTAACAGTTAGATTAAAACTAGTTAAATTGATTCTCATTAGGGGAAATAGAGGGGCGTCCCAAACTTCTACGTTGAATGGGTATGACCAATTCATGATGTGGGTGTTGTTTTCACCAGCGTAGATGGAATCAGTACGCGGTCCTTGCTGAGGATTCCCCACTGGAATACCTGGAGTTCATGCCATAGTTAGCGTATAGCAGGCAAACACTGTAAAACACTTAATATCGTAAAAACATTTGGGTTAGTGGGACATGATACCATTTATCATCACCAGGGTATACTACTATGGCAGTATTAGTGTTTCCTTGTGCTATGAGCTCAGCTGGCCTTGGTCTATCAGATTGATGCTTCTTTATCCAAACTTTAGTACCATTATCACTCTGTATTTGTAGGGGGGTCCCATAATAAAGAGAAATAATATCTAGGGTTTTACAAGTGTTTTTCTGGGTAGCCGTTTATAGGGGCAGGCAACTAATACCCCAGAGTAGGTGTCCACACAAGTGCAGGCATATTGACACCCCTGACTAACAGGTAATGGTCCAATATAGTCTATTTGCCAAATTTGAGCAGGTAAAGACCCTCTAGCCAATTCTCCAGTGATTTTCTTCGGCACAGGCCGATGAGCAAATAATTGACATTGTATGCAGTTTTGTACTATTTGCTTAAATAGATCCAGAGGTATGTTAATCCCTCTGTCTAATGCCCACCTGTAAGATGCAAGAGCGCCAAGATGTCCTGCGGTGATATGGACCCATTTTCCTAATTGTGTTTCATTTTCCTCTCTGGGGGTGACCTTTAAAGCTTTTCCTTGAAGTTTGGATAATTCATCAGCACGGGCATTATACTCACGTTCCACAGAATCTTGATTCACATGGGCATCTACATGAAATACAGATACATTAGTACATTGACACCATTCCCATATTTGTTCCCATAATTCTTTTCCCCACACATCTTTGTCTCTAATTTTCCATTCGTGTTTCTTCCAAATTGGCATCCAAACTGCTAGGCCATTGGCTACGGCCCAGGAATCAGTATATATATATATATGACATTGGCCACCTTGTTCCTTTTGAATTACTTGATAGACAGCCACTAATTCGGCCCATTGGCTACTCTGGCCTTCACCAGAGCTTTCCAAAATAGTATTGCATGAAGGTTATAGGCTACAGCTTTCCAACATCGCTTAGATCCTATATATTTAGCCGAGCCATCAGTAAACCAAGCATGCTTCTTCTGCTCGGGGGTTAGAGAATCATATCCATTATTCCAAGAAACAGGTGATTGATCATAAGACTTTGGTGGTATATCAATATCATTTGAATGTTTTGGTAATTCTAATACCTTTTCATGCAAGGTGGAAATACCCGATCTGCCTGTCTTGACTCTATTTTGCAAATACCATTTCCATTTAATAATTGATGATTCTTGGGCATGTCCTATTTTATGTGAGGCGGGGGTCCCCATAATCCAACTCATAATGGGTATGGCTGGCCTCAATACAACTTCATGGTTTAAAGTTAAATGTTCTGTCTCTACCAGGGCCCAATATGCAGCCAATAATTGTTGTTCAAAAGGAGTATAATTTTGGCCAGCAGGTGGCAGTTTCCGCGACCAAAATCCTAAAGGAACATTCCTGCCCTGTTGTTTTTGCCATAAACTCCAATCAGCATATCCATGCAAAACTGTAACTTGCAATTCCATCGGCCCTGGCTGTACAGGCCAAAGATCCAGGGCAGTTTGAATAGCTATTTTGGCTTCCTCAAAGGCTTTCGATTCTGTTTCCCCCCATTCAAATGCATACTTTTTCCGGGTAACTTTATACAATGGCTTCAAAATCTGACCTAAATGAGGAATGTGATTCTCCAGAAACCAAACAACCCAACGAACTTTTGAGCTTCTTTTGTCCCTAGGAGGTGAAAAATCTAATATTTTTTGCTTGGCCTTGGGGAGGATTTCTCTATGACCCTTATTCCAAATTATTCCTAAAAACTTCACACTTTGAGCTGGACCTTGAATTTTATCAGGATTAATCTCCCATCCCTTCTCCTTCATATGTTCGTTGAGTTAATCTTTTCTCTACCACCTCTTTATTCTCTGCCTGTATTAAAATATAGAGGTCAAACTCAAAAATTTTAGACAATCCTTGGGGTCTAGCCACACTCCTCCAGCTCCCCCATCACTTAATCTTACAAGCCAGGAGATTGCAGGCTCTCCTGATCGCTGTGAAAACCTACTAAGCAAATCAGTAATTTCTCTTTGGGAGTAATCTTCCGTGATTTCAGTCACCCGGGGTGGGTTAGTTCCCTCCTTTTCGGCTTTTCTCCTATCTATCGGCCGAGCTTCCCCGTCTAACATCCGGAAATTTCCTCCTCTATCACTTCCCCCCACCTATCATCATCTTCATCCCAAATATCACCTTCCCAAGTATCAGGGTCCCAATTCATATTTGCTGCGGCGATTACAGCATGCACTTTCCTTTTACTCACCCTTCAAATTTTCTACACACACTCCTCTCTCCTACATGCTTAAACTTCCTTGCCTTTCTTTCTAATGATTTAAAATCCCCTTAAAACCTGTACATATCTCATTCCTTTCTAATTCTGACCTAACACTTCAACAATCCTTCCCAACTTGCCCTCTACCAACCATATAACCTAAGTAATAAAGTATTCTTCTCTCTTTCCCTCTCCCATCCACGCACTGCTTTGAAGCTGCTGTTACCTGGGGAGGGAGAGGGGGAGAATGAAGGCAACTTTTCAGAGTCCTGCTGCAGCCTTTGGCTGTCTGGCTGCAAACAACCCAAAAGGGAGGGAAATGATGTACTGGTCGTATCCCCCCATTATCCCTGCTGGCAACCGGCCCATCCGTCGCACCCCAAACGAGAACCCCCAACACCCCCAATCCTCACTAGGTCCTGTACACTGTGACCAGGTTTTTGCGAGCGAGGAAAACGGAGGGTCCTCCCAACCGGGGACCTCTACCGGAGCCCGGGGCTCTTAAAGAAAGGCATTTATACAGCGAATCCTGTTCGTGACGCCAATTTTGTATTAATAGGATTTAGTGAGGTTCGGATTCGCTCCTATAAATGACACTCTCCAATGCACCAGAAAATAATAGGAAATAGATAATTTATTTAGAAGAAGCAAAGCACAGATAGTTTGAATTTGCATAGAAAGCATAAATAATAAGAACAATCAATAATATAGCACCGATCAAGAGAGTCGGTAATGGAAGAGAATACATCACCAATTCAAGGGAACCTCCAAAGTCAATCAACGGCTGGGAGCCCCGTTGCAGCCAGTACAAACTTGAATTGTGTAAAGATTTTCCCGGGCGAAGCGTCCTTCCCACGGGTGAGGCTCAGCGGGCTTACAGGACGCAGTGTTTTTATATTGTTCTAAACAAAGAAGGCTTGGGGCCAAGAACCCCTTTTTGATGCTTGCGCTATTCATGGTTTGTCCAATACACATCTGACCTTAGCCACGCTCCCATCCGCCTGAGGCTTGGTATTTTGTTTTTTAATAACATCACGTCTCACAAGGAGAGGAGCCGACCCTCCATGTCAACGTGACCTAGGAATGGCTAGTTCCTGGAATGCTAGGCCAAGAACACTCAGGAGATATGGAACGGTCATGACCGAGATTTGAACTGAACCTATTTATTTGAGTGATCTTATTAATTTAAAGGGGAATTTCCAATTTCCATTTCACCTGTGCCCGTAAAATGGCAATCCCCACTGTGTAGATGTTGTATGTAATATCCCCTGAGTAGATTGTACAATTCAAGAGGGCAGAGATATTTTACTTTAGACAGCTTTTTAGCGGAGGCAGCTAGGTGACATAGTGGATAGAAGTTTGGACCTGGAGTCAGGAAGACCTGAGTTCAAATCCTGTTTCAAAAATTTACTAGCTGTGCAACTATGGGGAAGTTACTTCACTTCTGTCTGCCTTAGTTTCTTCATAAGTAAAGTGTAAATGATAAAATAACTATCTCACAGGGTTACTGACAGGATAAAATATAATATTTGTAAAGTGCTCTGTAAACATTAAAGCACCATACAAATGCTAGCTAGTATTATTATTATTTAAACTTTCTATCTCTCCTACAACTTAGTCTACACACAAAATCACGGAGACTTATGGGTGAAGGGGACTTCAGAAGTCAACTGGTACATATCATGGCTGGCTAATATGAATCCTATTTCCTGTATGTGTTTAACAGAGGTTGAAAAAATGAATGAATGGTGATAGAATGTAAATATCTGTATGTCCATTTTCTTTTTTAAAAGAAACAAATGAACTCCTTTGAAATAAAAAGAACATATGGGAGCTTTATTTTGGGAGAACATGTCATTACATAAGGGTAACAAATAAATGTGTCTAGAGTTGTAACAAAAGTAAGAGTATATACAGCAAGTGACCCACTCCTAAAGGGTGATGTATTCCTCCTTACAGAGAAGGAAACCAGAGATTCTAAGAGATGGAGCAAGGAAGGGAGGAAATAAGCATTTATTAAGCACTTACTGTCTTCCAGGCACTATGCCAAGACCTTTACAAATTATTATCTCAGATAATTCTTACAACAAACTAGGAGGTAAGTGTTATTATTATTCTTCTCATTTTATAGTTGCAGAAACTGAAGCAGACTGGTTAAGTGACTTGCCCTTATGCAGGTGATAAGTGTATGAGGCTGGATTTGAACTCAGGTCTTCCTGCTTCCAGGCCTAGCATCTTATTATTGTGCTACCTAACTGGAGGTGAGGAGGGAGTTAATGCCAGACTTGGAAAATAGCTGGTACAAAGGCAAATTGGGAGATGGAGCACTGAGGAAGAGCAAGCACTAGGAACACTGAGAGAAGAGCAAGAAAGACCATTTGGCTAGGACACCATATAGATGAAGAGGAGTAATATATAATAAGGCTAGCAAGTGAGGTTGGAGTCAAGTTCTGAAGGGCTTTCAATGGTAAATAGAGGAGATTTTATTTGATCCTAGAGGTAATGGAGAATCACTGGAATTTATTGAGTAGGACAATGTCATGGTCAGATTTGTGCAATAAGAAAATGTTTGGCAGCTATGAGGATGGATCAGAGAGGGAAGAGATCTGAGGCAAGAGGGCCAGTTAGGAAGCTATTTCAATAGTTCAGCTGAGAGTGGTTAGGTAGTGTTTATGTGAGTTAAGAGAAGGGATGGATACTAAAGATGTTGTGGAGGTAGAAATGACAAGATTTTACAACTGAGTGGATATGTGGAGTGAAGAAGAGTAAATACCCAAGGATGACTGTGGTGGAGGCATGAGTGACTACAAAGGTGTCAATGCCCTTGACAGAAGTTCAGAAGTGGGATGGGTTTTTGGGAAAAGATAATTTCACTTTTGTACATGTTGAGTTTTAGTCTATGTGACTTTCTGTTGAAAATATCTAAAAGGCAATTGGGAGTACATGACTACAGCTCAGGAGAGAGACTGGAGCTAGATTTATAGATCTGTGAGTCATCATTAAGACCATGAGAGATGATGATATTATTAAGGAGAGAATAAATAGAGGGAAGAGGAGAGGGCCCAAGACACAACCTTGGGACATACATTAGGGGCCATGTAGTAGATATCAGATAAGGGATAATGGGAAGGACCAGTGATGAATAGGATGAAAACCAAGAGAGAAATGTCACAAAAAGCCAGAAAAAATAGCCAAAAGGAGAGTGTGCGTAATAGTGTCAAATGCTACATACAGAGAGGCAACTAGGTGGCACAGAGTATAGAGCACTGGACCAGGAGTCAGGAAGATTTGAGTTCAAATTTGGCCTCAAACACTGACTAGTTGTGTGAGTCTAGGCAAGTCATTTAACCTCTGCCAGTTTCTTCAACTATAAAATGAGGGTAATAATAGTACTTACCTCTCAGGGTTGTTGTGAGGGTCAAACAAGATCATAATTATAGAGCTCTTAGCACAGTGTCTTGCCTGTAGTAAAAGCTATGTAAATCTTTGTTTTTAACAGTAATATTGTTTAACAATAAACAAACACAATAAAATAATTTAACAATAATTTAACAAAATATTGTTTAAACAATAAAATGTTGTTTATCATCATCATCATCATTATCATCAATAAAGATAAAGATTAAGAAACTGTATTTGACAATTAAAAGATCACTGGTGACTTAAAAGGGCAGTTTCAGTTGAGTGATGATGGCAGTTTTTTAAGGAGAAGGGATACTTGCACAGGAAAGAAGAAAGTAGATATGAAAATATTCAAGATGGGATACACACACACATATGTGAAAATAGAAAAAGAGAGAGACACAGAGAGAGAGAGAGACAGACAGACAGACAGAGAATATGATAGTAGGGGCAATCTACTGGAGAAGACAGGAAAGGATAGGAACAATGACATATATAAAGGGATCGGCTTTGGCGAGGAAAACCACCCCTTCATCAGAGGGAATGGGAAGGCAGATGATATGAAAGGTTGTGAGATAAAGAGGGGAAAAGAAGAAACTCATTCCAAACGAATGCTGTTTCCTTAGTAAAGAATGAATTCAAGTCATCAGCTGTAGTAGGGGAATAGGGGGGAGGTACAGCAAAAGGAGTATTATAGGAGTTGAGGAATAACAAAGCAAGTATGATGTAGTCACTGTGGGTAGAGAATCAGTGAGGGAGGAATGAAAGGACTGCCTGCTTAGCTGCACTGAGGGCCCACTGAAATCAGTTAATATGTATTTGTAGATGACTCAGTCATCAGAGATATGGGTCTTTTTCCAGATACGTTCTGGAGGCATGTGAATAGGAGTGGAAGGAGTAGATAACTGTAGTAATTCAGGTTCAGGATTTGTCAAGGCATAAGTGGTGACAGGACAAGGTAGCAAGGGATTCAAGAGCAAAGGATACTAAGTATGTGATCCTGCGCAAATCTTTTAACCTTTTTGAGCCTCAATTATCTGTAAAATGGGGGTAATAATATCTGCCTCACAGAGCTATTCTGAGGATCAGATGAACTAATATATGTAAAATGTTTTGTGAATCTTAATGTATTAAATGTGAGCTACCACTATTATTATTCCAGTTCTAACACTGTATGAAAGTATCTGATTAGAATATTAGGAATTGTGTGAGGTAGAAATAAACTTCAACTGACACCCATCTGACATGATAGGTTTATTGTAAAGCCTACACAGTATGAGCACTATATTGGGGTTTAGGTTAACCTTGCCAAGAAAACCCCAAATGGGGTCACAAAGAGTCAGATGTGATTGAAATGACTGAACAACAACAGAAAGTCCTGTACATAAGCACAGGAGATACTCACTAGCAGCTTGAAGGACATCTGTGGATTGTATTATCATAAACAATAACCATCATTATACAAAAAGCAGCATTGAAAAAACCATCTTGGATGGTGATTAGTGAGACTGACCACTGTGGTTTTGCTAAGGCAGAACATGGGAATGTCTTCTCCTCTTCCTTTTTAGGACCCAGCCTAAGATTCAGTGTTACAGCTATAGCCTGTGGGAATGTTGGTATAAACAGTCAACTGTGAAGATGGTGGCTCCCTATGTCTTTTATCCATGAGACTTGAGACACAGGGGTAAGTCTTATTCGCATGCACCTCAGAGAGGGGAGGGGTCTTTGGGAAGCCACTACTTATTTTGTGCATCACTTCGTTGTGGGAGTAGACTAGGTAAGTCTCTCAAGTTGCTTACAATCACCTTTGAAGTTCATGAGAGGCAGGCTTGATGCCAGGCTAAATTAAATCATGCATGTCTGGCTGGATTCTATCGAGATGTTTCCCTCATTTGCAATCAAGATATATGGTGGTGATGCAGCCATATCTCATACAAAATAATACCAGCTCAACAATTTGAAAAGTCTTCATTTTGATACACATTTTCTCCTTTTTATTGTTAAGGTATTTCAAAGAAATACCAATGTTTTTTTTTCTTTAATATAGCCCCTACCATCAACTATGTCAGAGAGAGACCAAGTGTAAAATGCCAGACAGAATTGGTCTTTTGAGAATGCAAACACAAAAGACTAAGAAAACATTTCAGATAAAAAACCCACACATATTTGGGCAGGCCATTGAACTGTATGAGCAAATTATTTGATCAAATATTAGGTGGTGAGATTTTAATACAAAAGAAATCCAATATATGCTTTAACCTTAGAAAGAATGTGGTGCTTCTATCAATGTAAAAGGGTTAGCATGTTTTAGAAATTATCTTCATAGGTTTTTTCCAGAACCATTCACTGCAAGTGCGCGCGTGCGCGCGAGTGAGATTGAGAGAGAGAGAGAGCCATCAGCACCCACAGAAGCAACACTGCCCCCAAATACAACTACATCATGTCAGCTCTTTGAGTGTGTTCAGTTTCAGTTGTTTTCCAAGTCACTGCACTAGCAGCCTTGCCTAAAAGAAAGTAGTCAATAGGGAGAGAATAACGAGACCATTTCAGAATCCACCCAACAGCTTGGAAAACTGTCTGCTTACCATTATCCTGCTTTCACATGTCATAATCATTTTCACAGTAAAGATACCCTTCCTGCAGTTTCGCCCAAGAATGCATGACTAATTTTAACCACTTGCACAAATCTTCTAATGGAAATTTCAAACAGCTTTTATAGATTAGAGTTTTATAAACTGTACACAGAGCAATAACAGACACCCAGTCTTGCTGCTCTCGACTAGAAGGGGTTGGTGGCTAATGAGACACTGAGTAACACTGGGCAGGCTTCTCAAGTAGCAACAGTGTTCTCTGTACTGGTAATATAGAATAACCAGCTATTCTCTGTTTGCAGATAAATGAGAAGGTAAATTGAATATTCTGCTAAAATCCCTGATCACAGAGGAGGAAGATAGCCCACTGATACTAGGAGGAAAGAGGCCTGTAGAACTCAGTGACATTTCAGAGTAACATTTACATTATTAACAATATTCACACTATTCTTTTAAAGTCCAGTACTGTGTTTTAATTCATTTAGGGAATGCCTGGTGGGGAAATTCTTTCTACCAATGTAAATTAGTCACTGTTCTTCAATTTGGTAGTCTTAGAGAGTATTCTGAGCCATTGGGAGATTAAGTGACTTGCTCCAGGTCACTTAAGTGAGCATGTTCCAAAGGCAGGACCCCGGGGCTGTGCAGCCCCGACCAATACTACCATCAATAATGATGACAATAACAAGGATGATAACTGACAGTTAGATACTGTCTTATTATTACCAAAAACTTTAGAGTCATTTGAAACTAATAATAAATCATAGAGGTCAGACATGCACATCTTATCATCTCTGTTTTACAGGTGAAGAAACAGAGGTCCAGCTTGGAGAAGTAAGTTGGTCCAGGGATGCCAGCAAGTGAATGGTGCTGTGACTGAGGGAGAACCCAGGTTTCTCAAGTAAAAAACTGGTGATCCTTTTATTAGTACCCATTTGACATTGAGTTGTACATTATACAGAGCAGAAGGAAGGAAATAATACTTTCTTCTGAATGGAGTTACATCTAAAGTAAAACTAGACAAATAACGAAGCCACTGAACTTCAAATCCAGAAAATAGGTTGGAAGACAGGGTGGTTTGGGGGGGGGGAGTAGGAAGATGACACTATTGCTGTGGATTGGTTTATTACACCTTTTTTTGTTTTCTTGGATACTTTGGAAAGTATTTCCATTCAGTTGTTTCCTTTCCAAATAAGGATATTAATACTTGAGCCATGTTCTCCTAATCTGGAAAAGGCATTTATTAAACATCTGCCATTTGCCTTGAGAATACAAAGAAAGGCAAAAAATAAAAATAAAAACAAACAAATAACAACAACAACAACAAATAGACCCTGCTCTTAAGGGGCTCACAGTCTATTGGGGGAGACAACATGAAAACAACTATGTACAAAAAATGATATATAGAAGATAAATCGAGGATTGTGTCAGAAGGAAGGTACTAAGATTACGAAGGCCTGGGAGAGGTTTCTTGTAAAAGGTGAGTTGTTAGCTGAAACTTGAAGGAAACCAGGGAAGGCAGGACACAGAGACAAAGAGGGAGAGCAATCCAGACATGGTGTGGACAGCAGGTGAAAATTCTTAGAGTCAGAAGATGCAGTGCTGTCCACAAGAACCAGTAAAGGAGGCTGGGGTCACTGGATCCCAGACTACTGTACATTAAGGGAAGTAAAGTGTAAGAAGACTGGGAAGGTGGGTAGAGGGGCAGGTTATGAAGGAATCTAAAAGCCAAAGAGGATTTTATATTGGATTCTGAAGGTAAACGGAGAGGGAGTGACATGATCAGGCCAATGCTTTAAGAAGACTGATCTAACAGCTGAGTGGAAGATGGACTGAAGTGAAGACAGAATTGAGGCAGAGACACCAAGCAGCAGGTTATTGCTGGGGATGAGAGTCTGCATTAGGGCAGTGGCAATCAGTATTGGGTAAGAGAAGAGGTATATGTGCGAGGTCTTCCAATGGTAAAAATGACATGACTTGACAAAAGATGGGGTGATGGTGAGAGAGAGTGAAGAGGTGAGGATAGCACCTTGGTTGTGAGTCTCACTCTCTGGGAGGATGCTGGTATCCTTGGTAGTAATAGGGAAATTAGGAAGGGGGGGGAATTGGAGAGGGGAATAAAGAGTTCAGTTTCGGACACAAGGAATTTTAAGCTGCCTATAGGATATCTGGTTTAATATATCCAATTGGCAATTGAAGATGTGGGACTGAAGGTCAGGAGAGAGGTTAGGGTAGTACAAATAGATCTAAGAATCATCTCCAGAGAGCTGGTAATTGAATCCATGGGAGAGGATGAGTGAAGAGATCACCAAGCAAAATAGTATGGAGGGAAAAGGAAGAGGTCCCAGGACAGAATCTTGAGAGACACCCACCATTAGGGAGTGGATGTGGCCTGGGTGGAGATCCAGCAAAGGAGATCAGGAGTAAATGGTCAGGCAGGTAGAAGAAGCAGTAGAGAACAGTCTCTTGGAAACCTTGAAAGAAAAGAATATTAAGGAAAAGAGGGTGATTGACAGTGTCAAAGTCTACAGAGAGTTCAAGAAGGAGGAGGATTGAGAAAAGGCCACTGGATTTGGTGATCACTGATAACTTAGGAGAGAGCAGTTTCAGTTAAAAGGTGAACCAGACTATCGAGAGGTGAGGAGAGAGTGAGAGAAGAAAGCAAGTGGAGGCTTCCATTATAGACGGCCTTCTCAAAAAGTTTAGCCACGAAAAAGAGGGATGTAGAATGACAGCCAGTGGCAGTGAATGGATTGAGTGAGGGTTTGTTTGTTTTTTATATTGTTTGTTTGTTTTGAGGATGAGAGAAATATGAGTATATTTGTAGGGGGAAGGGAAGCAGCCCGTAGGTAGGAAGAGATTGAAGATTAGTAAGAACATGAGGATGATAGAGGAGCAATCTGCTGGAGAAGACAGGATGGAATGGAATCACTTGTGCATGAAGAGGGCTTTGTCTTGGCAAAGAGAAGAGATAAAGAATTGAGATAACAATTCTTGCAACAATATGGAAAATACTACCTACCTTATGGAGTTAATACAAGGAAACAAGTTTGAAAACCAAAAATTACTATAGCTATAGTAGTGATGACTTTGAATGGAGTCTGGTTGTGAGTACAAATGGTAAATTCAATGAATGGAAGAGGAGGAAAGAACTGGGCTCTAGCAATCACAGCAGAGGGGCAGGGGAAAGATAACAATTATTTTTTTCTGGGGGATCCTCATGGCCCCAGAGAAATCATTTTGGTCAGCTGTATTAAACTGCAGTTATCTTCTTTCTGTCAGGGTCCTAGTTCTCTGGACCACAAAGATAGCAGGGACATTTCAAGAGTAAGGCAGTGAAAGGAAGACTCATGCTGGAAGGCTCATCCCCTTAGTCTGGAACTCTGGGAATCCAACTCAAGAAAAGACTGATTTAAGGAAGGAAGCAGGTTTGTGACAGTGTCCACTGTTACATTTGCCCAAATAGCTTTAACTTGTTATTAACTTAACCAATAAAAATAGGAGAAGAGAGTGATTCAGAGAACTCACATTAAGAAAAAACAAAACGGAGTTAAGAGCCAGATAGGAGTTATTCTGAGAGGGGCCAAGGATGAATAAGGATGAGAGAAAGCTTTAACTAAGAGAAGGGTGTGTGAGGGGGAAGATGAAGGGTAGTGGCTAGAATGCTAGGGGCCAAGAAGAGCTCTACCCTCTCTGCATTTAACTCTTCATGTCTGGGCAAATCTCTTCTCTCTAGGTCTTTTTTACTCTTCTACAAAATGAAGAGCCTAGACAAGGTGACCCCTAAGGTCCCTTCCAGTTCTGACATTTTATGTCCTAAAAGCCCAACCTATACATCTCTGACACTCTATGTTCTAAGAGCCCCTCCAGCCCTGACATCCCATATTCTAAGACTTAGGGAAAGTTAAAAAATAGAGCCGGAATAAAGGAACACAAGGACAATCCTATTCTCAAATGCCCTTCATGACAAAAAAAAGAAAGGAAAGGAAAGAAAGAAAGAAAGAAAGAAAGAAAGAAAGAAAGAAAGAAAGAAAGAAAGAAGGAAGGAAGGAAGGAAGGAAGGAAGGAAGGAAGGAAGGAAGGAAGGAAGGAAGGAAGGAAGGAAGGAAGGAAGGAAGGAAGGAAGGAAGGAAGAAAGGAAGGAAGAAAGGAAGGAAGGAAGGAAGGAAGGAGAGAGAGTGAAAGAAAGAGAAAGAGAGAAAGAAAATTTGTATGAACACATATTTGGTATACTGGGACCTGGGTTCACATCCTGACGATGCTACTTACTGCCCTATGGGAATTAGGTCACATCCTCTCTATGGGCCACAGTTTCCTCGTCTGTAAAATGAGAGGTTGGATTACCTGGCCTCTCGGGTTCCATACAGCTCTAAACCAATGTTCTAAGATCCCATGACTAAATCTCTTAGATCCCTTCTAGCCTTTAGAGCTAGCCTCTTAGATCCCTATGAGCCTTTGAATTGACCCTGCACATGTACTCAAAGGTAGATTTATTTTTTTCTTTTATCTTTCCTCTTAATTTTCAATTTTTAAATGGATTTTTTACTTTCTAAGTTAGGACTGAATCATGCCATCATTACCTCTTTGTATTTGACCAAGTTAAAAAATTGGAAAGGGAATTTTTTGGACAAATTTTTCCTCTGCATTTTTTCATGTTTTCCTTTTATTAGCTCCCAACCTCTATCACTAAACTCTGCTAGATTTTCTTTAAAAGATCTAGATGAACCTCTTCATTTACGGGGGAGGAAACTGAGGTCCAGAGAGAAGACTTACCTATAGTGACACACTAGGAGCAGGTGCCTTCTAGCTTCTCTCAGGAATTTGTGTTCACATGACCTGTCATGATCCCAATGGGATTAATGCCCTGATTTAATGCCTGTAACAGACATGGTGAAAGGGAAGGGAAAAGATGAAATCCACCTGTGTATGCTATGAATATTATTGTTCTCAATGGGGAGGGTCAGTTGTAAATTATAGACTCATATAATGTTGGGCTGGAAGTGACATTAGTCACTTTAAACTTTAGACACTCTCACTTTAAAAAGGAGGGAAGTGAAACCTCAGAGAAGGAAAAGGACTTAGGGAAGAAACATAGTTAAGTGGAAAGAATACTGTCTCTGAAATCAGAGGATCTGGGTTCAAATCTTGTCTCTAATGCCTGTAATTGCCTGTGTGACCTTGAGCAATTAAATTAATCTCTCTGGGACCCAGGTTTCCTTATCTGTAAAGTAAGAGAGGGGTGTCCTACAGGGGCTCTGTACTAGGACCTCCTCTCTTCTCTTTCTCTACTGTTTCATTTGGTTATCTCATCAGCTCCCAAGGATTCAATTATCATCTTTATGCTGATGATTCTCAGATCCACTTATCTAGTCCTACCTCTCTGCTGACCTTCAGTCTCACACCTCCAACTGTTCATTGCACATCTCAAACTGGATATCCTGTAAATATTGTAAACTCAACACATTCAAAATGGAATTCGTTATCTTTCCTCCCAAACACTTCCAAACATCATCATTACTGTTGAGGGCACCACCAATTCTCACCTCTGCCCCCAACCTTAACCATATCCAATCTGTTGCCAAGGCCTGACAATTTTACCTTCATATCATCTCTCATATTTGCCCCTTTCTCTATTCTGACTCTATTACCACCCTAGTAGAGGTCCTCATCACTTTACACCTGGATTACTGCAACAGTCTGTTCATTGGTCTCCCTACCTGAAGTCTCTCCAATCTAGTCTACCCTCCACTCAGCTCTCAAATTGGTCTTCCTAATGTGTAGGCCTGTCCAAATACAGAATCCTCTGTTTGGCATTCAAAGCCCTTCAAAACCTACTCCTCTCCCCACCTTTACAGTCTTTTAACCACATTGCCACCCCTTCTCACCCCGCAATCTTAGATCCAGAGATGCAGTCCTCCTTGCTCTTCTTTCCACAAGACACTCCCAGCTCTCTACTCTCTTCATGTCTCTCATGCCTGGAATGCTCTTCCTCCTTATCTCTGCCTCCTGGCTTCCTTCAAGTCCCAAATAAAACCCCACCTTCTACATGAAGCCTTTTTGATCTCCCGAAATAGGGTTGTCATTAAGAAGTAGGGGGTTTCTTTTGGGCATCCACATACACAAAATATTTTCAAGCTTTTTTTTTTTTGCCAAATTTGGAATTTCATGTTTCTTAGACAGATACATCTCAACAAAATTGTAGGGTGTACAATTGGGTATGGAAATCTATCTTACCCTACAGGAAAATAGAGGGGGAAGGGGACAAAAGAGCAGGAGGATGATAGAGGGGAGGGCAGATTAGGGGAGGGGGTAATCAGACGCAAACACTTCTGAGGAGGGACAGGGTCAAAAGAGAGAATAGAACAAATGGGGGGCAGGATAGGATGAAGGGAAACAGTTTTTCACAACACGGAAAAAAAAAGAATCTTCTTTATGTTATGCCATGTATTTTGAAATGCTACTTTTTTGGTGTCCAAGTATAATTATAAAAAATAAAATTGTGTATGTTTAATAGAAATGTAAAAAAAAATTTAAAAAAAATTAAAAATAAAAATAAAATTAAAAAAAAAACATTGTAGAGTGTAAATCCAAGCAAAAAATGGATCATGGTAATGGTAGCTGTAGCAGTCACTGCAGCAAGAGCCTGGACCAAGAAGCTCTACCCTTCCCTCTGAGGGAAGCAAGCAGTGGAGAATTGAGTAAGAAAAAAGGGAGGAGGAGCTGACTTCTGGGTTATCCACTTGAGGGAGTTCAGCCACTTAATAGTTATGTTACTTTAGGAAAATTCCTTCCCTTTTAGGAGCTTGGTCTCCTCCTCCATACAATGAGAGGTCTGGAGTAGATGGTATTTAAGGTCCTTTCTAGCTCTGATAAAATATGTTCTAAGGTCTCTTCTGGTTATTACATTTTATGTTGCAAGTTTTAAAGTATTACAGCTTAGGGCTGTCTTACAGCTCTAACATTCCAAGTTCCAAGATAACTTCTAGTTCTGAGATAATAGGTTCCATGCCGTAAGTTCTCTTCAAGCTTCAACATTTTATGGTTCTTTGTTTCTGTTACCAGAATCAGCCTTCTTCCTAGTCCATTAGGCTTTCCAATGTGCTATATACTGCCTCTTAGATTCCAATATTTAATGAAGTCAACTCCATTCCTTCATGACCTACCCATTCCAGGTAGGCATAACCCTTTGAATAAATTCATGTTTAAGCCCCACCTTCTCCTAAGACAGAGGGACATATGAGGCTAGTCAATACAGAAGGCTTCTGTTGCCTGTCATCTGGGTACAAAGCAGTGGCAGAAAATGGCAGAACTGAAAGAAGAAATTATTTGTGCTCTGGAACACGTGAACACCGATGGTTATAAATGTTACAATAAAAAAAGCTGGGCTACCACTAGCATAGCTTTTATAGCTTAACAGTATTTTGACAACAAATGTTCATATTTCATTTGAAATTTATGAAACCTTTGTGCCTGTAATCCCACGAGCAGCTACATGGTAAATGAAAGTAGCAGGCAGTCGAGATTAATAATCGTTTCCTTCGTATTGGAAGAACATTTCCAAGAAGAAAGCTGCCTTTATCTGCTCCCAGTTTAAACATTCCCTGTATTTGAACCGACGAGGACTCTAAGCATCGGCTAGCAAATATTCACAGATGCCTTATTAATTTATGAGAAACTGAAGGGCCCATCCCCTGGTTTAAGCAGGCAATTTAGAAACAGCAAAGAGAGGATGTGAGAGAGAGACATGGGGAAATATCACCATGACAAGTATTCCAAAGGAACGTTGGGTTTAAATCAAGAACAGAAAGAGTACCTTTATTCGGTACTGAGCAATATTTGATATTCTAATAGAGCCATCTTAGGAGAAAGGCAATCTGTCTGCATAAGGATTTGACCATATGCTTCCATAAACCTGTGGTCTGAGAGGCCATGTCAGTAATTTCCAGGAATGATATGTGCAAGCAGGATGCCCACTTTTGTTAGTGCAAATAAATGAGTTGGATTTATGGTATCCTAAAGTTCAAGAAATACACCACTCATGCTGCTTCCAATGGCAAAAAAGAATTTATGATTTTTAACTGAATTTCGACTGGTTATGGAGAGGTGATATGATGAAATGAAGATGGGCCTGTTTTCTAAAAATTGTCCATGGAAGCCTCTTCCTTAGCAAAGTACAGTGTACTTTTTTCTTTTTTAAGGTGGGAAGAGAGGTAGGGAAGTAGTGGAGAAAAGATAAATTCTCTTGAAAAGAAAGTGGTTTCTAACCTGTGCTGGAAATGATTTGCACACATCCTAGAGGCCAGATTCACCTTTTGTAGAAAAGGACATATTCTCCAGAGGTGTCCAAATTAGACATTGCATTGATGACTTTCTCACTTCTGGTTAGTGGATCAATGTGGCACAGAATAGTGGAAAGAGCACTGAACTTCAGGTAAAAAGGAGTGGGCTCGAATTCCACCTCTACCACACACAGACTGCCTATGCAACCTTGGGCAAGCTACTATTTACTCAGGGCCTCAGTTTCATCCTTTATACAATGAGGAGCACACCAACTCTCCCATCTCTCCCCTTCTCTCTATTTATGTGGCTACCACTCTAGTTCAGACCTTCATTATATGTTGCCTCGACTATTCATTGTAAGAGTCTCCTGTTTGGCACTTTCTGCTTCCAGTCTGCACCTTCCCCCTCCCCCCAAACCCCATCCATCTTCCAAATTGATATTCCTAAGATGCTGATTTGATCATGTCACTCTCTGGATTAAAAAGCTCCAGCGGCTTCCTTCTGCTTGTAGGTTAAAATTAAAACTCCTTTCTTCGGTATTTTAAGTGACTGGTATTCAGGCTTCACCCTACCTTTCCAGATATAAAATGCCACTTGCCTTCACATGCTCTATGGTCCCACCAAACTATTTGGTAGAAAAGGAGGCTTCTCTTTGCCCTCCATGGGCTCCAGCTCATATAGCTCAGACTTCCCTGCTTTTTTCACTGTCTTTCAATATCTGCTCTGGAATGCAATGGTTAGAATAAAAGAAAACTTGGCTCCAAAATGTTTTCGCACTGGTCTCCCACAAGTCAAGAAAATTTAGTCTGTGAAGTCCCAGGGCCTGGGTTCTTCCTTTCACAAGGAATTGGCACATTCCAATCCAGTAAGCCCTCCCTAAAAGAGATGTGAATAAGAGGAAGGCAAGTAATTATTTGATGTATGTGGTCATTAGCACTTTGTATCCAACTTTTACATTAAACTTCTAGACAGATAAGTTTTAATAACCAATAAATTACACAATTTGAAAGCACGCATTTTATATGTGTGTGTGTGTGTGTGTGTGTGTGTGTGTGTGTATGAAATGATATTTTTTGTTTCTCATATCACCATAGTATCCCATGTATTTCTCCCCCTCCCACAGAGCTATCCAATATGAATAGTATTTTTTTGGAGAGGAAAAAGGGGTGGTGGGAGGCAGCATAACTGATCAATACATTGAAAAAGTCTGAAAATATGTGCAATATCTAACATTTGGATCTCCTACTTCCACAAATCCTTAGTTCTTAAATTTCGGTTTTTGGTGCCCTTTAACAAAAATGATTTTTCCACTCTCTTCAGTATTCATCTTCTCTTTCTAACTGATCTAGACCAGGGATGGGGAATCTATGGCCTAGAGGCCACATGTGGCCCTGTAGGTCCTCAAGTGCAGCCTTTTGACATATATTTCATTTAAATGATGACCATGTGCAGGGGCTTCTACGATACAATCTTATGGTCCCTCATTATTTCACAGAGATGGCTTTGGGCACTCAAATGCAATGATTGTAGAGCCCAAACTCTGTTAGCAGAGCTAGAAAATCTACTAATACGGTAGTTATGAGGGCTATGGTCTTAGATAATAGATATGGAGGATTAGATAATAATACAGGGACCAATCTACTCAACGCTCATCACAAAAGGCTGGCCGGTAGGAGCTGTGAGGTATAGAGAGAAAGTGCAATCTGAAGTCACAAGTCCTTGGCTCAAACTCTGGATCTGCTACTTCCTAATCATGTGACCTTGGGTAATTCACAAGCTCTTTTGAGTATAAGTTTTCCTACCTGGGAAATGAAGGCATACTTGGATTAGATAACGTTCCCTTTCCATTCTAAATCTATGACCTAGTGATTTTCCTAAGGTTAGGGAAAGCTGGGGCTTGGCATCAGTGGAGGGAGCACCCACATCAGTAAAATTATAGATCTTTTAAAAATCTGAAATATCATATATAGACCAGAGGAAATCATTTGCTTTTGCTTTTATGATCTTCTAAAGTAATGAAGAATTGGATTCAGGGCTCTCTTTACTTCCCACAGAAGTCATTAATACATTTTATGAAGCCAGAATCCATTAGAGGACATTTATTGAATATCTATCTTCTCTAAGAGTTATCAAAGACAATCTAGAAATGGCTTAGTACATATAGATTGCAGTATGGTTTTTACAAACAGATACTGCCTACAGAGGCCTCAATACAGAGCTTTAATTACACCTATGATATTTGAAAATGTCTAATTATCGACACACCTTGGAAACACACAAAGTAGAGCTCTCCGGGACGGAATGATGGGTGCACTTGAAGTGGAAGCATACGTAATACATTCTCCTTTAAGGCTGATACAAAACAAATTGACAGTATTTTAAATAATTCATGGGTTTAATGGTAGAAACTTATTCATACATGAATCTAGGCTAGGATGGTAAAATGCTGTAACTAATGGGAGGCAGAGGAACAGTTCGTGCATTTTTTCTAGATTTGTGTACATTTATACTTTGACATAGAACTTCTCTTTCCTCATTGCCTCTATAAGAAGCATGGATCAAAAAAAAAAATCAGTGGCTCCTCAATGTCTACTGAATTTGACATTCAAGGCCTCCCATTATCTGGCTCCAACCTTTATTTTCAGCCTTATTTTTCATACTATCTCCCATATTATCTATGCTCCAGCCACTATGAAATACTCATTGCTCCCCTGGACATATACTATACCTTCCTATTTGCCCAAGATATTCCCTGTGCAAGGAAAAATCCTTTAAACCCCAACTCCCTATCTCATTTCTGCCTCTTGACATCCAGCTCATCCTTTAAGGTTCAATACAATAACCAATCTCCTCTCTGAAGTCTCCTCTACCATTAACTTGTGAACTCTATGAGTACAGAAACTGTCTTTTGCCTTTTTGAATCCACAGCACTTGATAAAGTGTCTGGCAAACAACAGATACTTAATAAATGTTTATTGACCGACTGACTCTAACCTCACTTCAACTAGAAGTGTGCTTGATCTGTTCTGATCTCACAGACCCCACTATTCCTCATTTATATCTCAGCAAAATAATTAGATAAAAATATACCTCAAGCCATTGCAGTTTGTGGGCAATCTAATTCCTTCTTCTCTGATTATACACTCTCCATGCAACTTTCTGTTATTATTTTGGGTTTTATAAGTAGACCTTCTTCTCAGGAAGACAATATCACTCACAGAAGTGGTTTTCTGGTGGATGGATTAAACCCTTTCAGTGCTCCATCCTGGGCTTAACTATGCAATCTAGGGCCAATCTTTCCAGTCTTACTCCATATTACTCATCTTCTGATTGTCTAGCCTGCTCAGAAAACTTCAGTGGCTCCCAATTGCCTCAGCCTGGCCCTGAAGGTCCTTGCCAATCTTGATAGTATCTTGCCAGTATCTTGCCAGTCATGTCATACCAACCCAACTTTAGAGATTCTAGCTTCCCACCAAATGGGACTACTGGTGATTCACCAAACTAGAGCTGCTATCTTCTCCCTTTGCACATTTATACAAGTTAGCCCTCCTTCCTGGAATTCTGTCCATCCTTACCTTTATTTTCACCTCTTTCAAGGTTTAGGCCAGTTTTCACTTCCTCTGCAAAGTTTCCTTTAATATCCTAATTGTTGTTACTCTCTCTTCCTTAATTTACCTTATATTTATTTATTCATATGAACGTTGCTTTTCCACACAGGAAAATGTTAGCTCATTGAGGGCATTAGTTATTTTTTTTTTTAACATCCAGTGCTTAACAGAGTGTCTTGCACATATCAGAAATGTAATAAATGTTTGTTGACTTCAATTATTAATTGTTCTCTAAATTTAACACTATATCTCCTACCTCCTTATACTTATAGAAACTGTTTGATGGATTAGCAAATGAGTAAATGAAATCATCATATATTAAGAATCAGGCCTGAACCACTAAGTCACTTCCAGGCCATCTTCTCACCTGTTGTTAAACAGTCTCTACCCCATCAGAAACTTGGATTATAAACATGGGTCCTCTACCTTTGAGAGGTAGGCAGTTATCTGATCACTATACCCTTCTCTACCCCTTCCTAGCATCCCCTGATGCATTGTCTTCTTCCCTGAGAATGTAAGTTCTTTGAGAAAGGGGCTGTCTTGTGTTCTTGTATTTGTATCTCCAACACATAGGACAAGGCCATGATAACATATGTTTAATAAATGTTCTACCTACCTATCTATCTATCTATCATCTATCTATCCCTCTATCATCTATGTACTCATCCATTATCTATCCATCCTTCTATCAAACTATCCATCTATCCATTGATTTATCATCTATCCATCACTCTATCCATTCATATCTATCACCTATCTATCCCTCTGTTATCCATCTAACATTCTATCATTTATTTATCCCTCTATCATCTACTTGTTCATCCCTCTATCCATCCATCACCAATCTATCCCTCTACCTACCCATCCATTATCTATCTATTCATCCATCCATTTACCTATCATCTCCCTTTCCTATTATCATCTATACATCCATCTAAACTTGGCAAAGTTATTTAACCTCTCTGGGACTCAGTTTTCTCATTGGCATAATGAGGCAGTTGGACTACCCAACCTCTAAGCTTTCTTTCAGCTTTAAATCTTTGATCCTGTGGGAAGTTGGATAGACTAATAAGAAGTTACATGACCTTGCAGTCATTGTCATCTCTGAGACTCAGTTTCCTCACTGATAAAATGGGACTGTTACAACATCCACTAACTACTTCATAGAGGTAATATTGCAATATATCACAGAATCCAAGCTAATACATATGAGGTTGTATTTAGTAATAGAGGTGGCTCATAGAAGGTGAGGGAGCTGAGCTACAAATAACCAAGTCTCCTAGCAAAAACACTTAATATCCTTTTTCTCTCTTCATTACCCAGCCTCATAAAGTATAAGCCTTCAAGTTCCAATAACATATAAACCACAAGGAAGAGTTACAATTAAGACCACCTGCAAACCTACATCATAAAACTGAATCTGTCTCCGAATGATTGTTCACTTAACCATGATAAATATTTAGAAGAGCTCAAGTGAACAATACTTAAATAAATATGGCACTAGCTGAAAATGAGGGATGACTTTTAACTTTGCTTTCTACTCTTTGGATGCCTATAATGCTTTCATATTAAACATGTTTTAATAAAATGTGGACACTTTGGTTTTGGACTAGAAAGTGATTGTGCCACACAGCTGTAGACCATATTGAGAATGGATTCATATCATATTTCCAGCATTTTCTTAAAAGCAACTTATATTGATCATTATGTGGGCAAAAGGAAAAGAAAAATGTGATGAAATGTTAATTAAACTATACTAATTTGGTTTGTTATCCACTACACAAGAGTCAGTGCAATACGGCAGGAAAAGCAATGGACTTGGAGTTAGGAGACTTGTGTTTCCTAACCCCAGCTCTAATAATTACAAGTTCTGTGACACAGGGCCAGTCACTTATCTTTGAGATTGGTTTCTTTTCTTAATTACATTTTTTTCCAATTAATAAGCATATAATAACTCTCCCTCTCACCTCAATCCTCTCCCAATCCCCAGGAGAAAGAAAGTGAGAAAAGAAGGAAGGAAAGAAAGAAGGAAGGAAGGAAAGAAAGAAGGAAGGAGGGAAGGAGGAAGGGAGGGAAGGAAGGAAGGAGGGAAGGAAGGAAGGAAGGAAGGAAGGAAGGAAGGAAGGAAGGAAGGAAGGAAGGAAGGAAGGAAGGAAGGAAGGAAGGAAGGAAGGAAGGAAGGAAGGAGGGAAGGAAGGAAGGAGGGAAGGAAGGAAGGAAGGAAGGAAGGAGGGAAGGAAGGAAGGAAGGAGGGAAGGAGGGAGGGAAGGAAGGAAGGAGGGAGGGAAGGAAGGAAGGAGGGAGGGAAGGAAGGAGGGAAGGAAGGAAGACAAAACTCATAACTAATATGCATAGTCACTGCAAAACAAATTTCCACATCGGCCAAGTCAAAAATGCATTTTCCATTCTATTCACAGAATCTGTCATCTCTCTATCTGAACAGTTAACATTCTTCTTCATTAATACTTCAGAACCATGGTTGGTTTTAGGGTTGATAAAGAATTTTAAGTCTTTAAAAGTTATGTTTTTTATGTTACATAAATTGCTCTCCTGGTTCTGCTCATTTTGTTCTGCATCAATTCAAACAAGTCTTCTCAGGTTTCTCTGAAAATGAACATTTTGTTCACTTTCCACAAAGGTTGTTTTTGGGAAAATAATTTGCAAATTACTTTGTCATGCTGATTATTCTTCTTTGTTCCAATATCTCAGGCTATTCTGATCTTTTAACCTCTTGTTATTGTTTAGTCATTTTTCAGTTTGTTTGTTGTTGTTCAGCTCAGTTTCAGTTGTGTCTGACTCTTCATGACCCCATTTAGGATTTTCTTGGCAAAGATACTGGAATGGTTTGCCATTTCCTTCTTCAGCTTATTTTACAGGTGAGGAAACTCAGGCAAACAGGGTTAAGTGACTTCCCCAGGGTCACACAGTTAGTAAGTATCTGAGGCCAGATTTGAACTCACCTTTTCCTGATTCCAGACCTGGTACTTTATCCACTACACCACATAGCTGCCCCTTTAACCTCATACACATTAATTAATTATATAACATATACTGTAGATTTTGGTGTACATGTCTCATCCCACAACTCTACTACATAATAAGCGCTTATAAAGACAGAATTTATTTTGTCCATCTTTGAATCCCCAGAACTGAGGCCAAAGTGTTTGCATATAGCAGGAGCTCAATAAATTATAAGTGAATTGAACTACCCCTCCCTGATCTTTTCAGTGTGCTAGAAATTCCCAAGGTCTTTTTTCCACTTATTGTCTGCCATACCTTCCTCATCCTGCAGTTGTATTGTTTGTTTTATTTTATTTTTAATCTAAGGGTAATCTTTAACATTTAAACCTCTTAAATTTCATCTTCTTAGATTCAATATCACTATATCAGTCCATTAATACATTAGGATAGTACAGAAGAGCAGTAAGTTGTATAAGAAGAAAAGAAGTTCTATTAGATTTTGATAACTATGTAGTGCTGTGAATGATTTCAGGATGTTCCCTACTGTAAAAATCTTTAATATCAATATTTTCATGGTGATAGTATATGGCTTCTCATTATGGAGCAGTATGGGTTCAGAAAAATCACAATGCCCAGTGACCCAAATGAAAAGAAATTTAGTCAGTGTAAATAAAGTAGGTTGCAATGTATTACTGATAAACATTAGCATGCCAGAAGTGATAAAACAGACATCATCCAGGATATGCAAGATTAGAAAACAAGGTCAGTCACATATCAGGAGGGATGGGTAACAGATGGCAGAAATACTTTACTGGTAGCCATGAAACGCTGAAAGAACCTGAGAGGGGTCTCTAACACATTGTGTTAATCCTCTACTGAGGGACAAAAAATGGACAAGAATTGGGGTAGGATGAGAAGGTACGGAGGGGGCACCAACGCTAATGAAATCACAGATGCATTGAAGTAACCAAGTATTTGGGAGGCTTCTTTGCTATTTTCTCATATCATGACTAACCTGTATCATCTAGGACTTCTGTATTAATTACAGAACCAGCAAATTATTGTGACTAACCACTCTTCTACACCTACTAGACACAGCAACATATTGGGTTTCTGAATGATATCTGGAATGGAGAATGACTGAAACTAGGTAATTTTGGTCAGCTTCTTAGATGATAATTTTTGTACCTATGGAATAGGTGACCAAAGATGGTGCATGGAGGTAGAAATTAATTTGAAATCATAAATATGCTCTGTATTGCCAGCTATAGTATATGTGTCTTCACGTCACACTGAGTCCCCTGCCTCTGAGTTCTCTGTGAGCCCCTTAAGGACAAAGGTTGTCATTCGCCTCTTTTTTTTTTAAATCTCTAGCACTTAGCACAGTGTCTGACATATATCTGGTACCTAATAAAGGCTTATCACTAAGCTGTCCTGAAGTTAACAGAATGCACCAAAAAATGGTAAGTTCACTGAATGTATAAGATCCAGTGTGTAAACTGGAGAATGTAAAAGAAAGATCACTAGACTCAGAATTAGCAGATCTGAGTACAAATCATAAGTCTGCTAGTTTTTAGCTATGTGGCACTGGTCAACTAACTGTGCTTTCAGGCGACTCAATTTCCAAACTGTGCAAAATGGAGATAATAACAGCAGTACTAATTCTATAATAGAGCAGTGATGAAGAAAGCTCTTCACAAAAGTGACTGAGTAACAGCAATATAATTTGTTTCTGTCATCTTCCTTCTCACCAGCAATCATTTATTAAGTGAATACTATATAAGAAGCTTTGGGCTTCATACAAAGATGATGAAGGATACAAAGGTGATTAAAATATGGTCCCTATCTTCAAGGTGCTTAAAATACAAGAGTGTTATTTCATTATATATATATATATATATATATATAGAGAGAGAGAGAGAGAGAGAGAGAGAGAGAGAGAGAGAGTTACACACATACACATACATGCCTATACATACAGATATATGTATATGTACACACACATATAAATATTATACATACATGTATATATACATACACATATACTTACAACTATGTCATGGTACTTTGATGGCTTAATGAGGAGACTCGCTCCAACAGAGCAGATCACAGTTTACTAATGTCCATTCATCATCAATGTCCATCTGACCTGCTGGAGGTCTTTTGCTAGATCCCAAAATATTACAAAGGTTCCTGTATAGCTTGTGGGCTGTCCATCTGTTATCTCTTTATCTTGATAAGTGATTACACACAAATACACACACTGGCCATGCATTAGTTCATAATAACTATAAAGTAAAATGGCAAATATGAAGAACATAAGAATTTTCTAGCAGACTTCCACTGTAAATAATCTATAACTGTGAAGAAGGCACAGGAAAAAAAAAATCCTCATTCCTAGATAAGGAAGAGGAAGGGGATTCCTTAAAAACACTTGCAAGATTTTCCCAGAATGGTCAAGAACACATTTCCCTTAAGTATCCAAAATGAGCCTACATTCAAGTACTCATTTGGGCATGGAGACAATGGTGGGATCTCAACTGTACCATTGGCATGTGAGCTATGTCAAGTCCCATCAGTCTGGACAGTACATGAATACAAGTCTAGCAACAGTCTGTAGTAGCTGTCATACAAACTCCATCTTAGCTAGAGAAAGTTAGGAGAGAGTCTTTACCAAAACTCTTTTTTTTTTCAGCCAGAAGTTGAGAATTCACCTCCTTTGGCATTAGTTGGATAATATCTGTATATAGAGAGGGAGGATCCACACTGACAAAAGTACAGATCCTTGAAAGTTTAAAATGTTAAGATTTTACATTATGCAATTTAGGAGCACATAACCCCCAAATCTACTGCTATATGAGATACTATATCATCATTAAGCTGCTAGGTCGCACAGTTGTTGCACCTGGATTCAAGAAGACTTGAATAGGAATCCTGCCTCACACGCTTCCTAGCTATGTGACCCTGAGCAATTCATCAAGCCTTTCTCAGTCTCAGTTTCCTCATCCGTAAACTGGGGATAATAATTGCACTTCCCTTACAGGGCTATTGTGAGGATCAGAAGAGACAACATACATAAAGCTCTTTATAAACCTTTATTAAGCAATAGATAAATTCTAGCTTATGTTTACTTAACAGAATATAGTTTATATATTAGGGAATATATAGATGTGTGTATATATATATATAAGGGAATATATATATTATAGGGAATAACATTATATATAATATACATTATAATATATTATATATACTATATATTATAGGGAACATGTGTGTGTGTGTGTGTGTATATATATATGTATATATATACACATACATACACATATACATATGTGTGTGTGTGTGTGTGTATCTTGTTGAAATTAGCTAAGTCTCCAACATAATGGAAGACCAAGATCTCAGAAGAACGACAAAAGATAACCCAGCTGATAACATATAGACGAATACCGGGTGGGAGTATGCTGCGGTATGTTACTATTAAGGTCCTGTACATGCAAAGTTGAATAAACAATAGCAGTAAGGGTATGTAAGAAAGAGAAAAAAGGTGGGTCAGTCATGCGGTGAGAATATAAGACATCACATAGAAAGTCATTCTTACTAATAATAGCCAGCATTGATAGAGCTAGTTATTATTTATAGTAATGACTTTCTACTACTACAAAAATTTAGGAAATTTAGGGGAAGGCTTTTAATATGTTGAGCAGATTATTCATGGAGGATTTATTGAAAGGCACAGATAAGGAGAAGGGGTAGAAGGAATACACTGGTGGAGGGAGGAGCCACACTAATAAGAGAATAGATCCATCTAAACACCTTGGTTAGCCAGGACTCACAAAGAACTGACATGAAGACAACTAACAGAACACATACCCAGTGGTTTTCTTTCCTGCTCATGACAGCCTCTCTTATGAGGACATTTTCACATTTTGTTTTGCTCAGGCTCATTTGTTGGCAAACACATCTCAATTCTTTGAGGAGCTAATTGGAATCATGATTTACCTGAGCAAATGGATTGCACAGGGGCAAAATAATGACCAGCCCACAGTATAGACTGTTGTTTCAAGGGCTTGCAGATGCATTCCTTCTCTTTAGTGATGCTGCAGCTTTTGGGATGAGCAAGAGTCCAGGGGCCTTAAGGCATGAAACCAATACAGTGGTATGAAAAATCTGAGACAGTAGCAAACAGGTTAGACTGAAGAGGAAACTGGCACCTAATCGGACACTCTCTGGCTGCAGTTGCCACCTTCTATAGACTTAAAAGACAAACTGTCAGCCTTGGACATAGGGATTCCCCTAAATGCTAAACTCTCTGACTTAAGACAACCAGAGTTCTGTATTTAGCACTGACCCTTACAAGGACTAAACACAGAATGTGTGACAAGACCACAAGAAAGAAAAGAACACATGCTTTGTTTTGTTTTGTAAATTATTCCACCTCTCAGCTGAGATATAAGAAAGATAATAATTATTATTATTACTGATTATAACAACAATACTTGATCTTTTCATAGATCTGTCTGGTTTAAAGATGCACTAGATAGACTGATAGACTAGATAGACTAGATAGATCTGATTTGATCCTTATGATAGCCCTGTGAGGTGTGTAGTAAGACTGTCATTCTCTTTTCATTTTCTTTTTATATAAATTTATTTATTTTCAGTTTTCAATATTTATTTCCACAAGATTTTGAGTTCCAAATTTTCACCCCATCTCACCCCTCCCCCCAACCCAAGATGGCATGCATTCTGAATATCGCTTCCCCTAGTCTGTCCTCTCTTCTATCTCTCCCCCCTCCCTTCTCTTATCCCCTTCCCTTTCCATTTTCCTGTAGGGCAGGACAGACTTCTATACTCCAGTTCCTGTATTTCTTATTTCCCAGTTGCATGTGAAAACATTTTTTTAAACATATGTTTTTAAAACTTTAGGTTTCAAATCTTCTCCTTTCCTCCCTCCTCACTCACCCTCATTGAAAAGGCAAGGAACTCAATATAGGTTATACATGCGCAGTTATGCAAAACACTTCCATAGTAGACATGTTGTGAAAAATCAACTCTATTCCCCTTAATCCTATCCTTCCCTCCCGTTTATTCTATTCTTTCTTTTGACCCTGTCCCTCCTCAGAAGTATTTGCCTCTGATTACCCCCTTTCCCAATCTGCCCTCTTCTCTATCATCCCCTGCTCTCTTGTCCCCTTTCCCCCTATTTTCCATAGGGTAAGACAGATTTCCTTACCTAATTGAATGTGTATGTTATTCCCTCCGTAAGCCAAATCCTATGAGAACAAGATTCACTCATTCCCTCTCACCTTCCCCCATTTCCCCTCCACTGTAAGAGCATTTTATTTTCTGTTTTTTTTTTTGTGAGATAATTTACCCCCGTTCTACTTCTCCTTTTCTTCCTCTCTGAATATAATCCTCTCTTATCCCTTAATTTTATTCTCCAGATATGACACCTTAATCTCAACTCACCCTGTGACCTGTATCTATCTATCTATCTATCTATCTATCTATCTATCTATCTATCTATCTATCTATCTATCTACCTATACATCATGTAATTTTTATTCCTCCAACTACCCTAATATTGACAAAGGTCTCATGAGTTATAAATATTATCTTTCCATGCAGGAATGTAAACAGTTCAACCTTAATAAGTAAGTCTCTTATGATTTCTCTTTCCTGTTTGCCTCTTCATGTTCCACTTGTATTGGAAAGTCAAATTTTCTATTCAGCTCTGGTCTTTTCATCAAGAATTCTTGAAAGTCCTCTATCTCACTGAATGACCATTTTTTCCCCTGAAGGATTATACTCAGTTTTGCTGGGTAGGTGATTCTTGGTTGTAATCCTATCTCCTTTGCCCTCTGGAATATTATATTCCATGCCCTGCAGTCCTTTAATGTAGAAGCTGCTAAATCTTGTGTTATCCTGATTGTGTATTTGAATTGTTTCTTTCTGGAAGCTTATAATATTTTCTCCTTGACCTGGGAACTCTGGAATTTGGCTACAATATTCCTAGGAGTTTTCCTTTGGAAATCTCTTTCAGGAGGAGATCTGTGGATTCTTTCAATTTCTATTTTGCCCTCTGGTTCTAAAATATCAGGGCAGTTTTCCTTGTTAATTTCTTGAAAGATGATGTCAAGGCTCTTTTTCTGATCATGGCTTTCAGATAGTCCAATAATTTTTAAATTCTCTCTCCTGGATCTATTTTCCAGGTCAGTTGTTTTTCCAATGAGATATTTCACATTCTTTCTATTTTTCATTCTTTTGGATTTGTTTTACAGTGTCTTGATTTTCATAAAGTCACTAGCTTCCAATTGCTCTATTCTAATTTTTAAGGAAGTATTTTCTTCAGTAAGCTTTTGGACTTCCTTTTCCATTTGGCCAATTTTTCTTTTTAGGGCATTCTTCTCCTCATTGGCTTTTTGGACCTCTTTTGCCATTTGGGTTAGGCTATTTTTTAAGGTGTTATTTTCTTCGGTATTTTTTTGGGTCTCCTTTAGCAGGCTGTTGACTTGTTTTTCGTGATTTTCTTGCATCACTCTCATTTCTCTCCCCTGTTTTTCCTCTACTTCTCTTAGTTGCTTCTCAAAATCTCTTTTGAGCTCTTCCAAGGGCTGGGACTGATTCATATTTTTCTTGGAGGCTTTGGATGTAGGAACTCTGACTTTGTCGTCTTTTTCTGGTTGTAAGTTTTGATTTTCTTTGTCAGCAAAGTAAGATAATATAGTCTGACTCTTTTTGCTGCTTGCTCATGATCCCAGCCAATTACTTGAGTTTTAAACTCTTTGTTAAGGTAAGAGTCTGCTTCCAATGTGGAGAATGTATTGTCCCAAGCTTTGGGGATTTATATAGCTGTTTTCAGAGATACTTGTAGGGACCTGTAAATTTTCAGTTCTTGCAAGGTAGTATGATAAGGGGTGAAGTGTTTCCTCCTTTTCTGGCCTGTGTTGTGGTCTGTCAGTGACCACAAGTACTCCTTTCTGTCCTGGAACTGTGAGGAAAGTTTCCTGTCCACAGCCACTACAAGCTCCACCGTGCTAGCGCTCCTCCTCACCCTGCAACCCCCTTCCAGAACTGTTACCCAGATCCAAGCACGGGCAAAGCAAGAGATTCCTGCCTCAGCACCAGCAGAAAGATCCCTGCAATACCCCTCTGATCAGCCACTGGACTCCCCCTCAGTCTGTGGGTCGGAAGCTCGGGAAGCAGCTGCCCACGCCAGAGCCATGTTCTCAGGGGATGCATCTCAGACCCCACATTCCTCTCTCAGCACCGCAGAAACAGACTTTTCCCACTGACCTTCTAAGTTGTCTTTTGGCATTCGTGGATTGAGGAGTCTGGAAAGCGTCACAGCTGCCTGTGATTCAGTCCTCTGAGGCCTGCTCCAGGTTTGCTGTGACCTGCATGCCCACACCTCGCTGTGCTTCTCTCCCAGCCCTGGCGTGAAACACCTTTCTGATCAATCATCCAGGTTGTCTTGGGCTGGAAATTTGTTTCACTCTGTCTTTTTGTGGGCTCTGCTGCCTTAGAATTTCTTTAGAGCCATTTTTTATAGGTGTTTGGAGGGATTTGGGGTAGAGCTCAAGCAAGTCACTGCTTTCATTCTGCCATCTTGGCTCCGCCCCTTTCATTCTCTTTTCAAAGGGCCACATGGTCATATACACTAGAAGTGAAAGAACCTGGATTTCAATTTTGGTCTTCCATTTCTGAGTCGATGACAGCTGACATTTTTTACAGTGTTTTGAGGTTTGCAAAGTGTTTTGCAGATGTTATCTCATTTAATCCAATAAAATAATGTCGTAAATTAGGTACAACATGTGTTATTATTCTCATTTTACAGGGGCGAAATAAGCTGAGCCTCAAAGAGGTGAATTGGTTTGTCTATGATCATACAAAGAATAAGTGTTGGAGGTAAAGATTTAGACCCAGATGCTTCCCACTATACCATGATGCCACTCTAACCAAATACTTTACCAAGAATTAAAAAAAGACCTCTGAGACCAAACTGAAATGGATCAATGCTGCTGGATGCAATGCAAGGAGTTCTGGATGTGATGCCATCATTTGAATCCGCTGTTGTCGCTTATTACTTGTATGACCTTGGATAGTTTTGTTCCACACCAAGGGTCTAAAAGTCTCTCGGTCTTATGTGGTTGAAACAAATGATTTCCAAGGTACTTTCTAGATCTACAGACTTATCCTATGATCCCAAGGTTGGGTTTTGAGTTTTGAGAATTTGATCATTTATAACTCAATTTAAAACAACAACAACAAAAACATGTAGTAAATGTCTCCTACATGTAAAGAACTTGCTCCTCAGCACTGGGGAATATGAAGGTGAAAAATGGTAACTTCCATTTTTAGGATGAATTTGAAATAGAGCAGTGATGAATTTCTGGGATTGAGGCACAAATTGATAGGTTAGAATGTGATAAGGGCATGGGACATAATTACTCTTGATCTTTCCATAGACCTTTGTGGTTTCAAAGTGCTATATGCTATGTTAAAATATGTTAGAAGGTGAGAAGCACATTGGACAGGTCAAATAGAAGGGAGTAACAGATTAAATAAGGGAAAGATAAGTTTCTGGCTGGAAAGAACAGAGAAGTCTTCTTAGAGTAAGTTTAAATTCTTTTGCTTGGAATTCAAGGCTTGTTCTCACCTGGCACCATTCTGTCTTTCCAGAATTATCTTACATGACTCCATTCCAAGCAGAAGTAGACTGCTTTTTGGCCCTGAACGTGCCCTATGCTCTCCTCCCTCCATACCTTTGCTTATACTATTCCCTATGACTGGAATAGCTTCACTCTTCCTCTTAGTCTGTTGAATTTCAACTAAGCCTTTAAATCCTGATTCAAATGTTATCTTTTTGAAGAAACATTTTTTAATTACCTAATTGTCAAGGGGGGACCCCTCATGAACAAATCCTCAGTGCAAGTATTAAGTAATATATTTGTAACACAAATATCTATATTGATATAATCTTCTTAGACTGTGAATTGTTTGGGGGCAGAGACGGTGTTTTATCTGAAAATGGAAGCCCTTCTGGTGCCCAGAATAATACTCTGCACAAAACAGGCATCTGACAACCATTTGATGAATTGATTTTAAGTGAAGGGAGAAGGCAGAAGCTAAGCTGAGCCTCACAGGGAGGAAGATACTAGGTAAAGATAGCAACAGGCTGAAAAGCCTCCCCAAGTACTGTCAAGTGGGAAAAAGATTCCTATATTGTTACCATCATTTTATTAATATTTTTCAAAGCCAAGGATATATGTGAAAATAACTCCTATTTCTATAGCACCCCCAGGTTTACAAAACACTTTCCCAATAGCATGTTTCTAATATTAGCACCGTTTTTACAGATGAGTAAACTGAGCCTCAGAGAGGTTAAGAGACTAGTCCAATGCCACACATCAGGTAAGATTTAAGTCCTGTGTCCTGGTTTCAAGTGCAGACTTGTTCCGTGACAACACACTATACTGCCTTTATAAAAAAAATGGTATCATTATTATTGAAATTCCTCACCCCCAAACCACCTTGGCAGCTTTCAGCACAGCTCTCACAGAAGTTCATCTTTCTCTTCAGAGCTGTTATTTAATCTTGTTTAAAAGCATGTCTTTGCAAAATACCCACTTTGCATTAAGTAAAGGAGTCAGATACTCAGGCCCCCTTTTAGGGGGCAAAATAAGAAGCATTATCTTTCCTTTCAGACTTCAGATGAGTTGATGGCATATTCAGTACAGGTGAAAAGCTCACCTTGAAGAGGAATATACTTTATTAAAGAGCAGCACTAATGATATACATGGAAATATATTTCTTCTTACAAGTCAGAAGTGACGACACATTGAAAGGTCCTTTAATAATTTAACTCCACGGATCTTATTCCACAACAGAGGAGTGGCCTTGGGGTCTCATCCCAGTTTTTGAACATTAAGTGACTGTATAACAGCCTGATAGTTTTCTTTTCTTAAGAGTTAAAGTGCTATTCTGATTATTCTAAGCTGGGGTGGGTGGGATCTGCTGCCTCTGCAGTCTCCAGTTTCTGCCTGCAGGTCAAGAAGAACCTTTAAAGGAAGGATAGGCACAATAGGGGCAATGTAGGCTTTCAGAGTAGTACAGACCAAAGAGCACAGGAATCTGTGAAGTAGAGAGTGTCAGGGCTGGAAAGGGCCTGGGGGGGGGGGTCATCTTTCCCAACTCTCACATTTGGTTAAGGAGGAAGCCAAGTCCCAGAGGGGGAATGATGGACCCCAAAAAGGCATGGAGTGGAAAATTCTGTACTAACACTCAGATTGCCCCATGCATAGTCTGTTGCTCTTTCCTAGGCACAATGATAACTCTTTTCCAATAAAACAGCGGTTTCAAATATACATGCCAGGATTTTGTTTTCCTTTTTAAAAATTATATTCAGAAAAAATGTCAACTGGTTTGAAGAAACTAAGTTTAATATCTCTAAAAGCTTTTCTCTCTGAAGCAACATCTTGCCTTTCCAACAGTCAAATTCTTTGTTTCTGTGACATAAACAATAACAAATTGTACAATGTCAAAAGATCCTATTGTATCATCAACAAATTTAGATTTAAGAAAGTTACACATAGAAGATGGAGACAAGGACGAGTAATGGAGAAAACATAAAAAAAGATAGCATAGTCATATAAAATAGTGTACGGAGATCTAAAACTCAGAATAGAGGAAGCTCAACCGTGAATGCTAACATCAAGAAAAGGGTCTTTGTTTAATTGGTTGAATTAAAAACAAAACAAAACAAAACAAACAATATTAGATTGTTGCTCCAGGTGGGTGTGGTAATGATAAGGGATAATGGCAAAGAGGCTGAACAACTTAATTCCCACGGTGCTCTTTCATTCTCTGCCAAGGAGAATAATACCTGAGTTCATAAGGATAAAAGAAAAATGGTTACTATGTAGTTGATACCCAGGGTAAGCAGGGAGATAACAAAATGTCAGCCTTCATGAACACAACTCATCATGCCCAGACTGAGGGTATTGAAGAAACTGACTGAAGAGACTGGTGAGCCATTGACTGTGATCTCTGAAAAGTTATGAAGAAGGACAGAGGTGCTGTAGAGTTGGAGAAGGATAAATGGCCTGATTTTCAAAACAGGAAAGAGAGAGGAGAGTGCAAACCATAGACCATAGAGCTTGCCTTTCATTACAGGCAAAGTTCTAGAATATACTATTTATTGAACATGGGTAAAGGACACTGTGATCACAAAGAGTCATGCTGGCTTCATCAAGAGCAGGCTATGCCAGATTAACATAATTTCCTTTCTTCACAGGTTTACTAAATGGGTAGATAAGAGGAATAATGATACAGTTAATCTGGATTTTAGCATAGCATGTGACAAAGTTTTGTATGTTATTTTGAGTAGTTTGTAGTTGGGCAGATTCACAACTGGCTGAATAGTCAGAATTAAAGGGTAGACATCAATGATTCAATGCATGAGCTTGTACTAGTTCATATTTTTATTGATGACCTGTGTAAAGATGTAGAACGCATGATTATTAAGACTGTGATAACACAAAGACAGGAGAGACAGTGAAGACATTGTACAACTGAATATTAAACTGAATTTAATGAAATGAAATTTATTAGAGACAAATATAAAGTTTTACATCTAGGTTCAAAAAAATCAAATGTACAGGATAAGATGGGGGACGCATGTCTAGGGAATAGTTTCTTTGCAAAGAAGCCAGGAGTTTTTAGTAGACTTCAAACTCCACTAAATACAATAATAAGATATGACAACAATATGTATGTACGTGTGTGTGTGTGTGTGTGTATGTGTGTATGTATGTATGTAAAAAGTGTAAGAAGCTCTAAAACTCAGAATAGATTCAGAATATATATGTATTATTCACATGCATATGTATGTATATAAGTATATATAATTATATAGGGGGAGGAATTAAAAGTACAGTGCTAGAGAGATGATGAATGCTATTGTACTCTGACTTGGCTGTATATGAAATAGTAGTAGTAGTAATAGTAATAATAATAATAATCATAGCTACACTTATATAGCACCTATTATGTGCCAGGCATTGTGCCAAGCACTTTGAAAATATTATCTTATTTGATCCTTACAACAACCCTGGGGGGTAGGTGCTACTATAACCACAATTTTACAAACGAGGAAACTGAGGCAAACAGAGGTTAAATGACTTGCCCAGAGTCATATACTTAGTAAATGTTTGAAGACAGATTTGAACTCAGGTCTTCCTGACTCCAGGCCCAGAACTCTATCCACTGAGCCACCTAGCTGCCCCAAGTATTGAAGTATAAAGCATTATATTTAGTTCTAGGCAGTAAATTTTAGAACACACATTGGTAAATTGGACAATTTTCAAAGGAAGATGGCTAGAATGATGAAGGGACTCAGTATCTTTCATAGGAAGGAAATGAAATATGGAGAAGAGAAAACTTTAGGGAAGATGGTGATACATGAGGGGTGTTTTCAAATATCTGAAGGACTTGCAAGTATAAAATAAATTAAACTTGCATTATTTGCCTCCAAAGGACAGAATTAGAAGCAATGCAAATATGTTACAAAAAAGACATATTTAGACCCTGGGTAAGGGCAAAAAAGCATTATGATTGGAAATTTACAAGAGTAGAATGGCTTGCCTTGTGAAGCAGTGAGTTCACCCTCACTAAAAGTCTTAAAGTGAAGGCTGGATGGCCCCTTACTCATGTGCAATAGAGAGGGTTCTTATTCAGGTGCAGGTAGAACCAGATGGCCTCAGAGGTTCCTTTTAACTCTGAAATTTTTTCATTTTGTGAAAAGCATTTCAAAAAAGTACAAAGTGCTATGTAAGGTCTGAAAAAGAAATGTCATTATCCACTGGGGTTGGAAATGGAGATCAGGAAAGATTTTATGGAAGCAATTTGAAATTAAGCTAAGAAAATGACTGAGATATCCACACCCTTTGACCCAGAGATCCTATTTCTAGGTATCTACCACAAAGAGGTAATTGATTAAAAAAAAAAGGCTCCAATACACTGAAATATTTATAACAGCAATTTTTATAGTAGCAAAGAATTGGAAACAAAGTAGATGTCTATTAATTGGAGAACAGCTAAACAAAGTTCATTGCAAGAATTTAATGGAGTTTTATTATGCAAGAAGAAATTAAGAATGTGAAGAATACAGGGATGCATGAAAAGACTCATAAGATCTGAAAAAAGCAGAGCTAGGAAAACAGTATACATTAATACAGCAAGGTCAGTAGAAAGAATGACACCAGTAGCAGCAGCAGCAGCAAGAAGCACGGAAAGGTATGTAATTATAAGGACTGCAAGGAGGAGAGGAGAAAGTGTACTTCCCTCTCTTCTTTGCAGAGATGGGGGCCTATGGCTATGGAAGCCCGGATATACTCTCAGTCAATGTATTGGCTAGTCTTGCTGAATCTTCTCTCTTTCTCTCTGTCTCTGTCTCTTTCTACTTCTCTCTTTCATTCTCTATCACTCTCTCATACTTTGTTACAGGGGACAGATCTCTGGACAGAGGAAAGGGAGAGATATATTGACAAATGGAGGTGATGCAAAAAAAAATACTAGATATCAATTTGCTTTTCAAAGAACGGTTTTGTGGACGAATCAGCAATATTTTAAAGGATTCCCTCTGGTTCTTTTAATATATCACGGATACCATTGTAGCCCTCAGGCTGTCCATCTGTTATCTATCATCATTGCTGCATCATTGGTCCACCTCCTTTTCTGCTCATACACGTACATATTCAATGAGCCACTCTGTATAAGAAGAGAATAAAGTCATCTCGACTTACTACAATCCAATTCAAATCAACAACAGTTGCAAAGATATCTCTCTTCTCCATTTTAACTCAGCTGAAAATCACTTCATTTAAATAAGTAACCAATGTAAAAGCTAACAGAGTGCTGGATGCTTGCACGTTATTCTCATAGTATTAAATGTGCATTTTCAACTTAAAAATCCAAAGCTGGTGTCACAAATGATTTACATTGTAACCGTATTTCTTCTGGCAAAAAGACAGGTAGAGAAGCTTTCTACTGTTTATTTTCTCTGATAGGAAAGGCCATGCATATATTATCTTTCTTCTGATATGTCCTTTAAAATCCCCCAGACTCCCTTCATTTAATCAGAGCCAGAAATAATTACCATGAGGTTCTGTGAACAATCATGCCATTAAAAGACCTCCATATGTAACAAGTCAACTGAGACACACATATAACTAAAGTCTTGCCCACAATTTTTATTTTCAAACAGGATTTCAACTGTGATGCCTTTTAAATTTTTTAAAAAAGGAATTAATGCTTTTATATATCATTTTAGAGTTTAAAAAGCAATTCCCTTACAAAAGAACTGTGAGATATAATGCAAACATTATTATTCCCATTTGAATAATGACAATAATAATAATAAGTGGCACTATATATAGCACTTGAAAGTTTGCAAAATGTGTTAGTTCATTTGGGTTTCACAAAAATCTTGGGAGGTAGGTACTTATTACAAAATGAAGAAACTGGTTACAGATGAGAAAACGAAAGCTTAGAGAGGGGACATGACTTAACCAAGGTCACACAGTCAGTAGGATTCAAGTACAGCTTTTTGGCTCCAAATTCAGTCCTTTTTTTTTTTTCATGAAACCCTTTGGTTCTTGGTGTCACCTTTTAGGAAAGGTCATTGACGACTATCATGTGGCAGAAAGATGGTGAGAGAAACTGACACCATGACACCCTGGAATCAGTTGAAGGAACTGAGGACCTCTATCCTGGAAAAGAGAAGCTTTTATGGAGAAAGGTGGGTAGCAAGGAAGATCAACATCCCTGTAAGTATTGCAGAACTGATTTTTCTATTTGGCTCCATGGGACAGAATTTGGAGCAACAGGAGGAAATTTCATGAGGTAGATTTTAGCTCCAGATAATTAATAACTTCCTAATAATTAGAACCGTCCCAAAGCGAACTACACTACCTTGGGAGGTGGCAGGCTCCCCATTCCCAGGAATCTTGAAAAGGAGACTGAATGATCACTTGGTGGCGGTGACGTAAGAGGGAGTTCATTCTTGCTTAGGTACAATATTAGGGTATACAGCCTTTGAAATCCCTTTTAATCCTTTGGCCTGTGATTTGGAAGGACATGTCAGGATTTGGTAAAACTGATGATACTTCTAGGTGGAGGCATCTTTCAGTTTAACTTCTACCAATAAATAGCAAAAAATTCAAAATGGCTAAAAATATATTGCTGAGGGAAATCCCTATTCAAGGATTTTTTTTTCTGTTTTGCTTGCTATTTCTAAATGACCTTATCAATAATTTATTCAAGTGATACTCAAATACAGAACAATGCTGCTCCTTTAAGAAAACATTATTTTTCCTGAGGCCCTATCAAGGTAAATTTCATCAGTATTCAAAGAATGAGCAAAGCACTTCAACAATTTATTTCAATAAAAGAAGACTTAGCTGAAAGGAGTATAAATGATGAGAACTTGCTTTAAACTGATTTATTCCCCGCAGCAATGAAAGGAATGTTTCTTCACTCAGCTGTTTAATATGCAAATATGCAGAGCACCCAGCTCCTGACAGCACATCATTAATAAAACCCTGCGCTAAGCAGAGCTCCCGATATTTCATCCTGATGAAAATACATGATGATGATTTTCGACTGGATAATTTCGGGGTGGGAACAATGTGCTCTCCTGGCGAGGAAACTCACAAGCCAGAGTTCAGGCTGTGGCTCTTTAATAAGTGATCTGCTCGCTACAACAAACAGTTATTGGTTACGGGGGAAGCCCTGAAAGATGATAAACAAAGAGTTTAGGGAGACCAATTTAAGTGACAGAATGAATGTATTTGTGAACCATCAAGGGATAGAAGACTTGAAGTGCAGAGACATCCAATGCCCTGCATATAATCAATTGAATCATGAGATCATTAAAAAAAAATCACTCCCCCCCTCTAAAAAACAAACAGAAACACCAAAAAATGAGGATCAGGAAGAAGCCTTAGCAATTCTCTGGTCTTCCTTTTTATTTTATAGGTGAGGAAACTGAGGTCCAGAGAGAAGGGACTTGCCCAAGGTGGCAGAGCAAGTTAGTGACAGAGTCAGGACTAGAACTTGGGAGAGGCAGGAAGTCTAGGCAAATCACTTGGAGGCTGAGTGGAGGGTGGATTGGAGTGGGGAGATGCTGGAGGTAGAGAGAATGAGAAGGCTATGGCAATAGTTTCTAGATAACAGGTGATGAAAATGCCTGCACCAGGGTGGTAGCTGTATAAAGGGGACATACAGCAGAGATACTGCAAAGGTAGAAACAATGAGATTTGGAAACATATATGGAGTGAGTATCAGAGAGGAGTTGAGGATGACACAAAAGTAGTGAGACTGGGTTATCGGGAGGATGGCGGGGCCCTAGATAGTAATAGGGAAATCTGGACACATAAGATAGCCTCATTCACCCTACTGGCATATCATCTTTCCCATTCTCCTTCTATACATCTCTACCTTTTCACACCTCTCCATCCTTCAAATCCTAATTCAAATGCAACCCTTCTTCATGAACTTTTTGCATAGTCACAAATAATCTTTCCTAAGGTCTTGCAAAACATGATGTACCACTCTTAAGTTTGTACCCTATCTTATTCTGCATTATGGTTACTGTACACATCATAGACTCATATTTAGGATGTAGAATGTTAAAGCTAGAAGAAAGTGAAGAAGAAAATGGAATGCCAGAGCTGGGAGATACCTTAGAACACAGAACTGCACAGGTGATGGGGAGTCACAACAGAGAAGGTTCCTGTAGAATGTTAAAACCAAAAAATATCTTAAACAGCATCTACCTCATCTCCCTAATTTAATAAAAAAGTGAGGTCAGAGAAGTGAAATAACCTCCCCAACATCATAGAGCTAGTATGTGACAGAGCTGATACTTGAACCCAGTACATTCCTGTCTCCTTGCCCAAGTGTTCTTTCCACTATACCATTTGATTGGATTAGATAATGCATTACCGTGCTTTATGATACTAGGAGATATGTTCTCTATAAATATTGTACGTTCTTATTGCTAAAATGTTGACTAGAACATAGTGTATTAAGGCTGATTGCTATTACTTATTTTAGAAAGAAATTTGTTGCAGATACACGAGCAAAGAAATGTGCAGAGTAAGTTTATTTTTGTGCAATTTCTATACATTTAGAGTTTGCATTGTAATACTCTTCCTTAATTTTTTCACCACATGATCAAAAACTGAATTATCAAAAATGTAATTGTGGTGAAAGGATTAAGGAAGTGGAGGGAAAGGATGAAGATAATGAGGAAAAAGCAGGTTGCTAGTGTTTAAGAAATAATGAAAATACATGAAAATAGGCTGAGGGAAATGACAGAAGCATTAGAGGTCACCTGACTATTACCCTTATTGTTCTTGTTGTTGTCCTGCAGTCACATCTGACTCATTGTGACCCATTTGGGGTTTTCTTGGCAAAGATACCAGAATGGTTTGCCATTTCCTTCTCCAGCTCATTTTTACGGACAATGAAATTGAGGCAAACAGTGACTTGCCCAAGGTCACATAGCTAACTGAGGCCAGATATGAACCCAAGAAGATGAGTCTTCTTGACTCCAGGCCCGGCACTTCATCCACCATACCACTTAGCAGCCCCCCACTACTCTTATTACGGCATTACTATCCAACCAAAGTATATGTTGTTAGAAATTGGAAATATCTAACATAAAATGAAATTTGTAATTCGAGACTGATCTGTTGAATTTTCAGTTAACTTTTAGAACATATCATTCAGCATTGTCAGTCAGTCAAGAAAGCACTAGCTAAAAAAAAATGGTGGGTGGTGAATGAGTCACTTCATTTCCCCCCATCTTTTCTTTTTTCTTCTCTTTCTCTGTTGCTTGAATTTTCTCAATCTAGCTTAAAGAAGCAAGGGGAAGATTTAAGGTGGTCACTGAGCAGGTGGTGACACATTTTGACTGATGCATGAATGAAATTCACCGAATTTCATCCTCAACCTTGGGAGGCGTGTCACTGGAAAGAGAGGTAATAGAAGGCTAGTTATCAAGTGAAAATAAGCATCAACAGTTGGACAATTGACTTGATAACCTGAGATACTCAATGAATAAGAGGAAAGCTTCTAGAAATCTGGACTGATCTGTTTAGATTATTTATGGTAAAGGATGAGTAAGAGTCCTCCAGGATGAGAATCATAGAGGACCTGTGATCCACACCAGTGGAAGGAGTGCCCATACAAATGCCATTATAGATCTATCAAACGATCCAAAAGGGGCCTTATTGTGCCAAAAGGAGGAATGCTGTTAAATTCTGGTACTAAAAATTACAATTTAAAATTAATTGTTTAGGAACATTCAAGGAAGTTTAATGCTTTTTTGCCTTTGAATCATCTCCAGGGGGAATCCAAGAAACCAAAAGAGTCTTCGGGGTGAAATTTCTAGGGATGTCTTGAAGGGTTTAGTGAACTTCTTCCATCTAGTACTTTACATGTTTCTGATTTTCTGTGCATGGTAATACACCCTCATAACTCAAATGGGACGAGCCAATTAAACATTTCCCTATAGTCTTTCAAATAGCTGCTCTTGGCATGTTTTTTGCATGGAACAAACCTCAGTGGGAGGATCCGATAGAAATCTTGCACTATTTAAATATAGAATTGGGACATCAAAGAAAGGGTTGTATTGAAATAACATGGATAATTAAGGAAGTGCAGAACAGTAATAACTGATTTACATAAAATGCTAATGAGTCTCTTGACTTGTTTGGCAATTTGCGCCTCAGGCATGGTAACTGTGGCTCCAAATTTATGATCTAATTTTTATTTTAATATTTTCTTTTAGCAAGTTGTAACCACACTAATTGTTGTCTGCCCAGCGTCCAAATGCTTTTCCCTCCAACCACGCAAAGCCCTTTTGTGTCCTACACAGGCAGGAGGTGGAGTTACGAGCTGGTTTGTTGCAAACCAGGTAGATAAGCCTATGATAACATTCGTGGCTGGCACAGTGCAGTGATTGCAGAAGGCTGGCTCGTGACTGAGGACAGCCATTTATTTCCCTCTGAGCCTCAGTTTCCTCATTTGTGAAATGCTAATTACAGTGACTCCAATATACAAAGCACAAAAGTAGAAGAATTGATATTTATACAAGTGACTCGGTATAATGGGAAGCCTTGGGCCAAAAGACTCAGATAGAAGCCTGAGATCTGGGTCCTGGTTCTGAAACTTTTAGCAAGTGTTGTTGACATCTCTCATCCTGTTTCTTTTCTGTTCAGTAAAATGGATATAATAATAGCTTTAGTCTCTGTCTTACAAGAACTATTGTAAGGAAAGTATTTGATAAACTTGAAAGTGCTATAAAAACGTAAGAGTGCTGCAGTGAGGAAAGAACATTATATGTAAATATATACATACATATGTGTGTGAATTGATATTATTAATAAAGAGACAAGGACAATTGGGAAATCTTGGCACATTGTATAAAAATGATACTATCTCTTATCATTTTTATTGTATTCATGTCCAAGTTAGCAGAGTTCTGTATTTATTTTCCTTCTCTGAGACTGTTTTCTAATTTGTAAAATGGGGATAATACCTGCATAGTATGAGGTATCATATTACTAGGTAGGTAAAGAGGTTTGTAAGGCTTTAGAGAAATGTGAGCTATAATCATGATTCCTGACAAGAGGAATAAACTGTGAAGTCAAAAGAATTCTAGATTTGGAATCAGAATGTGAGTTTGAAAACTGGCTCTCTATTCCTAGCTATATGGCCTTGGGGAAGTCACCTAACCTATCTGTGCCTCAGTGTCCTCGTCTGGTCAATGGAGATAATATCACAGTATTGTTGTGAGGAAAAGAAATTAGATTTTGAATCTTTTAATATAATGAGTCAATGTTATTATTGTTGTTGTTGTTGTTAGAATCAGAGGACTAAAGTTTAGATTTCTGCTCTGCTGCTTAATATTTGTATGATATTGGGAAAGCCACTTAACTTTTCTGAAGCTCAGATTCCTCTTATAGAAAAAAAAAGGAAGGTTGGATTAGATGATCCTTAAGGGCACTTGCTGCTGCAAATCCTGTGACTGAAAGACAGCATGATTTAGTAAAGACAGTGCCGTACTGGAAACCAGCAAGCATGCGGGGTGGATTGTGTGAAAGCAGGTAGTTGTCTTAATACCTTCCACTTCCAGTCTCAGTTTCATCATCTAAAAAACGGATATTACAATACCTATAGCACTTAACCTACAGGGCCGTTGTAAGGATGAAATGAGATAAAATATATACAATGCTTTGCCATTCTTAAAGAGCCATATAAATGTCTGCTTTTATCCTATAATCCTATGATCGATGGCATTTAAAATATCCACTACTATTCCCTATGACCAGGGCTCTCAACTCTGAAAACAGGTGTAGTGTGAATAGAAAAAGAATGCTTCAGTTGTGCTTTCCATTCCCCACAACCGGGAGGGAGCGAAGTGGGCAGAGCAGCCAACGCCGTGGGGATAACTATGGTATGTGATCCCAGGTGCCATTCACTTCTGAGGGGAGAAGCCATACTCTGAATTTCTCATTTCCTCAGTCTTCCCCTGCTTTTCCCTCGCAGTGCTCCCCCCCCCCCACTGGAGCGGACTCTGGAACATGGGAATGAACGGGGGCCCTTTGCTGTGAGCCAGCCAGCCACCCCTGCTTTCTTCCAGGAGATGTCTGCTGCTGGGACTCCAACTTCCCTTGTTTACCCCTGAGCCCTCCAAGTGCGATCCATGGCATTCTTAGGCCATTCTGCCTTCACCCTATTGATGGCTCCCAGGGAGACTTAAATTTCAAAGTCCTGCTACGCATGGTAGCAGTGGCCCAGGCTCGACCCTGTGCTTGCCTGCCTGTCCGCACTGCCTTGGAGAGCCCACAAGGTCACAGGGAGGGAGACAGAGACACGAGGCACAGTGGTGATCAGGATGTATTGCTGTGCTCTTCCTATCTGTCACAAAAGCGATGATTCCATTTTAGTGAAAATCCATTGAACTCAGATCAAGTCAGATGGCTGTTATCATTGGAGACTCAAGAGCTGTCATGCCATAATCGGTACAAATGATCAATGCAAAGATGTGGGGCATGAGGCCACTTAATGGGCTCCACTGAATTTTTGTGTCTCTTTCTAAATTCCTCCAAATTGTTTCACTGAAGTTTCTTTTCAGCTGGTTGGACAGACCATGATAAAACTGGGAGTGATCTTCTATCAAGTCATTTAATAGTTTGCATGGTAAAATGTCTCTCTTTTATTGTATTTTCATTCATAGTAGGTAGTCAGAATAGAAGCCATGATAATGGTAGCACTAATAGCTCACATGACTCTTGCACTTCACAAAATACTGCCTTCACAAAAATTCAGGAGGAAAGTGCTGTCACTATTATTCTCATTTTAGAGATGAGAAAGCCAAGGCTCTGAGAGTTTAAATGAGTTACCCACAGAGTCTTTTTATTATTAGTAACTGCTGGTATTATAAGTACTACTATATCTCCTAAAGCTGCCATGTTTATAACATTTTATGGTTTACTTTCCTCGAGTCACCTCTGAAAAGAGGTCATGTAAAATCAATGTCATGATAAGGCAAGCATGGTTATCCCCATTTCACAGATGTGAAAACCAAGATAGAGAAATGGAAGGACATGCTGATGGTCACAGAGCTAGAAAGTGTCAGAATAAGAGAGGAGATTCAGTTGTAGGATTCTTGACTCCAAAGGCAGTGAGTTGTCTATCCACTATACCACACAGCCTCTCCAGAACAAGAGACCTCCTAAGGACACATGTACATTCATTTGCATGCTCAAAAACATGCACACACATTCTTATCATTACTTTTTTTTTGCCACAAAAAGATAACTAACACTTATTCTGGACACCCTCCATATATAAATCCTCTGATCATAAGATTATTCAGTTACAACACGCAGTGTTAACAGGCACTTCGGCAGCTATTGATCTATTTTTATAGGTAGACTACTTGTATTCTGAGCAAACCCACGTTTGGAAAAGGTTTTATACTTCACTCATCATTGTTAGAATGAAAAACAGACCAACAAAACCCACCATCCAGAATCACTTCAGACTGGTCTTCATGTTACAGATTTATTGATACCAGGAGATAGGGATAAGAATAGGGACTACACTCGTGGTTTCATAGGAATAGGGAACTCCTACTTGGTGGCAGGGAGGGAGGATTTCTTTCAATAACGCAGGTGACCCCTTCTTTACAATGTGTATAGTCTTAAAGAGTTTCCTTGAGCACTAAGAGGTGAAGTGATTTTCTCAGGGACCCACAGTTGAGGGCAAGATGTGGACAGGGTCTGTTTTCTTGACTATATGAGCAGCTCTCTATCCACTATACCATCATATTGACTCTTGTTAAGATCTGAAATTAAAATAACATGACTTTAAAAAATGTTTACTGTGTTGAGAATTAGACTCAATTTTGATGGAAACAAAGGCTGCAGCGATGGAAAGAGTCTGGTCTGTGAAGTCAGTACTGAGACCTGGGCTTGGGTCCAGTCTGTACCACTTACTATTGGATGACCTTAAGTAAGTCAACTTCTACCCTGGATTTCATTTTCCTCTTCTGTAAAATGACTAGTTTTGATTCTATGATCTCTAAGTACCCTCCAAATGCTGACATTCTTGCTTTTTTGAATTGGTTTTTTGTTTTGTTTTGTTTTGTTTTTGGCTAGGCAACGGAGTTCAGTGACTTGTCCAGGGTCACACAGCTAGTAAGTGTTATGCGTCTACGGCCGAATTTGAACTCAGGTCCTCTGGAATCCAGGGCCGGTGCTCTATCCACTGTACCACCTAGCTGTCCCCCTATGAATTGTTTTTAATGATATAAAACTATATTCAAATAATAGTTCTTGGCTACCAAGTTGCTATGACTGGGCTTCCCCATTTAGGAAGAAAAAGAGCAAGGGCATCAAAGAATACGCCAACAATCAGCCTCTGCAGAGGAAACAGTCCTTCAGTCTTATTCTGTGGCTTGGCTACTGTGGCTCAGTTTGTCTCATACTGATGTTGTTCCAGAATAGGTGGTCTGTTGGCTCTTACTCCCAGTGCGTCTGACTCAACTATTCTTCTGATAATTCCATTTTGCTTCTTGCTAGTATAATGAGTCTCTGATTCCATAACATGTAGACCTGATATGCCAAACCTTATTCCACTTGCCTGGTAATTAATTACACACACACACACACACACACACACACACACACACACACACACACACACACACAGTTATAGAAATTGAGGTGTTGGAAAGGCCATTTAGTCCAAAAAGCACCTAGTGTCAGCTTCTTAGAGAAGTTGGCACTTGAAATGGGCCATGAAATACTCAAAATTATAAAGGTGAAGAAGAGCATGAAAGGGCTTTCTGAGGGCCACAGAAAGCAAACATACACAGGGTATGTGTGCAAACATCCATATGACTAAAGCCCAGGGTGTAAGAAGGAAAATTAGGTTTGCTAGGCAGAATGAGGGGAGAATTTATAGGCAGTGTTAAAAATCACAAAAAGGAGTTTGGATTTGATGAGGTAGGCAAAAGGGGAAAACATATCTGTGGCAGGGAAGGAGGATGACAGGGAGATGAATGAAGGAGAGAGGAAGAGACAGAGAGAATAAGAAGGAAAGGAAATGAGTAAGGGGAAAGACAAAGGGAGAGGAGTACAGGGCCAACCTCGACGTCAGTATTGTGACTAGCATCTTCTATAATGCTTTCATTATAATCCATTTAATTTCAAAGAAAAGATTAAGAATATATCAAAGAATTTTACTAATATTAATATTAAAGACACTAAATAATTATCTAACTCATCAAAGCTCAAGGAAATAATGTGCTAAAAGGAAAGGAAAAAATGGATTAAAGGTTCCACCAACCACTGTGTTGTGCTTCAAATACAGTCTCCTCTTCTGAGCATAAAAGCTAAAATTCAGGAATTGGGAATTTGTGAGGAAGTCTTCTCACTAATTTGCTGTAATGTTGTCAGAGAAATGTAGCCTTAGAAGTCCTCCATGTATTAAATGGAACAGGAGAAAAATGCCATTATTTATAAGGTTTTAGAAATGCCATCATATTGTTTTAAGCTGTATACAGTAAAAGGTGACAGGAGCAGAATACTGCATACAGCTCTAAATAACTGAAGCCAATCTGAGTGCCAATGCTAATGGATATACACGTGGAATAAAGCCCTAGTTTAGTGGGAAAACAAAAGAAAACAAATTAACAGTGGAGGAGTAGGGAAAAGGGTTTGAATTCTGGTTTTTCTGTTAGCTAACCCTGTTGCTTCTGTGTGACCCTGGACAAGTGGCTTTTCCTTTCCCGACCTTCATGATATTCCTTTGTGAAAAAGGGACCCCTGCCTCCCCTATCTTTCAATAAAGCACTTTGTCAATCATAAAGCCCTACAGAAGGGGGCAGGGGGTGAGAGGAGAGGTTGTTACTGGAATTATCCCTTTAGATGTGCTCCTTTCAAGTGAGTCGTTTGTATTAACTAGTTATTTGTAGAATTCCTTAGCCAAGCTGGCAGATCTGTTTGGAACTCTCAATCAGATGATGGTGATGTGATTCTCATATTTTTAGATACGGTTGATATTGACATGACCTAAAGACAAGCTGCTCTCCTACTATGATTCTTTTCTGTTACACATTCTGCAAATATATTTAATATACTGTTAAGGTAAATAAAATGATGGCTTTTTATAGTAGAATAAGAGAATGAGGAGGTGAGCTCCTCTTCCAGAGATTCAGCAAATGCATCTTTGGGACAATTCCAATAAAAGACAGGATAGGGATGACTAGGACCTTTTCCTATGTTCATATAGCTTCATTTCTTCTACTAAGTCTCTATATTTTGAGAGTTTTTAACTCCATGTCATCTGGAGACTATGAGTTCATGAGTATTCAATAAGGCTACAGCTATTAAAAGTATTGTGCTTTAAGTTTTTAAAAATTAATGTAATGTCTAGGAGATTGTGGGCAACAGTTCTGTCAAATAATCATGCTTTCAGTGCAGTACAACTATTTTTTTTTGAATTCTCAAGGATATTTTGGGTTTTGTATGAATAACATGAAGATTTGTAATCTAGTAGTTATGAAAGACAGCTTGTTTCTGAGTTCAAGACACCTCACTGCATTTTACTAGTAAATGCTAAATTTCTGCAGTCCTTTGGGATAGATTATATAGTTTCTACCACTTCATTGCATTATCATCACCATTATGATAATATATATATACATATATAAAACATGTTTATATTATTATCATCATCATTAGCATTGATGATAATAACTGAACTGAGAAAGCCATCAAAATCACTTAAAGTAGATTTGTTCGGGGGGGGTGTACAGGTAGGTGGTGCAGTGGATAGAGCTCTGGTCTTGGAGTCAGGAGGACCTGAGTTCAAATCTGACACTTGACACTTACTAGCTGTGTGACCTCGGGAAAGTCACTTAACCCCAACTGCCTCACCAAAACAAACAAACAAACAAAAAAAGCAGATTGGTTGGGCCATCCACAGAGGAAAAAAACAAGTGTGGGTTACATGCTGCAGTGGTATGCAGAGACTATGAAAAGACTCAGAAGCCCTTCATCATATTAGATGGATACCATAGATAGATTTATGAAAAGACAAAGATAAAATGGTTAAAGAATGTTTATAACCAATATTTTGACATACAATGGAAAAAATAATTGAGTTGGCCCTTCAATGAATGGGAAGTTCAGTGAATTAGTTCTTTAGTACATATGGCCTGGGTAGATGACATAGGACGAAAATAGGCAGGACTTAGAATTGAACAGGAAGGGAAGAATAGTTTGAATCACATTTGAGGAACTGTTCAGTGATTTCAATGATCCTGATCTGCTTAACAGAAATAAAAATTCATTTTTTCACCACGAATAGATTTTATGTGAAACTATACAGATAATGGAAATAACAGAGTATTATATCTCAGAAGAATCATAATTGCAGGTGCCCCATAGGACAACAGAAAGACTCATGGTAGCTATAAACAGACTCTAACATATTACCCATGCTGACTTTCACACTCAAAGCCGCATAAAAGCCATCATCATGGCCAGGTATGACTTAAAAAGGAGACAGGTCAGTCCTGTTATAAGATTAAGAAATAAGAGATATATAGCCCATGTGCTATAATGGTCTCTAAGAAATATGACAAAAAACAAAGGAAGGTTTCCATCTTTGGCTTTGAGTGGTTTGTCTATGAAGGATTTATAGAAGGATATAGAATAAAATAATGCAGGCAGGGAAGACATATGGGGGGAGTTGCAATCTGCATGCATGGAATGAATACATATGTTGATGAGATCACACACCTATCCAAGTATAATATTAATAATTTAACCTTTTTTCTATAGCACTTTATGGATTACAGAGCACTTGCCTTATGACATCCCTGTGAAACAGAGCTTCCTATTTGGATCTACACTAATGAAAGGTGAGGAAAGTGGCCTATTGTACAATGTGGAAAATTCTAGGAAGGCCCTGGCCTCTCGCTATCTTTTGTCCCAATCAGGTTTCTCTAATAGATGGCCCTAACAATTCACATTGACAGGGCTTTGTAGTGTAATGAACACTGGGTAGGCTGATGAATGCAGCCACTGCACAGAAAACGTCAGTTCTTTCATTAAGAAAACCTTCCTAAGTTCATTGTATTGAACCAGGATTCTAGCTATTAGGCTGACACATGCCAGAGTCAATTCCAGTTAGATTGTAAGTGACTATTCATGTTCAGCAAATTCAGTTTTAAACATACACATATTTGAAATTTATGCCTTTTTCCTGAAACTCTTTCCTGGAATTTGCTTTTCTCTTTTACATAGAAATGATCAAGAGTGGCATGGGGGGAGGAGGGGAGAGGATACACTCTAATGGTATCATAGCTGAAGGGAAGGTGTGGCCCTATATGTCCAAGAGGAAAGTGATGGTGGGGAGGGGCAGTGAAGGAAGGAACAAGTTAGAGCATCTGATAATGGAGATGCAGAGGATGCCAATAGAAACTAGAAAAAGGAATCCAGATATGGAAAAGCAGAAACTATTGGAGCAGTTAAATTTGCAAATCTAGTATTCTGAGGTCCCTTCCTATTCAGAGGCGCCAAAATCACTTGCTGGCTTGGACATTCAGTGTTTAAGGTCCCTTCCAGATCTATCATTACATAATTCTACCTCTTTTCTACAACTAGTAGTCTTAGAGAGTTATTTAGAGATTATATGGGTTCAAATTCTAGTCTGCCAATAACTCAAGTTATTTTGCCTCTCATTCTCAATTACTTCACTTGCAAAATGGGGATAACAATAACAGCATACCCAATCTCATAGAGTTGTTGTGGGGAATAGTGCTTTTCAAAAATTGTCAAGTGTGACAGAAATATGAGCTACTCATGGCATTACAGTAGTAGTATAGATTTAAATGTAGAATATCAAACTTTCTTCAGAAGGTGACTGGGAGCCTGTTTGGCTCAGTGCTTACAGAGAATTCTTGATCTCTAAAGAACAATAATGCTTTTCTGATAATAAAATTGTTAGGACAATAGTAATGTTATAATGGATTTACATAATATGCAAAATGTCTATGGTGCTTTCCAAAAAAGTACAAGTATTATTATGTCCATTTCACATATGAGAAAATCGATTCTCTGAAAGGTTAATTCATTTGTCCACAGTCACATAGTTAAAGAAGCTGAGCCTGTAATGTAGGACTCGTTTGTTTGTTTGTTTTCTCTGCATCGAGTCTCACCATATTCCAATACACTCTCAGCTCAGTTATCAAGATAGTTTTTCAAAAGCATAGGTCTGACCATGTCAACTCCTGTTCAGTAAGCTCCAGGGGCTCCCTATTGCCTCCAGGATCAAATGAACTCCAGTGTATGACAGTTAAAACTCTTCAGAATGTCCCCTTTCAATCTTTCAAGTCTTCTTACCTTGTCCTCTGCTGCACACACTCTATGAACTCACCGTTCCTTTCCCATGCCATGCCATCTGCCATCTCTGTGTTTTTGCAATTGTTATCACCCATGCCTGGAATGCTTTGCTACTTGACTTCCTCCAAGACTCAGTGGAACTATACTTCAGGTGGTTGGCTTTTCCTGCTCCTCTGAGATGCTAGTGCCTTCCCCTCTGCAATTCCCCTCCCTTGACTTCGTATACATCTTATAGGTATCTTGTTACTTACACACTGTCTCCCCTCTTGAATTGAGATGTTCTTGAGGGCAGAAATTGTGGTGGTTTTTTTTGGGGGGGAACGGAGGCTTTCTTTGTATCCCCAGCACTTATCACAGAGCCTGCCTTAAAACAAATGCATTATAAATGCTTGTTGGTTGACTGAATGACTTAGATTAGTAATTTTTTCCCCCTTTAAATCACAGTATGTCTCCAATTCAAATGTCTGCTTTGAGATTGTTTTGCCAACTCTCCCATTGTCTTCTGAAAGATATGGGGAGGATTATGACCATCCCAGAGAGAATGTGATTTATTGTCACATTCTTGTGACAAATTCTTCTGAGCCTGTGACAAGGCACCAACCCTCCAGAAAGAAAAGGTAGGTGGAGAGCAAGGCCACACCCTTTGCCCTGGAAAAAGGCTGCCCTTGCTGTCTCTGTATACCACTCTACTTATATGTGCATTACAGATGTACATCTATAATTGGGATTTCTAACCCTGGAGGCCTACAAGAAATAAGCTGACAGTTTCAGTGAACTCTAAGCATTTGGGCATTCATTTCTTTCAGTTCAGGGGCAGTGGAGCAGAGGGGAGACTGAGTAGAGTCAGCGCCAGAAGACCTAAGATCAAACCCCAACCCTGCCTTTTTTTTAACCTGGGAGAGCCATTTAATCTCCTGGAGTCTTGCTCTATTGAAGCCCTCTATGTATAAACAAACCCTCCAATAAACGGCAGCTCTTCAATTCAAACCCATGACTTCTAACTCCAAGCCCAGAGCTCTTTAACACGAAATGAAAGAGCAGAAAGCGGAAGGGAGGGGAGGGGGAAATGTGGGTCAAAACAACTTCACTTATTTTTCAATTCTCAAATGCCTATTAAAAGTCCAGCCAAGCCAGGGCTATCAAACTTGCTGACCTTGCTATGACCCTCATTCAAATACTATTCTATTTACAGACATGTGATACTTGTGAAATTTGGCCTTAGTTATACTAACTTCTCTTTTACACTGGATATTTCATCCCCCCAAATAGCACCCAGCTGGGCACTACCACAAAGCTTCCAATCTTAATATCCTGAAAACGGAGGAGGTGGGGAGTCAATCACTATTATTAATAGACAACCACAGGCACGAGACAGTTCACTAACAGAATGAGCCTTCTCCCAAACATATAACGAATAGTTTTCGCCCCTCGCTCAATCCCTCCCAAGCGTCCCTGACCCTCCCCCACCCCTCAAAGTTTTACTTTCAGGAGAGATTTATTACAGAGCTGTCAACACAATAGTACATTTACGGAAAAAGATAGAAATAAGGAACACCTTACAAGAAGATACTGTAGCCAGAGCTAAGTCATAAATGTTTGATAAGGAATGAGCAAGCCTAGACAAATACCTGTTCAATCCCACTTTGTATTAGGCAGATAAAGTCATACAGGAAATCAATGTGATGTATTGAAAGGAAGAAACAGCCCAGCTCGGGGGATCAGGATGTGTGCTATTATAAATCGGTTGCTGCATATAAATACTTTGGAAAGAGAGATCAACATTTTCTTATTTACTTATTTTGGGGAGGGCAAGAAGGTAAAAAGCCGGGCTGATAACCCACTCAATTTGTCAATCAGTGGGTGAACACACAGGGAGCACTTGAGAATTTCACTGTTTCAGTCTGTTCTTCAGAGAGGCCCAGATTGTCAGAGCTAGGAGGGCTATATCAGAACTGTAAGGAACTTGGAACACAGAATGGACATACACTATCAGAACATAGAGGGGTTGGGACCCAAGTGATCACCTGGCCCCGTTCCCTACTTTGACGAGAGAAAAATGAGACCAAAAGGGAGTTGTGTACAGTCACAAAGGAGGTGACAGCCAGAATTGGCTTTGATCTCCTGTCTACAAGTCCAGTGCTCCTCCAACTGTTCCACATTGCTGAAGAGAAGGAACTAGGGGTTACCCGGAAAGCCAGAGCTAGGACCAAGATCGGGAAGTTACAAGGAGGCAATTTTTGAATGCATCTAAGGATGACCTTGCTAAGTGCTAAAGATGTGTAACAATTCAATATGATGCTTCAGCACAAAATGGGTTATCCTCACTGGAGTTTTTCAAGTGGGAGTCATGTTGTAGAGGATTTTTGTGCTGCAGGTAGGAGTTAGGCTCTGAGATTCTGTAATTCTATAAAGATCTTTGGTGAACTGCAAAGTCCTCCCTAGTCTTAGGCCAACTCTGAAGATGGTTCAATGAAGTATGCTGATGATGGTCTTTGTAGAAATTAGAGTAAAAGTAACAGAGGTTACATTGTGACAGACAACAGTAAAATATCTCTCTAAAGACCTCCCAATAGCAAATCTACAGAAAACATAAACACTCTAAATGCCCCTACAGTGAGTGATGTGCTTGTTTTGAAATGAAATGATATAACTCTGACGCCTATTCACCCCTAACACATTTATTATGCTTCTTGTATGTATTAGGATCTATGTCAAGATCCTTTGACAAAAGATAAAAACGAAAACAATTCCTCTCCTGAAGATGTTTATCCTACAAGTCATCCAGTGAGTTAGATGTGGGATTAAAAGAGAGGTCTTCTTCTTTCCAATTTAGCATACATGTTGAACCTATGATGCTTCAGAAGCACCACTCTCACAAATGAAGTGCCATAACAAAGAAGTTGGGAACGACAGACTTCAAGATATATTTATTAAGTAGCTACTGAGTGCCACCTACCATATTAGGGGCTAGGGAAATAAACACAAAAGTAAAAACAACAACCACCACCACCACCAAAAAGCCAGTTCCTGCCATCAAGAAGCTTTCATTCCAGTAGTGAAATGCAACATGTTTATATATATGAACATACAGGCTACGTACAGAATGATTAGGCAGCATGAACAATTCAGGGACTTGAGAAAGGCCTCTTGAAGGTGACATCTGAGTTAAATCTTGAAAGGACAGAAGCTCCAAGAATCGGAGGTGAGGAAAGGCAAGCATGGAATGGAGGAAAGCCTATGCAGAGATGGAAGGAGAAATGCCATGTGTGGGGAAGAAAGTCACTTTGGCTGAACCAAAGAATGGGCGGAAGAGTAATAGGTAACTAGCTCAGAAAGGGAGGTGAGTGCCAGATTAAGAAGGGCTCTAAATGCCAGACAGAAGAATTTCCATGTTATCTCGCAGAAACAGAAGATAGTGACATGGCTGAGCCAAGCTTTAGAAATATCAGTTTGGTAGACCTGGAGGCTACATTGGACAGGAAAGAGACTAGGCACAGGGAAACCAAGTGGGAGGTTATTACAATATTCCAGATCAAAAGTGATAAAAACCTGCACTAGAGTCATTGTAGTGGTAGCAGAGACAAGCATGAGAGATGTTCAGGAGATAGAATGGAGATGATTTGTCAGCTGATTGGATATGAAAAGTAAGGAAGAGTAGAGTCAAGAATGACTCAGATTGTGAACCTAGATTAATGGAAATGTAATGATATTAGGTATTTTTGTGGAGAGTAGGGTTGGCTGGCTGGTGTGCAGTTATTTCTGCTCTATCCTCCTTCCTTGATGAAGAAGGCAGAGCTGAATTCTTCCCAAGCATTCCCTATCTCCTGGGGTGATGGTGGTACAGGTTAGGGTGTGATCTTTTATTCAGCCACTTCTTCCTCCTTCCCATCTTCTTTCTCTCTAGAGATTTAATAAGTTACTTCCTTGTTACAACAATTAGCTCACTTTTTAGCCTAGCGGCAGTATGAAGATCCTTAGGTCCAAGTGGTCCTCTACACTGCTGAGTTCGTACCAGATGAAAAGTTAGCAGTACAATCACAACAATTCAGAGCTTCCAATTAAGAAAATTCCTACCTTTGAAATAGAAGTCTGGCTCTCTGTCCTAACTTAATTTTTTTAAAATTCCATCAAATCCCTGTTCTCTCTATAGTTGAATGATGAGGAGGATACAGAAATTATTTAGGTAAAATAAATGATTAGAGTGTATTACAGTGTCTGTTATGGGATAGCCTTGGGGTGAAGAATTTGGGGAAAGAACAGATGTTTTTCGAAACTTCCCTGTCTTTGAAAAGCTGAGTAATACCAGTAGCTTCAGCGTGAGGTAGCTAGGTGGTCCAGTGGCTACAGGGCTGGGATCTGGCATCAGGAAGACCTCAGCTCAAATGTAGCCTCAGATATTTTTAGCTATGTGATTTTGGGCGAGTCACTTCACTTTCATCTGCCTCAGTTCTCTCATCTCTAAAATAGGGATAATAATAGCACTTACCTCCCAGGATTGTTGTGAGGATAAAATGAGATATTTATAAAGTGCTTTGCAAATCTTAAAGTGCTATATAAAAGCTAGCTATGCTGCTAGTGCTGCATCTGTACAGCCCCATGACAAGCCCAGATGTGAGCCTACCCTTCTCTGCTACAGCACCATCTTCCTTTCAGTTGTTACATCTGTGCCATTGAGGCTTTCCAGTTTGACTTGCTAATTCCCAGGTAGAATGGGAATGGCTTCTCCCATTCCTTCCTATCAGTGTGCTCTCAGATAGGCTTACCAGTATCTCCTTTAAAATTCCTGGGCGTGACTGAAATCCCCCTTCTGATTCAAAGATTATGACAATTTGAACTGCTCTCAGGGCAGTGAGAGAATGCTTTCCCCTCTTAACGAGAACAGAAATAGGAAGTAAGGAGGAGGTATGAGTTTAGGGGGAAAGAAAATTCGTTCTGTTTTAGAAGATATTGAGTGTGAGATGCTTATGTAACATCCAGGTTGTGACATCAGGTAGACTACTGCAGATGTGGACCTGGAGCGCTCTCTCTCTCTCTCTCTCTCTCTCTCTCTCTCTCTCTCTCTCTCTCTCTCTCTCTCTCTCTCCCCCTCTCCCTCTCTTCTTCCCCACCCCACACCTGCTCTTCTTCCTTCTCCCCCTCACTCTTCCCCCTTCTTTCTCTCTCTCCATACACACACGTAAACATACATACATACATACATATATCTACATATAAAGGCATAACATAGAGCACAGTATGAAAGAACCAAAAAGAACTTTAGACCATAAACCAAACAATGTGCAAAGCGGAAGCGGCCACAGTTAGTCTAGTTCAGCATCCTGACCTCCACACAATGCATGAATCTTCTCTACTGTACTTACACACAGACTGTCCATACTCTTATAAGCGGTTATCCAGGCATCCTTCAACATCTCTGGTGATGGGGATGGGAGACAGTCTGGTTTAGTGCATTGCTAAATCACTATATAAATTCTAGTTTTTCTTACCATTTTTATTATTACTGTTACTATTTGGAGCTTACTATCTATCAAAGCAGTTGATTCCACTGTTGGACAGATCTACAGTCATGGAATCTTACAATTAGAATTACAGATAACCTCAGAGGTCATTTAGTTTTACATTTATCTAAAAATGAATCCCTTCTGTAATGTCCCTATAAAGTAGGCAGCCAGTCCTCACTTAACAACCTCTAGTGACAGGGAATTCACTACCTTGGGAGACAGCTGATTCTAATGTTTTCTCATGGCTCTAATTATCAAGAAAATTTTCATTCAATGAAAATGAAATTTCCTTCTCTTCATCTCCTCCCTCAACCTCATTCATAGTTGGTTTTGGTTCTGTTCTCTGGATCCAAGAAGAATAGCTTGAATTATTGTTGGCCCTTATAGGTCTCCAAATATGGTGATGGTGATAATATCCCACTTAATTCTTCTCTTCTGCAGAAATGTATTTTAAAATGCTCTTTATTTTGTAAATACACACAATATATTTAGCCAGTCATAGTTGTGGTATTTGTGATAAGACAACAGGCATGCGAGACAAGTGTTTGTAGATTATAAAAAAGCAACATATGAACTGAAATCAAATCAAGAGCCTGAGGATGATTTAAAAACTCTCAGAAACCTATGGCATACATTGGAAGACAAATGGTGACTTTAAAAAAATCACATTAAAATATCATTCTCTATCTATCTCTGACATGTAGCTTTAATTCTAATATAGACACAGACATCAGCCATGTCATTTTTCAAATACTTTTGAGCACTCACGAAATGCGAGGAAAATTTTCCATTTTAAAAACTAAACAGAAGTTGCCAGTTTTCTCAAAGTTGGCTTCATATGATCTTATTAACTGAAAGGGACCTTTGAGATGATCTCGTCCAATTTTCTTATTTTACTGAGGACAGAACTGAAGCATAGCAAGGGAGATGCAGCCTTCCTTGGGCCACACAGAGAGCTGATAGCAGAGCCTGGACTTAAAGCTTTGGCCTCAGACCAGTTCTAACAATCTATATTCTAACAAAAACTACCTTACATTTAAATAATGGTTTAAGGATTATAAACAATGCTTTCCCACAATAATCTTATAAGGCAACTAGTTTATTTATTATTATTATTATTTATCATTCCTATCTTTCTGATGATGACATGGAGGTTCGGACATCAAGAGACTTGCCCATGATCATATAGCTAATGTTCGAATTCAGATCTTCTGAATCCATGTCCAGTTTTCTTTTTACTAAACCACATTCTCTGTTCTAAGATTTCTTCCAGTTTTGATACAGTATGCTCTGTGTAGAAAATTCTCAGTTCTAAAATTTTCTGTTAATTTTTAAATTTTAAGTTAAGATTCTGTGTTCTAACACTTTACATGTTGATCTTGGCATTCCATGTTATAATGTGCTATGTTGTAAAGTTCCTTCTAGTTCTCACATTCTAAATTCTATGTTCTAATATTTGGTTTTCAAAGGTTTTCTTTTCAGTTCTTCCACCTGGTACCCTCAGCCCCGTCTAGTTTAAGGCTGTTGAAGTCCTAATATTCTATGATGTATAATCCAGCATATTAAGGCTTTTTTCCTATCTTATGTCATATTCTAAAGTTCATTCCAACTTTAACACATATTGTATGTTCTCTTCTTTCCATTCTTCCTTCTCTTTTTCTACATATGAAGTTAGCCCAGTGAGTGCCAAAGAACAATGACTGGAACACAGACATTTTGCTGTGGACAAAATAGCTGACCTGATATCTTTCTGGGCAGTGAGGAGCTGTGGAGCTAGTTGCTTCAGACTTATTCATTGTAGTGTCCAACATGCACCAAGAGTCAGAAATGGAGCTGGTGGTAAAAGTCAGGAAGAGAAATGTTGCTACCCATTCACAGGATCAATGCAAATTATACCTTCGTCACCTAAATATAGCTCAACTTCCACAGAAGATTTTGCAGCCCAGATTTGCTTATGCTTGTTTGGTGATAACCCTTTGCAGCACAACATATCAGAAAATTCAATAATAGGAACCACAGCCAGGAAACAGTAAATAATTAATTGCCCTCCCTCCCAGCCGCTTGCATTTCTGTTGATATAAATGACCGTATAATTCCAAACCCAATTATCACTACTTAGCCATTCCATTTTGTACTTAAAATCCCACAAAATTAAAGTGCATCAATTGTTAATGGTAATAGACCAGACAGGGATTAAAGATTATTTTAATGTTTATTTCCTGTCAAGAGATCTTTGGGCAGGAAACAACACAGACAAAAGACTGGACCTGTAGATGACATTCATATATTTAAATATCTAACTTCTGAAAACATTATGGATATAATTACCTGTTTAATTTACTTGTTCCCTCAAGATACAGACAGTTGCTCATGCCAACTTGATTATAGCAAGTTCTCAGAAAGGAAAGGAATTACGCTTTAACACTGTGCATATGGTTTAATCTTTAGAAATCCAATCAACACATATTTGCTCAGTGGCTACTGTGTATCATGATGGTTGCTACGTGCAGCATGCCTATGGCATTACTGGAATTATGAATTTATAAGTAAGTATAGGACATTCCAGGTGTATCCTAAAGGGGAGCATCTGGCTTGCAGACACTTAAAAAGATGGCTGTGTGTGAAATAATAACTCTAGTGATAAAAGAAAAGATATACGGTGGGTTTGAGAAGGCAGCACCACGGAAGCAAAGATAAAGGAATACAAAAATATAGGATTTGGGTTCAAATCCCAGATATACTACTTACTATCAAGATGAGCTTAGGCAAATCAACTAATAATAATAATAACTCACATGGATGTGCCACCAAAAGGTGGACAAACCTTTCTGAGCCTCAGTTTTCTCACCTGTAAAATGAAGGGTTGGATTAGATAATCTCTTTAAATCCTATAATTGGCATTGTAGAAAAGGCATAAAAGCAACATCAAGGCTATTCATGAATGGAATGGAAGAGCAGATCATGTGGCAGAGCAAAAGATAATAGATGTGCTACTGGTGTGCTGTGTGGTGTTCTACTCACAAAGCAAATTAAAAGAATAGCAGGGAAGACTCCATAACACATCATGTACTCCTTACATTGAGGATTTATGGACAGTGATAGATAAGAACTACACAGGATAAGAAGGGTTACTACAGACAGGTTTGGGGAAGATTCACATGGATGAGATAATGAATCCAAGTACTGAAGTTCACATTTCTGCTCTCAGTCTTATAAAACAGTTTCTTCCAAACATTCAGTCAGTGCGACCAGGCTCCAAATCTCACTTCTGACACATACTGGGTATGGAAGCCTTAGAAGGTCACTTACTTCTCAGTGTCTTTGGCAACTCTCTAAGACTCTAAGCTGCTGAGAAGAAACTGATCTTCCTCTCCTGGGAGTTCCAATGCTGGTAAAATCACAGGTCCAATCCCTATGTTTGTCCTGTCATTACAGCCTGCCTGTAAATAGGAGTCAGAAGATCTGGGTGCCAGTCCCTGCTCCTCCACTCTTTCAGAGGTGTGATAATAGTTCCCCAAACCTTTATGGTGTAAGGTAGGTGTGTGCTCCTGCCGGTCAATTTTCATGCTTCCATTGTTACTTGAGCCTCTTTGTTATAAGCTACAGCTGCAAAGAAAGCTCCAAAGTAGGGCTAGAGTTTATTTCTAATTGTTATAAGGGTCATCATTTATTACTGCAACTACATGCTGACTGAAGCTATAAGGTCAGGAGACCAACAATTCCTATTTTATCTTGGCAATGCTGACTCTTACTAGTTATGTGACTTTGGGAAAGTCATTTTACCTCTAGGTCTCAGTTTCTTCATGTGTAAAATGAAGGGTTGGAATTAGATTATGTTAAATTCCATTGCTCTTCCATATCCTATGACCTTAAAAATCACCACTCTCTCTTCATATGTCCAATGAATCATTCCATCCCACTCCACCCTTACAGTGGAACTATTTTCACTCAATAGTGATTTATGTGATGGCTGATTGCATTCAAGCTGACATATATGGGTATTTAAGAGTCTAATTCAATCATTATAGCTTTTCTGTAGGCATAGAGGAACCACATCCTTCCGGCATCTCTGGGCTTTTGGACTCATTTGCCTCCTGTGTTTAAATAGTCTTCTTCTCCACACACATTAAACGGGGCAATTTAAGCCAAAAAAGAGGTGTGTGATAAGTAGTACACTCATGCTCCAAAGGAAAAAAGCTTGCAGCCCTCTCATCTGAACTTAGGATTGCTTGGCACCTGTGCACTAGGGCAGTGCTCCAACCTGGTGGTGAACATGATATTTGAACAGATGGGTAAAGGTATTAGCAGTCAAGGGGCTATCAATTGAGGGTGTTAAGGGAAGAATTTCTAAAGGAGAAAAGCCAAATATCTGTCAGTTCTAGACTTATAAGCCCTCCCAGTTTTGAGATGCCACAGTGCCACAGGAGCTCTGAATACTGTCACCATGCAACCTCTCAGAAGTCCTTCTGGATTCTCCTCTCCCTGTCAGTTTCCCTGCCCTAAGTCAATAACAAATTTCTCCCTCCTGAGACTCCATAAAGCATTTAGTAGGACTGGCTATTACATGGAGATGAACATTTACAATTCTTCTATATAATGATAGAAACTTGATGTTTGAAGGGAGCACAGAGGTCTAACTGCACCTGAACAGGAATACCTTGTACCACTGAAGCTCTTAATCTTTTTTGTGTCCTGAACCCCTTTGGCAGCCTAGTGATGTGCATAGACCCCTTCTGAGAATAATGCTTTTTTAAATGCATAAAATACAATGTATAAGATTTCAAAGGAAATGAATTATACTGAAATGCAGTTATTAAAACTTTTTTTTTAAAGTTCACATTAAGAATCCCTGACCTATAACATTCACGATTAGTGGTCACCCATCTTGGCAGAAGGATACCCAGGGACCACCTCCTGAGGTAGTCCACTCCCTCTTACACAAACCTCTAATTGCTAGGAAGCTATTCTTTAGATTGAGAAAAACTTCCTGGCCTACCAGATTACCAGAAAACATAAGCAGTAAAAGACAAAAAGGTATTTCACAGCTTTGAGAGGGAACAGGAGGTAAAGGGAAGCACATTGGATTGTCAAAAGAATCTGGCTTCAAATTCCAGATTTGAACGAACTACATTATTTTGAAAGGTTTATACAAGGATCACAATATGGAAGAGATTTCCATACTACGTCTACTCATGCTCACAAATAATTGGCTTAAAAAAACTTAAAGTTCTATGAGTCACTGAGATAAGGATTAAATGGAAAGGACTAGTCTCTACACTTCACTCTATTGGGCAAGCATGAAATTAACAGCCAGATTAGAATTCCGGCTCTGACATTTACTGGGCAAAGTCACCAAAGTTCTCTGAGTTTCTGTACAATGGACATAAGATGTGAGAGTTAGCAGAAGGGCTGTCCTTAGGGAATGGCTCCATGGAAAGAGCAATAGAGGTTTCTTCTGTACTTTTGTACACATTGACAAATTATATGTTATTTGGGTCTTCATCTTATTTCTCCACAAGATCTGAGTTCTCTGAGGGCAAGGATTATGTTTTACATATACTCTTACTTTAATGCCAAGCATGAGGCTCTCTATTTAGAAGGGTCTAATCAAGATAAATAAAGGCTTGTTGAGTTGAATTGAAGCAAAATTCCTTTCCTGCTCCATGTTAATTTGGCTACATGCTGAATGAAGTAAGGTCTGGACACCAACAATTTCCATTTGCTCTTTATCTAGGCAACTCTCTCACAAAATTCAAAGTTGAGCATTTGTCGGCTAGCGGAGATTTGTGAGCATGGGTAGACATGGTTTGGAAACCTATTCCATAACCTTTCACCATGCATAAAATTTACTGTGAATAGAATTCCTAAAAGTCCATGTTCGCCTCTGATTTAAAACTATTAAATCTGGCTTCACAAGAACACTTCCATTATAATAAATACATCACTATGACAACATATGCTAATTAGACGAATTCAAAGAACAGATTGAACAACCTATACATGAAAAATGCATTGGCACATGAGTATCAGATTCATTACACTGAGTTTTTTTATTCAAGTTAAGTCACAGATCTTGTGCAAAGCATTTTGTAAAGGGGGCCTGCACCATAAGAGTTGTAATGGCAACCAAGAATACCAAGATATATACCAATCCCAAATTTGAAAGGTAGCATGGTCTAGTGGTAAGATCACTGACCAGAAGATATAAGTTCAAGTCCTAATTCCAATGCTAATCAACTTTGTGAACCCAGGCAAACCATTTAAACTCTTTGATGCTGAGTTTTTCCATTTGTAAAATGGGCTGATAATACGTGCACAATTTACCTCATAAGGTTATTGCAAGAAAAGCATTTTGTAAACTTTAAAGGGTTATGTAAATTTGAATTCCTATTTTTGTTATTGATACTATGTGAAAATTCTACCTGTAATCATTGGGCACATGGGAAATCTCCCTAACATATGGAATTAATTTTTATTTCTGTATAAACAGTTGCTCTGTGGATTTTGGAGAAAAGAGAATGATAAACAATGCATGTGTGTGAGTGATCTCAACTTCTATGTCTGTCTTCTATGAACACATGAGATAACAGTAGTTAGCATAAGATAAGACAGTCATTGGGAGAGCACATGGTCCAACCTGAGCCTCAGTAGGACTTCCTCTACAAAATCCTTAACAAGTGACCATCCAGAATCTGTTTGAAGAACTCCAGGAACACTTATGATAACCATCACATACTGCCTTACTTCAGTGAAAGCAATGGTCACAGGTTTAAAGCATTCCCAACCAGCCCCAAACTCCACTTCCTTTATTTTACTTTACTGTAAAATGAAACAAAAAACAAAACCATGCAATATGGAAAAAGTAAAATAGTATTTTCAAACGTGATGTTAAAAAAAACTGGGATTGGGTCTCAATTCTGACACTAAGTAGCTAGTATTTAATGTCATTTTATATCTCTGAGCCTCAGTTGTCTTCTCCATAAAATGGGAAGAATAAATCTTTTACTTCTTACTTGAAAGGGTTATTGTGAAGGAAGAATATTTGGAAACCATAAAGTGCCAGTCAAATGTGATTTGCATGACTGAAAAACGAATCCCATTGGACCACAGATGGCCAAAAACAATGGGATGATCCAATGGCCAAACTATTCAAACAGGGATATAAACGATAAGTAGAGGATCATCAGCCTTGTTCTGATGAGTGACATCGTGTCTGAATATGAATACATGAGAAATGAGAGCCATACAGAAAGGGGAAGTTGATATTTAAAGTAGCTGATTGGGAAGTTAATAAGCTCCCTCTTGTTCTAAGAGACTTGTTTACACATACACTTATTCTGGAGGGAAAAAATAATCGAGCAATTATATGAATATACTATTCTGAGTCACTGGCTATACTTGAAAACCACGATCCAGATTCTCCATAAAGTGGAGCATCTGATGAAAAGATATTTCATCAGGCTGATTGTTGTAGGTCCTCCAGAAGCCCCAGATAATTGATTTTTTTCTAAAAATCTGTGATTTCATCAGTGAGGATACTTCCTCTCTATCTTCTAGAGGACATCCTCCCTTTAACAGGCAGTATTCATGTATTGTGGTGAAAAGGAATACCACATTATATCTGGTAATGGGCCTCCCCACCTTAAGCTAGGGTGGTCCTCTGATTAAAAGACACACACACACACACACACACACACACACACAGAATATATTGGGGCCCAGCACATGAAGCATTTCTAACTAAAATAGAACATCTCAGACCTTTTCCTCTGATGCCCTAACTGATGACAACTCAGAGTTACTGTAAAGTCACAATGATGAAGCCCTGGAGAAAGGGCTTCAGTGGAGGACAGTGGTCCGCATCTCTTCAGAAGCAAATTGCCACACTGCTAATGCATATTTCCACAAAGCTATATGTGAATCAGAGAGGAAATGGCATTTTGACTCATTTGAAGCCTAATTTATCCCAATCCCATATGGAAATGATGTGTTCACCCACTTTCTAACACTGTTCTCACCTATGTGATTTTCTCACAAGCATTATTTTAGCTAAGGTAATAAATACCTTAGAATGAATCACCATTAATGAGGTAGAAACACACAAAAAATGCAACAAAAGGTGAATAAGTAATGAAAAACAATACAATAAGTCAAAGCAAATGAAAAGAAAGGCATGATATTTCTGAAAATCATTACTTCACATTTCTTCTTTTAAAAGTTAAAAACATATAAAAACAATGTCATCAAAAAAACAAACCAAACAACCTTTTGATATTTTTAGCTTGGGAAGTAACATGAGGGAAGAGCATGACATTTCCCCATACTTGTTTTTCTTGATCAAGGATTATTCGGAGGCATGATGTGAATTATGAGTTAGTAGCATGAGAATTATGATGTCTATTTTACTGATGAGGAAACTTAAGCTCAGAAATTTCAAAAGCATACGGATGGCGTAGCAGGCAGAGCAGCTGAAGCTGGCATCAGAAGACTTGGGGCGGAGTCAAAGGGCTGTTCCTTACAAGTTAGGTGACCATAGTCAACTCACTTCCTCCCTCCGGGCCTGAGTAGGAAGAAAGGATTTGATGAGATGATGTCTAAGGTTCCTTCCTTCTGGTTCCAAAAGTTGTGTGATTTTCCTGAATGAGAACTTTGATTCAGAGCTTCCAACTCCAATGCTGGTGTTCTTTTCACTGTACCAAATTATGACTCATCCATAGAATTGGCCAAAGCCTTCTGCAGGACCTTTCTTTTAAGGGAGAGGATGTGTGATATTACTACATTACAAATTATAAATAAAATACATTATGAATGTAAAAATTATTACAATATGTGCTATTACACAGGAAGTTGAGGGATTTTCTAAGTATTGATTTAATGCCATGAAATTATTTTAGTTTGTTTCTTCTCCCTAATGCTAAGCCATAACTATGATAGCAGTAGACATTTATAAAGTATATTAAAGTTTATAAAGCACTTTACATATTTATGTCATTTGACCCCCACAACAATTTTGCATGGTGGGTACAAAAGTTATTATCTCCAGTTTTACAAATTAGAAGACTAAAGCTCAGATCACCCAGCTAAACAGAGGCAGGATGTGAACTCAAGTGTTCTTCATTTGAAGTAGGGAAGGGAACAGGCATTTAATAAGTACCTACTATGTGCTAGGTACTATGCTAAGGCCTATATGACCACCAACAAAAACAGTAACAATAAGAATAAGAATAACTAACATTCATAGAGCACCTACTGTGTGCCAGGCACTGTGCTAAGTACTTTATAAATATTATCTCATTGGATCCTCACAACAACCCTAGGAGTTAAGTGCTATTACTATCCCCATTTTACAGTTTCATTAATTCAATAAACATTTATGTAGCACCTGTGTGCCAGGTACTGTGATAAGCACTATAATAAGTCATAATAATAATAATAATAATAATAATAATAATAATAATAATAATGATGATGATGATAACAACAACTACCATTTATATAGTGCTTATTATATGCCAGACACTGGGCTGAGCACTTCATAATTATTATCTCACTTAAGCCTCACAACTCAGCAAAGCAGGTGCTATTATTATCCTCATTTTACAGATGAGGAAACTGAGGCAGACCTAGGTTAAGTGACTTGCCCATAGTCACAGAGTTGGTAAGTGTGTGAGGCTGTATTTGAACTCGTATCATCCTGACTGCAGGCAGGCCTACCGCTCTCTGCACTGTGGTGCCACCGAAGTGCCTCTTGTACAGCTTGCAAGAGATGGCCTGTTAATTACCTTTATTTACCTTTTACTTTTCCGATCAGTCTCATCCTTCTTGAAAACAACTACCATAATTCGTCCTTTCGTTCTGGTTTTTTTTAAACAGCTCACCCAGTGCCAGTGCCTATTGGAGAAAGGCCTGTATTCACTGAAACCTCTGCTTCCCAACACATTTTCAGGCCCCAGGTCTCTGATGAATGAAGAAAAATGTCTATGAAGAAAACAGAGACCTTTTTTGAATCTTCTGAATCAGGAAATCACTCTTGGATCTTTCTGAAAGTACGTACTGAACTAAAAGGACATGTGGGTCCTCCAGCACCTGGTGACTTTGTGACCTTGAACAAATCGCTGTCCCTCTCTGAGTCTCTTCAGGTCACCTAGCCCCAGAGCAGGAGAGCCAGGATTGAATCCCTGCATCCTGAATGAAAGGCAAACGCAGCCTCCACTACAAAATAAAAGGTTATCAGTCATCCAGTAGAAAGCTTGTGTTGAAGGAAAAGCTCTTTAGAAGACTGTGACCCTGGCTCCATTCTCTGACTTTTCTTCCATACTAAGCCTAATCCCGATACTTACCATTTCATTTATGTGGTTCCTGAAATTTGGCAAAGCGCGTTGGTGCGCTCACTTTGCATCCTCACAACAACCCTGTGAGGTGGGCAATGTTATTTCCCCCATTATCCACACATTTGTAGAATGGGGCAAAGCAAAAATGGTGAATCCTTTGGGCAAAGAGATATGGAACAGAAGGGAAATACTTTCTAGTTATGGCCTTTAGGCAAGAATTAGGGCATTTAATGAAACAGCATACGCTTTGTCTTTTCAGCAGTGTTCAGTTCTGTACATTGCATTCTAGCAAGGACGCTGGTAGGCTGGGGCACATATAGCAGTGGCCAGCCCAATCTCAGCAGAGGACTTACATGGATTTAGCCTAGGGAAAAGAAGACAGGAACAGCAGGGTTACTACGAAAACTTCCTAATTATCAGCTGTGTCTAAAAGGGTAAGGGGTTGCCCTAACAAGAACTGAGTTTTTCATCAGTGGAGATATGTATTTGAAGCATATATCTTTTATGGCAGATGCTGTAGAAACTTTCTTGTTGAGGTTTCATTGAAATAAGTTCTCTTTGAGGTCCCTTCTAGCCCAGAAATCCTAGGAGGAACTCTCTTCTCACTGCAGAGAAATATTTATCAAGATGTTGTTCTGAGAAGATCTTCTCTTTCGTAATAATAATAGCTGGCTTTTATGTAGCACTTAAAAGTTTGCACAACGCTTTAAAAATGTGACCAGGCTTTTGAGCATGCCTACTTTTGTCTACTCGGAGCTCACTGAATCTCTTAGCACACGGGTGGGGGCAGACTCCTTGACTGGCTTCCTGCATCTTTAAAAGTGGGGAGCCCGAGCAGTTAGCTCTCTTGTCCATGCTTTCCATCATCTTCTCTGTGACTCTCACGTGCTGTGCCCAGCATGAACGCCATGAACCAAATCAGTGAGAAGGGAGCAATTTCCTTCCATTGTTTACCTCTCTTTTACACCCAGCTCTGAGAAATGAGCTTGGGGTGTTTGTTTCTGTTCTAAGTTGTTTGTCCTCAGTTTCAAGTGAGTAAAGTGATCCTTACAGGAAGGGGAGTTTGAAACATGGCGACCTTGGAGCCAGAATTGCAGGCCCAGTACAGCGACAGCCAGATAGCCGTGGAAGTCCTGAGAAGCCAGGGTGCCTAGGACTTGAGCCCAAGGCAGTCTCTTTTCCCTTCCCACAGAATGAGGGAGGTGCAAAGGGGCAGGGGAACATTGCTTTGTGTTTGGGGTAGTATGTTTGCATATTTGTGATTATGCCTTCTGAAGTAAATATTCCTCTGTAAAAGCGCCACTGTGTTACAGAAATACTATCTCATTCTATCCTCACAATCACCCTAGAAGGAAGGGACTGTTATCATTCCAATTTTATATAGAGAGAAATTAAGGCAGGCAGACTTGTTTAAGGTCATCCACCTAGGATGTATTATATGCTGGATTAGAACTCAGGTCTGTCCAAGCTTCTATCTATTGTGCCACCTAACTGCTTCATTTCTTTCAGAAATGTTCTTTCAAGCCCAGTGCTCTCTCTGGGTCACAGGAATATAGTAATTTGAAGGGACCTCAGAGGTCACCCCAATAATTTGTTGTACAGATAAGGAAACAGATCCTAAATGACTAGGTCCATTTCCAAAATAAAATACTTAAAACTGCATGAGGGACGAAGGCATAGCCCCTATCCCAAGGACCATATGATTGTGCGTACACCGGTATGACTTGTCGGGCCAGAGGCCACTGTTGGGAAAGCTGTGATTTTTCATAAAGTATCATCAGCATATTAAGCACACTGGAGGTTACTAATTATAGCCACTGCCTCATGCTGGGAAGAAAATATTTCGTGAGAAAAAAAAAATATCCCATACCACACTTGAGCTGCTGAGCTAGCACTGAGTAATATGAATAAACTCCATGGGTACTAAGAGTCCAGGGCTTCCTTTTAAATCAGTTCCTAGAAGCCAAGGAGCCAGTATATCATCGTGAGACAATCATTTATAATGGGACCATTATTAGGAGCCAAGATATAAAATTTTTACACGAAACAGCCTTATAAGCAGATTTAATGTGTGGCTGATTAACTCCCATACTCCACTGGGGGCTGGAAGGCTCAGGGGAGTGGTAATGAGATATGGAGTCATTCACCTCCAGGTCACAGGTTCAAATCCAGCCTGCATCAAAAGGCACCTAATTGCCACATTTACTGATGCCTCCACAAAGCCTAAACAGGCATAACAGTTACTGTATTGTTTCTGAATACTTTTTTGGGTGGCTGGGGGAGGGAAATCCAAAATACTGGCTGGTACTAAGACAGAGATGTGTGTGTGGTTCTCATTTTAAGTACTAATTCAGAATTAACTAGGGGTTACGGCGTTGGGATATAATTTCAGTGGTTTCATATTACCCACAGGATACAACAAAATGAACTCTTTTGCCTAGCAGTTAAGGAAGCCAGCGGCTTCCACAATCTGGTGTCAAAACTACAGTGTAGTAGCCATGGAAAGAACACTGGATTTGGAGTCGGGGTTGAGTTCAAATATGACATATTTCCTGTGTGAGACTTAGAGGAATTCATTTAAACTCTCTGGGCCTTTATTTCATTGTCTATAAAAAGTGGGAAATAGACTCGATGACTCCAAGGTTGCTCCTTTCTCTAAACTTAATAGCCTCGTAGTGTCTTCACCATCTTTTGAGCATCCTCACAGGCTGGGTGCTCTATCCTAGCCATCCTTCCTCCATCTTTCCACCTGTTGAATTCTTTCTCTTCCTTTAAGATCCCGCTAAGGTGTCACCTCCCCATGGTGATTACTTCTTTCACAATTTCCTCATAGCTCTTGTCCTGGCTCACCTATGCCCCCATGATATTCTCCCTTAAATCCTACATATTTTAATACATTTCATGTCTCCCCCCGCTATGATTTTCAAAGGTCCCATATTTACTAGGTAAATCTGCTCAGCACTCTGAGACTCAGCCTCTTTTCTATGGCTATCCTCCATGCCTAGAATTCTCTCCCTCATCTCCTTCTCCTGGTTTCCATGACTTTTTTGAAGTCTCAGTTAAAATCCTACCTTCTAGGGGAAGCCTTTGCCCCTGCTGAATGTCCTGTCTCCATCTTGTTTTTACACAGTTGTTTGCGGGAGCTCCTGGAAAGCAGGGCCTATTTTATTTGTTTGTTTGTTTGCTTGTTTTTCTCTGCATCCACAGTCCTTGGCCTTGTGCTTGGTACATAGTATGTGCTTAATAAGTATTTGCTAACTGACAGACTATGCAGAAATACAGATGACTTTTAAGGTACCTTCTGGTTCTAATTCCCATTATTCTAAATATTGTAGCTGGAATTAGAACCCAGAGCTTTAGATTCAAAATACAGAATTTTTTGCACTGTACCTGGCAGGGTGGGCAGCTATGTGGAACAGTAGACAGTGTGGGGTCTGAAGTCAGGAAGACTCATCTTGAGCTCAAATCTGACGTCAGACACTTGCTACCTGCATGACCCTGGACAAATCACTTAATCATTTTTGCCTCAGGTCCTCATCTGTAAAATGAGCTGGAGAAGGAAATAGCAAATCACTCCAGTATTTTTGTCAAGAAAACCCCAAATAGTGTCACAAAGAGTTGCACATGACTGAAAAAATGACTGAACAACAAGGGTAGGGTGATTTTAAGGGTGCTTGTGTCACGATGGGGAGGTGGCATATATAGATGGGGAATGCAATAGTCTCGTTAGGAAGAGGACATTCTTTTTCCCACCAATTATTTTTCTCCTCTGAAATCTGAATAATTTCTTAGAGGTGATTTGTCTTATACATAGGTATATCATTATCCATTCAATATACTCAAGTATACATGTTAAACAGCTTCATTTTTACCTTCTGCCTTTTCAGGGTTTAGGGCATTTGATGGAAAAGTAGCAATAATCCCTCTTTTGGAATCTACGATTAAGATCAATTGGGGAACCTGCTGCTCTAATACTGCATGTGCAAAGAAATAATTTAGACTCCCAGTTAATTTGAGTATTGAACTGAATTTCTGCAGCTGCTTTCTGCCAGTCCTAAAAAACAGAAATTAATTTCAATGACCAAGGCGCACGGAGTGTGGTTCTGTCAGGCAATTAGTCTTCGTCTTTGCCTACTCACAGCCTATCACTGGGCTAATCCATACAGAGAACCTGGCCTTCCCGGAATCTCTTGCCATTCAAAGGGCAGTTTCCCTCCCTATTTCTTCCATCTAGTCTTGCTCCCACTTCCAGAAAGAGGATGAAAAAACTTTCACGTTTCTATTTCTTCTCTTTCCTATTCCTATCAGTGTTAGAATTAATGCCACTGATTTGCATGTTCGTTTTTCTGTTTGATCAAGTCAGCTGTTGATTAAGTAGAGCTTAGGGGGGGAAATTATACTCCTACAGCTTTCCTCCTTGACTTGCCAGTTTATTAATGAAAGGAGCAAAGATATTGATGGCCTAGGAACTACATGTAGAGCAATTAAAGGGTATGTCCTTCAGAGCCTCTAATTAAAAAAGAGCCCTTTTATATTATCAGCAAAGTCTATTGTCATATTTACATTTGATTTGAGTTTTCGTTTGGCTTCTCCTTCTCTCTATTCTTCTCTACATGAATCTCTGGGGGGAAACTTAGATGTAGCAAAATAAACACTGTGCCAGGGCTTTGTTCCTTACAGGCAGCATTCTTAATCAGGAGGAAAAAAATATATCTATTTTCAGTAAAAAGGCACCTGTGTAGAAACATAGCTTTTAATATTATGGATTGGATTTTTTAACTCCTTCCAAGAGAGGCAGAGAGGTATAGCAGACAGAACCCTGAACTTGGAGTCAAGAGATGTGGGCATAAGTCCCAGCTCCACTATTTACTACCTACATGAACCTGGGCAAATCACTTCATCTCTCTGAACCTAGTATACAAAATAGATATGATAATTTATGTCCCATTTATTTTTTATAAGATGATTGTAAAATCAAAGGAGGAAGTGTTTTCTACTTTTCTAGTCGAAAGAGATTGAGAATATCTGGGTCTGATGCTTATTGGTCGTGTGACATTGGGCAAGGTATCTCCCCTCTCTGGGCCTCAATTGAGGGAGCTAATCTTTTGACGGTTGGCCACAAGGAATTATTTTGGGGAGGGGGAGGAGTCACAGAAACTCACAAAAACCTATCTTTTGATGTATGGAGGAAATAACTATTTGGATGATATCAGGGATTCTTAAAGTACCAAGACACAAAGTTTATGTTTAAATTGTGCTTTCAGTCCTCATTTGTTTATTTGATTATTCTTATTTATTGGGACAAGTAAATGTATGATAAAATTAAGTTCTAAAATATCTTATAGCATCAGAATCTTCACTATGCTTTAGCTTCACTCTTTTATTGACAACAGAACTTTTAATTTTTGAACACTTGTCATACGCTTGTGTGCCTGGGAAAGTCAGTACCAGGAACATGGAGGGGTTAATCCCATCCTATTTTGGTTACTGACAACTAGTCTAGCCATTCAGTAAAGTTAGGTTATAGACTATCTCACACAATCCCATTCTGATCAGAAAAAAAGGTCTGGCCTTAACCAAGGTTTCCTATTCATTTAATAATAATAATAATAATAATAATAATAATAATAATAATAATAATAATAATAATAATAACAATAATAATAGGTAACATTTATTGAGCACTTACTATATGCCAGGCACTGTGCTAAGCACAATTATTATCTCATTTGATCCTTGCAACAACCCTGGTAGGTGGGGGCTATTTTTGTTGTTGTTGTTGTTGAGACATTTCAGGCAAGTCCCTCTCTTCATAACTCCATTTGGGGTTTTCTTGGAAGAGATCCTGAAGTGGTTTGCCATTTTCTTCTCCAGATCATTTTACAGATGAGGAAACTGAGGCAAACAGGGTTAAGTGACTTGTCCAGGGTCACACAGGTAATAAGGGTCTGGGGTCAGATTTGAACTCCTAAAGATGAATCTTCATAACTCCAGGTCCAGAACTCTATCCAATGTGTCCTGCCTTATAAGGACTATCATTATCTCCCTTTTAAAGAGGAGGAAACTAAAGCAAGCAGAGGTTAAGTGACTTGCCCAGGGTCACACAGTCAGTAACTCTCTGAGGCTGGAGTTGAACTCAAGTCTTCCTAACTCTAGGCTCAGTGCTCTATTCACTGTGCCACTGAGCTACCCCATGATTAAAAGGGAGACTCTCTACAACATGACTAATGTAAAAACATGTTTAATAGGAATGTATAGCTTATATCAGATTGTGAACTGTCTTGAGGAAGGAGGTGGGAAAGGAAGGGGAGAAATATTTAAAACTCAAAAGCTTACGGAAGTGACTGTTGATAAATCAAAATAAATTAATACTTTTTTTTAAAAAAAGGAAGACTCTCGATTACATTTCTCAACTTGAAATTTTCTTTAACCAAATGGTTGAAACAATAAATGATATGGCTAGTAGGAATCTAGAAATAATTGCTAAAAATTACAAAGCTGTGGGCAAGAAACTTAAGACTTTAAGGAACTAATGTGTTTTTGTAATTGCTGTTCATTAATGGTCAGTGATTCAGAACAGAAAGATTTTGGAAGCAAATAGATAACTTTAAAAATGGCTCCTGAGAATGGGATTTGTAGATTAAATTATAGAAATGATAGTAGGTTCCTGGAGGTCAGGGTTAGCATATATCTAATAAGAACTGGTAAAAAAAAATGGATTGGCCTGAAATCTTCCTAATTGAATAAAAAATCATTAAACTAAAAAGGAGTGGGGGAGGAGAAACCCACCTATGTATAGCCACCAAACTGGATGCCATAAACAAAAAACCTAAATGGTAGAAGAGGAATAATAGTTGAGACATTCAGAAGTTTAAAATAGATACAATCCTTCCAAGAAAGGACTCAATAGTAAAACCCATGACCTCTGATGCCTATATACATAAACATTTAACATGATGAACCAATGATCTCTCAACTCAGAACAAGTTATCAATGATCTCTTAACCTAGTGAGACAAGACTTAGGGCAGGAATATTGCTCTGGAAGGCTGTGCCTTATTCAAGAGTCATAGGTTAGACAAAAAAAGCAGAGAATAGCATAATGTATTAAGAACGTATACTTGTATAAGGGAATGTCAGAATCAAGGTGAAGGGTTGGGGAAGAAAAGCATGGTACAGGTCATTTGTGTAGAGTAACAGAGGGGAAAACAAACAAACAAACAAAAAAATCTATCATCACTAGAGTATATTACAGGCCAGTGGGAGAGAAAGAAGAAATCAATTAGAAGTTCAGAAAAAAACCCACAAGCCTGTCACAGGAGCATGACATACTAGTAATGGGGGAAGTCTGCTTTCACTCTCTCGGTAAAAAAATAGAGCAACTAATAATTTATTGACTTGCCTTAATGATTATCTTAGCCCTAAGAAGAGGGAGAGTCTATTCTGGACTGGATTCTTACCAACAGGAAGGAATTGGGTGCTAAAGTGGAAATCATATGAACCCTGGAAGAGAGCTACCAGTTCATTTTGGAATTAATGATTGGGAGGAAAGCCAGGGATAGCCTGGAATGTATTTTAAATCTGGGAAGGGTAGACTTGAATTTATTCTAAGGAAGAAGAAGAATCCCCTAGGACTAAAATCCTACAGGTCAGGTCATGCTGGGAGGGATGGGAAGCTCTGAGGAATGAGAAGAAATTCTGATGATGAAAAATAGGAGTATCCTAAAATGGCTAATGTGGATGCACACAGAACTCACAGAACAATTTAGATTTTTTACAAAATCTTGTGCAGAATATGAAAGCAAGGGCAGAGGATGAATACACAGAGTATGGCACAATCCTGTATGGATCCTTTCAGGACTACAATGGCTTATAACCAACTAAGCCTGGCACAGAAAGCTAAAAATAAGAAATAGATCTTTCTGTTTTGTTTCATCTGTATTGAAGAGGTTAACTAGCTGGCCCAGTGGATACAGTGTGGGGCCTGCAGTCTGAAAGACTCATCTTCTTGAGTTCAAATCTGGCTTCAGAAACTTACTAGCTGTGTGACCCTGGGCAAGTCACTTAACCCTGTTTGCTTCAGCTTCTTTATCTGTAAAATGAACTGGAGAGGAAATGGCAAACTACTCTAGAATCTTTGCCAAGAAAACCCCAAATGGGGTCACCAAGAGTTACATGTAACTGAAACAACTGGATAACAACAAAAATACTGGGGGAGAAGGAGGATAGAACCCTTTGCTTAGTGTGATAAGGATAATTCCAGGAAACATTTTGGGTTTATCAAGAACAAGTCTTACCAGGCTAACATACTTTTTTTTTAAACAGGGATACTATACTTTATATAAGGAGAAATATAGTTGATATTTACTTAGATTTTAGAAATAATTCAACAAAGTCATGTTAGTGTGGAAAAGATGGAGAGATGTGACAGGATAATAGCGCAGTTAGATATTTTCTTAACTAACTGAATGGCCAAACCCAAAGAATTTGTATTAATGGTTAATGTCATCCCAAAAGTGTGAGATCATGTGATCATCTAGGTAAAGATGGAAGGAATCTTAGAAGTCATCTAGTTCAATTCTGTTATTTTACAGATGAGGATCTAAGGCCTAAAGAAGTTAGTGATTTGCTCAGGGTCACATGGGTAGAGTGGTAAGAGGCAGATTGACAGCTGGAAACCATGTCCCCTGCCTACAAATCCAGTCTCTTTTTTCACTGTGCCATTCTATTCCTCAAGGTCTCCAATGAAGTTCCTCAGGGACCCTATGATGTTTAATATTTTCATCAATGAATTAGATATGACGATCAAATCTGGAGATGACACACAATTTGAGGGGCAATCAACACACTGTGTGGCAGGGTCCAAAAAGTTCTCAACTAACTAGAATGCTGAGCTGACTATAAGATCATACTTAATCAGAATAAAGGTAATTTGACATTTGGCTTAAAAAAGTCAACTTTGCAAGTAAAAAATAGAAGGTGCACTGTTAGATAAGAGCTGGTTAGGAAAAAAATAAATCTGAGCCTTTTACTAAAAGGCTTTTACCATAAACTCAATGACAACACTATGATGCCTCAGCTAAGAAAACTAATATAAACAGCATGAACAGAGCCACAATGTCCTGGATTGTGGGGATGAAATTCCCACTGTTCTTTACCCTAGCAATCCACTTTTAGAGTCACTTTTAGGCACCTTATCTCAGGAAGAAGACTGATAAATTATTGACTGTCCAGGGGTAGGTAGGTCACCAAGATGGAGAGGGCCTAGAATTAATGACTTTGGAAGACAGACTGAAAGAGAGGGGGGTGTTGGTCCTGAACAGCAAAAAATTTTTTTACTTGTTTCCAAAGAGCAAAACTAGAAGAAATGGACAAAAGTTGCAAAGAGGCAAATTTAGGCTTGGTATAAGGGTAAAAAAATTCAAAAAACTAGTTATTAAAAAATGCAAAGGGCAATCTTTGGGGTGGAAGGTTGCTTCTCAAGATCTTCAAACAAAGGATATATGACTCCTTTTCTGATATGTTGTAGCAGGATTCTTATTCAGGTTCAGGTCTTCTGAGGTCCCTTCTAATCCTGAAATTCTGTGATTAGAGGGAAGGAGGAGTTGGGCAACTATGGACTAGCCCTGAGCTCTTGGGGTTTCTCTTTAACCTGGGGTAACAACCATTTTATCGTGCCCAATTCACATGCTTGCCAAGCTTACAGGTGAGCACAACAACTGAAAACTATACCAGGCTTTTCATTTGGAAAGACTGTTTATATGATAGCTGTTCCTTTAGGCAAATAAATTCTAGCCAGAAATAATAGTATGGGGAATAATGCCTTTACACCCACCTCTGTGCCTCTGTGCAATAAATAATTTCTAGCCAAGGTTCTGGAGTCCTCCATGTGACAGACACATTACATTTATGAAAGACAACTCCAAGAAAAATATCACTACATGAAAAGTGAGGACTCCCTACCCTACCCTCCAGATCCCCCCCCCACCTCCCTCCTTCCCTTTGGCATTCCTACTTGCCATAGAAATGAGTGATTTTCTGAATTTCTGCCAAGGATAGATGGTTCAGTATGCTATTCGATTAGTCTGTTTATACAGAAACAGCCACAAATAGGAAACACAGAAAACTATTAAAGATATTGTCCTGTGAGGGAAAGATTTGAATGGCTTTCTTACTACAACTGGGAAATAAGATATGAGTCACCATTAATGTGATAAAGAAGTTAATGTGCTACAAAGCAAACAGTTGAGTTTCTTCATCATCCTTCAAAGGTGACAATAAAATGAACACAAAAGACAATTACTTAGGGTTGGGTGAGCAGGCAACTGTTTGCCTTAAAGCCCAACAGGACCTGACAGTTTGAAATGGATCTCTCTTTGCCAATAATGCGATTGCATCCAAAGCAGTTGTAGAAAGAAAATGTAACTACCTGGGACACAAAGCTGGGATTTTAACACCAGTCTTTGCCAGCAAATCCAGAGGATCAGAGACACAAACCTGCAAGGGGCCTTAAAGGCCATTGACTCCAATCTCCTCATTTTATAGATGAGGAAACTGAGGCCTAGAGAGATCACAGAAATGCCATAGAAATACTAACACACACCATACAAACACTAAGGATCAGAGGACAATTTCTGGGTTACCCAATATTAATCACATAGAACTTCAGACACAGGTTATAGAGTATGACCCACTGAATGGTACATGAATTTCATTTCTAGAACCCCAACAAGGGTTTGTGAAATTTCTAACTGAACACTTCTAGCAGTGGAAAACTCACTTCTTGAGACTGCTTATTCCAGTGTGAGATAATTTTAACTATTAGAAAATCCCTATATAGAAATTCTTCATATATAGTGCTGATATCTGCTTTCCTATAAATCCACCCTCCCCTTTAGATCAGTTTTTCTTCTCTAGAGTTTACATAGAATTATTAGGTTTTTTTTGTTTTCTTATCTGTAATTTGGGTTAAATGTGTTAAATATAATTCTTGATGAGAAGAAGGGAAAAGGAACATCACTGTAAATCCTTTGAATTTTAGATGATGTTGGAAATGGTAGCGTGGTGAAAAGGAAACAAAAAACATTCAAGTTGGAGTTATATAATTTCGGATGAATCCTACTTTTTGTTGGTTGCTCTCTGTGTAGGTTTCCAGGTGAGCCTGAATCCTATGAGAGACCTGAGCTAAAATTCTCCCTTAAATACTTCTTAGCTGTGTGACTCTGGGCAAGTCATTTAACCTCTCTGTGCCTCCATTTTCTCATTATGAAAATGAGGCAGTGGACTCAGTGCCTCTAACGTAATGGTAATAATGATCATGTTGCTACTGAGATGATGAAAATAATAATAACATTCCTACCGCAGGACTTAGCCCCGTGCCTATCACACAGTAGGTGCTTAATATATGTTTCTGGTCTGCTTGCTTGCTTGCTGAAAACAATTAAGATGATTATGACAATGATCAAGATAGATTAGATGGTATACAAGGGAAGGAACTAGATTTGGAATCAGGAAAGCTTGATTTGATTCCTAGTATTGACACCACATAAGTCATCCAGGACAGGTGATTCAATCTCTCTTCACATCAGTTTCCTCTTTTATAATATGAAGATGAATGAATAAATGAAAATATATTTGAAATGGGTAGGATGTTAATTTCTAAACTATCTTCCTCACAGTTGTGTTGTGAAGAAAGTGCTTTGTAAACTTTAAAGCATAATACAGATGCAATCTATTAATAAAGAAAACAATAGTAGATACAACTGTGGTGACAATAAATAGGTGAACTATATGTGCAGAACTGATTTAGAGCTTCCACTTTGGATCATGCCTTTCACGTTGTCCAGAAGCTTTCCTTTTCAATGCTAGATTACGATAACAGTTGTTTTGGATAGCTTTTCAATTCTTCTTATTCTTTTCGCAATTTGAGGATATAATAAGAGCTGTCATTTTATGATCAATCCCTTTCAGTGTAGGCCACAATCTAGCCATACTTATTTTATAATTTTTTTCTTGATCCAACTGTAAAGGAAATCTGGTATTTTTCTACTAAAATGCCACCATATACTCTTTCTGAAATCTAGCATAAACCCTTGCACATATTTAGCATTTCACCTATAAATTTGTTGAAGTAAAAATAACATCATAATTTTGCAAAACTTATAATTTTAGAGTGCACTTTCCTCATAAGAGTCTTATGACCTAAGTATTACAAATGTTATTGTCCTTAATTTAAAGATGAGAAACCTAGCTAATCCCATCAATGGAAATTTCCCTACTCAAAAATATTTTACATCACTCTTTTTTTTTTGCTTTTTAGTAAGGCAATCGGGGTTAAGTGACTTGCCCAATGTCACACAGCTAATAAGTGTCAAGTGTCTGAGGCCAAATTTGAACTCAGGTCCACCTGACTCCAGGGCCAATGCTCTATCCACTGCACCACCTAACTTCCCCACGTGACTCTTTCTGGACTTCTCCTTTAACCCCATTACATCCTACTTTGTACCATCATATAATCATTGCATCTCAGAGTTGGAAGGATCCTCATTCATGTGATCTAATTTAAACTAGACCTTCACTGAAGCAAGCTGATCTTTTTTTACTTTTTCATAATAGATTCCCTATCCCATTCCCCAAAGAAACTTATCTAATTTCATCTTCTCCTTCAGCCTCCTGTATACCTTTCCCTCCTCCACCCTCTCAGAGGACTCTATGCACTTAGTGGAAGACCTCACATCTGACTTTACTGAGAAAACTGAGACCATATGCTGTGACTTTCCTCTTCTCTCCTCTTCCTCAAAAAATCCCTTGTAATCTTCCTCTATTTTCTCCTTCTTTCCTCCAGTCTCTCTGATGAGGTAAATGTTTTCATTGTCAAGGCTAAAAACCTTCCACATGTACCCACGATACCTTCCCTTCCCCTTCCCAGCAGACTGCCCCTTCAATCATTCTCAGTCTCTTTCTAATTTTCAATCTCTCCCTCTCTACTGCTTCCTTTTCTACTAAGTTTAGACATGTTCAAGTCTCTCCCATTATTAAATCACCTTCCCTAAGCCCCACAATCCCCTCAAGCTATCATCATTCATCTCTCATCAGCCAAACTCTTAGACACAGCTGTCCACACTTGCCTCCAGTTCCTCTCATTGGCTTCTCAGCATTGTATAGTCTAGCTTCTGATTGTATCATTCAACTGAAACTGCTCTTCCAAGGCTACCCATGAGCTCTTCATCACCAAATCAGATGACCTTTCCTCTTCTTCCTGCTTGATCTGCTATTTCCCACTGTTAAGCTGCCTCTACTCCTGGATACTCTCTCTTCTCTGAGTTTTCATGACACCAATCACTCCTCCTACCTGTCTGACTGCCCAGCTTATCACACATAGCATACTTCTAACTGCAGGTATACTCCAATGATCTGTCCTGGGCATTCTATTCTACCCATACTTTCTCTCTTGGTGAGACTGGGTAGAGATCAGTTTTGATGGCTTTAATAATCATTTATGTACGTATAGCTCACATATGATTATAGTCAGCCCAAGCCTCTCTTCTGACTTCTAATCTCACATCAACATTTGCCTATTGGACATTTCAAAATAGATGCATTGAGACATCTCAACTTATCACATCCAAAACTGGACGCTTTACTGTTCCAGTCAAAAGTTCCTCTCTACTGAGCTTCTCTATTTCTTTCAAAGGTACCATTATTATTCTAGTCTACCAGGTTAGGACCCTCAGTGTTCTTGATTCTTCACTATACCTTATCCCATTTAGCCAACCAATTGACAAATCTTGTTGTTTCTATGTCTACAATGTCTCCACCCCCAGCCACTTCTCTCTGCTCACATAGCCATGACCTTAGCTCAGGTCTTTAATAACTCTCACCTACATTCTTGCAGTGGCCTCCTAATTGGCCTTCCCATTTCAAGTCTCTCCTCCTATCTTCCATACAGCTTCTAATATGATTTTCCATAAATACATACATAATACATACACACATGCATGTGTGTATGTCTCTGTATGCACATATATGTATGTGTGTATTATGCATGTATGTATATGACAGTGTTGGTACCCTACTCAATAATCTTCAATAGCTCCCTATTATCTCTAGGATAACCAAACAAATTCCTCTGTTTGGCTTTTAGAGGTCTTTACTTCTTTCCTCCAAACTATCTCTCTAGGTTCTTTATGCATTATTGTCTTTACTAACCTTTGTTCCTCATACTTGGCACTCCATTCCCCATGTGAGTTTTCAATGGCTATTCTCCATGCCTGAAATATACTTCCTTCTTACCTTCACCTCAGAGAATACTTCCCTTTAATTTTTAACTCAAGCTGAACATTTCCTGATCACTTCAACTGTTAGCACTCTAACTTACTAACTGTATTGCATTTAACTACCTGGTATCATATATGCATGGATAAACACACATATACATGCATATATATACATGTGGGCATATGCATAAGTATATATACACACACGTGCATATATATGTACTCTATACATACATATATAAATATAGGGGAAAATTTATATGTGTATATCTGTATAAATATGTGTACACATATACACATGTATGCTGTCTCAAGTACCATGAGTACAGACATTGTTCCTTTTTCTGTCCTTGTATCCCTAGAACCTGACACAGCTCATAGCACATAGAAGGTGCTTAATAAACGGGTGGTGGTTATTTGAGTCATCTAGTCATATTCAAACCTAAACAAGAACCTGCTCTATAGTATCACCAACAAATGGCACCACTTGAAGACCTCCCATGATGAAATGGCCCATTCCATTTTCAGATAGCTTTATGGGAACTGTTAGGATGTTTTTCTTTATATCCAATTTAAATTTGCCTCTCTGCAATGTCAACCTATCTTCCATTAGATAATAAGGGAGGGACTTTATTGCTTATCTCCAGTGACCAACACAAGGCCTTCCGCATTACTGTGGCACTTAATAAAGTTGTACTGACTTAACTGAATTGAACTTCTTTGAAGCTTAGGGGCAGGCAAGAGTGAAAACCAAGTGTTGAGACTTCAAATCCAGTGCCTTTTTTTTTTACTACATGTCAAATGAAATGAGGCAGTGTGGTACAGCAGAAAGAGCTCTGTATCCTGAGTTAGACAGATAACATGGGTCTGAGACCCAACTCTGTCAATTACCAGTTGTATGACTTTGTACAAGTGATTTCATCAGTGTGAGGTTTAATTTCCTCATCTATAAAATGCAGGGCCTGGATGTGATGCCCTCCAAGGTCCCTTTTAGTTCTAAATTTATGATCTTCTAAACTGAATTGAGTTGCTCTGACTTTAGCCACACTGGTGTTGCATGAAGAATCTTCACATTACGTTCTTCCAAGAGATGATGCTTCAAACAGCCTTTGAATTGTAATATTTAGCTTCCCAACTGTAGTGTAACAGTGTGTGATGAGAAAACTTCATCTTTGGAAGCATCATCTATGAAAATAAATTGGCCAAAAACGTTGCCCAAAGCAGACATGCTAGCAGAGAGTGAGATATGAGGGGTAAAAGAGGAAACAAATGGAGGTGGGGTCTCGTACCTCAAAGTACTTCGTTACAGTCATGATATTTATAAATGGGCCACCCTCTTCAGTAGAGCTCACCAAAGATTACTTCTATGCAAATATATACATATATGCATGTATGTATGTATGTGTGTATGTGTGTGTGTGTATATATATATATATATATATATATTCAAATCTAACCACTGTGGACCAAAAATCCCAAATATATTTCTGAGAAATCAATTTCTGTACAGCAAAATTGTATCAAATGACAGTGACCTGTTAAATTTTTAAAAGGATGATATTGTACCAAAGGAAAACTTTGGGGACAACAGATCTAGGTAAAAATGCATGCTGGATAATGGGATGGGGTGTATGAAGGGAGCTTAGAAATCATGTGGCACAACACCCACATTCTACAGTTAAGGAAACTGAGGCCTAGAGAGAAGTGCTTTGCCCAACGTCACACAGGTAATAAATAGCAGAGTCACGATTTGAACACCAGTTCTCGCTCCAAAATATAGGCTGGTTCTGCTCCACCATATTGCTAGTCTGACACAAAGTCATAGAAAATTAGAAGTAGGAGGGACCTTGGAGACCATTTTAATTTTTTTTTCTTTAAAGAGTGTAACAGGATGGCTAGAAATGGGGTGTTGTAAGAGGGTTTATCATGCATAATAATGAACCATCATCTTCAACAGTAGGCTATAAGATGATTTTGGATTATAGAACAGATCTGGCCTATACAAAATATGGTCTACCCAGCTTCTGGCTAATTATTCAGTATCAATGCTTTTCTTCATGTGCATCTTAGCTCTCCAAAACACAACAGAAATCCTACTATGTTAATATGTTATTTCAATATTTTAATGATCTGTAGATTTTTGGTGTATTTCCTTCACTGATGAATCTCATGAGCTGTCCACATTTTAGTAAACAGTTTTATAAGTTCAATGACCAAAATAAATTCATTAACTAGTGAGAGTAACTTTCTGAGCTGAGTCTTTGGTTCTTTTTCCTGGCCCTTCCTTCCCCTTTGATATATAATTTCCATTTACTCTGTATGTATCACATTTGGTGTGAGGGCTTACTGAGCCCTTTTCAGGGTTGCTCATCCACCTTTGGTGTCCACCTGCCATTCAACTCTAACCTGTGGCTCCAAGAAGCTGTAGCATGCACAGTGGTCACATCCCAATTAAACTGCTTTGGCAGACTGGCTAAATCAGGTTGAGGGTAACCAACAAACTTCAAACCCATGGGTCAGTTAGGGGGATATCTACCCCAAGCATGTGAAGACTTTCCTTCAGCAGAATGCATGGATGAGAATAATTTGTTCCAGTGGTCATGAAGGTGGCTGAAGCAGGTGCTGATCCACTGTATCCCAGGCCATTGCCAGTCATCCTGACTTTTGTCTTGCTCCTGGAATTTGATGACTCAGGAAGAGAGACTGAGGCTGATGACTTTGTACAACTCTGTCCCACTTAAATCCAATTCATGCACAACTCAAAACATCACCCCATGATATCACTGGTCCTTGTCTAAAACAAAAGATGAACATCACATATGTACATATTTGTCTATATGTTGTCTCATTGGAATGTATACTTCTTAAGAGCAGGGACCTTTTTTTGCCTTTCTTTCTGTCTCCTCTGCTTAGCACAGCGCCTGGCACTTAGTAGATGCTTAATAAATGGTTGTTGACTGACTGATTCTCTATATTTAGCTATTTTGGTCCTTAGGTAACAGAAACAGTTGCTGGCCCCATAACTGATGATATTTCATTTGGCTAGATACTGTCAGAACTTACATGCCACTTATTGGTGTCACCTTTACTCCATGAGGAAGCATCATGGCATTATTATGGGAACAATATTTTAATAATTTGTTTCCATAAATTTACTAAACCAAAGTGATAGGAACTGGGCTTGGGAATTCATTGATGTAGGTAACTCTCAAGTGAGGAAACTCCCTCTATCAATACAGGTGGGTAGCTTGTCTGCAACTTAAGTCTTAGAGAGTCGCCTAAAACACTGAAAGGTTGTGACCTGCCTAGGATTACACACATAGCATGTGTCATAGAGAAGACTTGAACCCCCAGGTACTCCTGGCTTCAAGTTTCGCTCACTATCTACTGTCATGCTGTTTCCACTAAATCTTTTCCTAATGAGCAGATCTGGCCATATTACTCCCTGTTCAAAACACTTCAGTGGTTTTTAGCCTGACACTTAAGGTCTTCCATGATCTAGTTTTACTTCACTTTTCCAGGTGAATCATACAGTGCTCTCCTTCCTGCACTCTTCACACTAACAAAA